>NC_136140.1:11905715-12380715 GCF_965212315.1 Lampetra planeri
CCACACTGGCTCCACACTAACACCACACTAACACCACACTAACACCACACTAACACCACGCTGGCTCCACACTAACACCACACTAACACCACGCTGGCTCCACACTAACACCACACTAACACCACGCTGGCTCCACACTAACACCACACTAACACCACGCTAACACCACACTAACACCACAATAACACCACGCTAGCTGCACACTAACACTACGCTGGCTCCACACTAACACCACGCTAACACCACACTAACACCACACTAACACCACACTAACAACACGCTGGCTCCACACTAACACCACGCTAACACCACGCTAACACCACACTAACACCACGTTAACACCACGCTGGCTCCACACTAACACCACGCTGGCTCCACACTAACACCACACTAACACCACGCTGGCTCCACATTAACACCACACTAACACCACACTAACACCATACTAACACCATGCTGGCTCCACACTAACACCACACTAACACCACACTAACACCATACTGACACCACACTAACACCACGCTAACAACACACTAACACCACACTAACACCACGCTGGATCCACACTAACACCACACTAACACCACACTAACACCACACTAACACCATACTAACACCACGCTGGCTCCACACTAACACCACACTAGCACCACACTAACACCACACTAACACCACGCTGCCTCCACACTAACACCACGCTGGCTCCACACTAACACCACACTAACACCACACTAACACCACGCTGGCTCCACACTAACACCACACTAACACCACACTAACACCACGCTGGCTCCACACTAACACCACACTAACACCACGCTGGCTCCACACTAACACCACACTAACACCACACTACACCACGCTGGCTCCACACTAACACCACACTAACACCACACTAACACCACGCTGGCTCCACACTAACACCACACTAACACCACGCTGGCTCCACACTAACACCACACTAACACCACGCTGGCTCCACACTAACACCACACTAACACCACACTGGCTCCACACTAACACCACACTAACACCACGCTGGCTCCACACTAACACCACACTAACACCACGCTGGCTCCACACTAACACCACACTAACACCACATAACACCACGCTGGTTCCACACTAACACCACACTAACACCACACTAACACCACGCTGGCTCCACACTAACACCACACTAACACCACGCTGGCTCCACACTAACACCACACTAACACCACGCTGGCTCCACACTAACACCACACTAACACCACACTGACACCACGCTGGCTCCACACTAACACCACACTAACACCACGCTGGCTCCACACTAACACCACACTAACACCACACTGGCTCCACACTAACACCACACTAACACCACACTAACACCACACTGGCTCCACACTAACACCACACTAACACCACACTAACACCACGCTGGCTCCACACTAACACCACACTAACACCACGCTGGCTCCACACTAACACCACACTAACACCACGCTGGCTCCACACTAACACCACACTAACACCACGCTAACACCACACTAACACCACAATAACACCACGCTAGCTCCACACTAACACTACGCTGGCTCCACACTAACACCACGCTAACACCACACTAACACCACACTAACACCACACTAACAACACGCTGGCTCCACACTAACACCACGCTAACACCACGCTAACACCACACTAACACCACGTTAACACCACGCTGGCTCCACACTAACACCACGCTGGCTCCACACTAACACCACACTAACACCACGCTGGCTCCACATTAACACCACACTAACACCACACTAACACCATACTAACACCATGCTGGCTCCACACTAACACAACACTAACACCACGCTGGCTCCACACTAACACCACGCTGGCTCCACACTAACACCACACTAACACCACACTAACACCATACTGACACCACACTAACACCACGCTAACAACACACTAACACCACACTAACACCACGCTGGCTCCACACTAACACCACACTAACACCACACTAACACCATACTGACACCACACTAACACCACGCTAACAACACACTAACACCACACTAACACCACACTAACACCACACTAACACCATACTAACACCACGCTGGCTCCACACTAACACCACACTAACACCACACTAACACCACGCTGCCTCCACACTAACACCACGCTGGCTCCACACTAACACCACACTAACACCACACTAACACCACGCTGGCTCCACACTAACACCACACTAACACCACACTAACACCACGCTGGCTCCACACTAACACCACACTAACACCACGCTGGCTCCACACTAACACCACACTAACACCACACTAACACCACACTACACCACGCTGGCTCCACACTAACACCACACTAACACCACACTAACACCACGCTGGCTCCACACTAACACCACACTAACACCACGCTGGCTCCACACTAACACCACACTAACACCACGCTGGCTCCACACTAACACCACACTAACACCACACTGGCTCCACACTAACACCACACTAACACCACGCTGGCTCCACACTAACACCACACTAACACCACGCTGGCTCCACACTAACACCACACTAACACCACACTAACACCACGCTGGTTCCACACTAACACCACACTAACACCACACTAACACCACGCTGGCTCCACACTAACACCACACTAACACCACGCTGGCTCCACACTGACACCACACTAACACCACGCTGGCTCCACACTAACACCACACTAACACCACACTGACACCACGCTGGCTCCACACTAACACCACACTAACACCACGCTGGCTCCACACTAACACCACACTAACACCACACTGGCTCCACACTAACACCACACTAACACCACACTAACACCACACTGGCTCCACACTAACACCACACTAACACCACACTAACACCACACTAACACCACGCTGGCTCCACACTAACACCACGCTAACACCACGCTGGCTCCACACTAACACCACACTGGCTCCACACTAACACCACGCTGGCTCCACACTAACACCACACTAACACCACACTAACACCACGCTGGCTCCACACTAACACCACGCTGGCTCCACACTAACACCACACTGGCTCCACACTAAAACCACACTAACACCACACTAACACCACACAAACACCATGCTGGCTCCACACTAACACCACACTAACACCACGCTGGCTCCACACTAACACCACACTAACACTACGCTGGCTCCACACTAACACCACACTAACACCACGCTGGCTCCACACTAACACCACACTAACACCACGCTAACACCACACTAACACCACAATAACACCACGCTGGCTCCACACTAACACCACGCTGGCTCCACACTAACACCACGCTAACACCACACTAACACCACACTAACACCACGCTGGCTCCACACTAACACCACACTAACACCACGCTGGCTCCACACTAACACCACACTAACACCACGCTGGCTCCACACTAACACCACACTAACACCACGCTAACACCACACTAACACCACAATAACACCACGCTGGCTCCACACTAACACCACGCTGGCTCCACACTAACACCACGCTAACACCACACTAACACCACACTAACACCACACTAACACCACGCTGGCTCCACACTAACACCACGCTAACACCACGCTAACACCACACTAACACCATGTTAACACCACGCTGGCTCCACACTAACACCACGCTGGCTCCACACTAACACCACACTAACACCACGCTGGCTCCACACTAACACCACACTAACACCACACTAACACCATACTAACACCATGCTGGCTCCACACTAACACCACACTAACACCACGCTGGCTCCACACTAACACCACCCTGGCTCCACACTAACACCACGCTAACAACACACTAACACCACACTAACACCATACTGACACCACACTAACACCACGCTAACAACACACTAACACCACACTAACACCACGCTGGATCCACACTAACACCACACTAACACCACACTAACACCACACTAACACCACACTAACACCACGCTGGCTCCACACTAACACCACGCTGGCTCCACACTAACACCACACTAACACCACACTAAAACCACACTAACACCACACTAACACCACACTAACACCACGCTGGCTCCACACTAACACCACACTAACACCACACTAACACCACACTAACACCACGCTGGCTAAACACTAACACCACACTAACACCACACTAACACCACACTAACACCACGCTGGCTCCACACTAACACCACACTAACACCACACTAGCACCACGCTGGCTCCACACTAACACCACACTAACACCACACTAACACCACGCTGGCTCCACACTAACACCACACTAACACCACGCTGGCTCCACACTAACACCACACTAACATCACATTAACACCACACTACACCACGCTGGCTCCACACTAACACCACACTAACACCACACTAACACCACGCTGACTCCACACTAACACCACACTAACACCACGCTGGCTCCACACTAACACCACACTAACACCACGCTGGCTCCACACTAACACCACACTAACACCACACTGGCTCCACACTAACACCACACTAACACCACGCTGGCTCCACACTAACACCACACTAACACCACGCTGGATCCACACTAACACCACACTAACACCACACTAACACCACACTAACACCATACTAACACCACGCTGGCTCCACACTAACACCACACTAACACCACACTAACACCACGCTGGCTCCACACTAACACCACGCTGGCTCCACACTAACACCACACTAACACCACACTAACACCACACTAACACCACGCTGGCTCCACACTAACACCACACTAACACCACACTAACACCACACTAACACCACGCTGGCTAAACACTAACACCACACTAACACCACACTAACACCACACTAACACCACGCTGGCTCCACACTAACACCACACTAACACCACACTAACACCACGCTGGCTCCACACTAACACCACACTAACACCACACTAACACCACGCTGGCTCCACACTAACACCACACTAACACCACGCTGGCTCCACACTAACACCACACTAACACCACACTAACACCACACTACACCACGCTGGCTCCACACTAACACCACACTAACACCACACTAACACCACGCTGGCTCCACACTAACACCACACTAACACCACGCTGGCTCCACACTAACACCACACTAACACCACACTGGCTCCACACTAACACCACACTAACACCACGCTGGCTCCACACTAACACCACACTAACACCACGCTGGCTCCACACTAACACCACACTAACACCACACTAACACCACGCTGGCTCCACACTAACACCACACTAACACCACACTAACACCACGCTGGCTCCACACTAACACCACACTAACACCACGCTGGCTCCACACTAACACCACACTAACACCACGCTGGCTCCACACTAACACCACACTAACACCACACTAACACCACGCTGGCTCCACACTAACACCACACTAACACCACGCTGGCTCCACACTAACACCACACTAACACCACACTGGCTCCACACTAACACCACACTAACACCACACTGGCTCCACACTAACACCACACTAACACCACACTAACACCACACTAACACCACGCTGGCTCCACACTAACACCACACTAACACCACGCTGGTTCCACACTAAGACCACACTGGCTCCACACTAACACCACACTAACACCACACTAACACCACGCTGGCTCCACACTAACACCACACTAACACCACGCTGGCTCCACACTAACACCACACTAACACCACGCTGGCTCCACACTAACACCACACTAACACCACGCTAACACCACACTAACACCACAATAACACCACGCTGGCTCCACACTAACACCACGCTGGCTCCACACTAACACCACGCTAACACCACACTAACACCACACTAACACCACACTAACACCACGCTGGCTCCACACTAACACCACGCTAACACCACGCTAACACCACACTAACACCACGTTAACACCACGCTGGCTCCACACTAACACCACGCTGGCTCCACACTAACACCACACTAACACCACGCTGGCTCCACACTAACACCACACTAACACCACACTAACACCATACTAACACCATGCTGGCTCCACACTAACACCACACTAACACCACGCTGGCTCCACACTAACACCACGCTGTCTCCACACTAACACCACGCTAACAACACACTAACACCACACTAACACCACGCTGGCTCCACACTAACACCACACTAACACCACACTAACACCATACTGACACCACACTAACACCACGCTAACAACACACTAACACCACACTAACACCACGCTGGATCCACACTAACACCACACTAACACCACACTAACACCACACTAACACCATACAAACACCACGCTGGCTCCACACTAACACCACACTAACACCACACTAATACCACACTAACACCACGCTGGCTCCACACTAACACCACGCTGGCTCCACACTAAAACCACACTAACACCATACTAACACCACACTAACACCACGCTGGCTCCACACTAACACCACACTAACACCACACTAACACCACGCTGGAACCACGCTAACACCACACTAACACCACGCTGGCTCCACGCTATCACCACACTGACACCACATTAACACCACACTAACACCACGCTGGCTCCACGCTAACACCACACTAACACCACATTAACACCACACTAACACCACGCTGGCTCCACGCTAACACCACACTAACACCACACTAACACCACGCTGGCTCCACACTAACACCACACTAACACTACACTAACACCACGCTGGCTCCACACTAACACCACACTAACACCACACTAACACCACGCTGGCTCCACACTAACACCACACTAACACCACACTAACACCACGCTGGCTCCACACTAACACCACGCTAACACCACGCTAAAACACACTAACACCACACTAACACCACGATGGCTGCACATTATCACCACACTAACACCACACTAACACCACGCTGGAACTACGCTAACACCACACTAACACCACACTAACACCACACTAACACCACGCTGGCTCCACGCTAATACCACACTAACACCACACTAACACCACACTAACACCACGCTGGCTCCACACTAACACCACACTAACACCACGCTGGAACTACGCTAACACCACACTAACACCACACTAACACCACACTAACACCACGCTGGCTCCACGCTGGCTCCACACTAACACCACACTAACACCACACTAACACCACGCTGGAACCACGCTAACACCACACTAACACCACGCTGGCTCCACGCTAACACCACAATAACACCACATTAACACCACACTAACACCACGCTGGCTCCACGCTAACACCACACTAACACCACATTAACACCACACTAACACCACGCTGGCTCCACGCTAACACCACACTAACACCACACTAACACAACGCTGGCTCCACACTAACACCACGCTACCACCACACTAACACCACACTAACACCACACTAACACCACGCTGGCTCCACACTAACACCAAACTAACACCACACTAACACCACGCTGGAACCACGCTAACACCACACTAACACCACGCTGGCTCCACGCTAACACCACACTAACACCACATTAACACCACACTAACACCACGCTGGCTCCACGCTAACACCACACTAACACCACATTAACACCACACTAACACCACGCTGGCTCCACGCTAACACCACACTAACACCACACTAACACCACGCTGGCTCCACACTAACACCACACTAACACCACACTAACACCACGCTGGCTCCACACTAACACCACACTAACACCACGCTGGCTCCACACTAACACCACACTAACACCACGCTGGCTCCACACTAACACCACACTAACACCACACTGGCTCCACACTAACACCACACTAACACCACGCTGGCTCCACACTAACACCACACTAACACCACACTAACAGCACGCTGGCTCCACACTAACACCACGCTGGAACCACGCTAACACCACACTAACACCACGCTGGCTCCACGCTAACACCACACTAACACCACATTAACACCACACTAACACCACGCTGGCTCCACGCTAACACCACACTAACACCACACTAACACCACGCTGGCTCCACACTAACACCACACTAACACCACACTAACACCACGCTGGCTCCACACTAACACCACACTAACACCACGCTGGCTCCACACTAACACCACACTAACACCACGCTGGCTCCACACTAACACCACACTAACACCACACTGGCTCCACACTAACACCACACTAACACCACGCTGGCTCCACACTAACACCACACTAACACCACGCTGGCTCCACACTAACACCACACTAACACCACACTAACACCACGCTGGCTCCACACTAACACCACACTAACACCACACTAACACCACGCTGGCTCCACACTAACACCACACTAACACCACGCTGGCTCCACACTAACACCACACTAACACCACGCTGGCTCCACACTAACACCACACTAACACCACACTAACAGCACGCTGGCTCCACACTAACACCACGCTGGCTCCACACTAACACCACACTAACACCACACTGGCTCCACACTAACACCACACTAACACCACACTAACACCACACTGGCTCCACACTAACACCACACTAACACCACACTAACACCACACTAACACCACGCTGGCTCCACACTAACACCACGCTAACACCACGCTGGCTCCACACTAACACCACACTGGCTCCACACTAACACCACGCTGGCTCCACACTAACACCACACTAACACCACACTAACACCACGCTGGCTCCACACTAACACCACGCTGGCTCCACACTAACACCACACTGGCTCCACACTAACACCACACTAACACCACACTAACACCACACTAACACCACGCTGGCTCCACACTAACACCACACTAACACCACGCTGGCTCCACACTAACACCACACTAACACCACGCTGGCTCCACACTAACACCACACTAACACCACGCTGGCTCCACACTAACACCACACTAACACCACGCTAACACCACACTAACACCACAATAACACCACGCTGGCTCCACACTAACACCACGCTGGCTCCACACTAACACCACACTAACACCACACTCACACCACACTAACACCACGCTGGCTCCACACTAACACCACGCTAACACCACCCTAACACCACACTAACACCACGTTAACACCACGCTGGCTCCACACTAACACCATGCTGGCTCCACACTAACACCACACTAACACCACGCTGGCTCCACACTAACACCACACTAACACCACACTAACACCATGCTAACACCATGCTGGCTCCACACTAACACCACACTAACACCACGCTGGCTCCACACTAACACCACGCTGGCTCCACACTAACACCACGCTAACAACACACTAACACCACACTAACACCACACTAACACCACGCTGGCTCCACACTAACACCACACTAACACCACACTAACACCACGCTGGCTCCACACTAACACCACACTACCACCACGCTGGCTCCACACTAACACCACACTAACACCACACTAACACCATACTAACACCACACTAACACCACGCTAACAACACACTAACACCACACTAACACCACGCTGGCTCCACACTAACACCACACTAACACCACACTAACACCACACTAACACCACGCTGGCTCCACACTAACACCACACTAACACCACACTAACACCACACTAACACCACGCTGGCTCCACACTAACACCATGCTGGCTCCACACTAACACCACACTAACACCACACTAACACCACATTAACACCACGCTGGCTCCACACTAACACCACACTAACACCACGCTGGAACCACGCTAACACCACACTAACACCACGCTGGCTCCACGCTAACACCACACTAACACCACGCTGGCTCCACACTAACACCACGCTGGCTCCACACTAACACCACGCTAACAACACACTAACACCACACTAACACCACACTAACACCACGCTGGCTCCACACTAACACCACACTAACACCACACTAACACCACGCTGGCTCCACACTAACACCACACTAACACCACGCTGGCTCCACACTAACACCACACTAACACCACACTAACACCATAATAACACCACACTAACACCACGCTAACAACACACTAACACCACACTAACACCACGCTGGCTCCACACTAACACCACACTAACACCACACTAACACCACACTAACACCACGCTGGCTCCACACTAACACCACACTAACACCACACTAACACCACACTAACACCACGCTGGCTCCACACTAACACCATGCTGGCTCCAAACTAACACCACACTAACACCACACTAACACCACATTAACACCACGCTGGCTCCACACTAACACCACACTAACACCACGCTGGAACCACGCTAACACCACACTAACACCACGCTGGCTCCACGCTAACACCACACTAACACCACATTAACACCACACTAAAACCACGCTGGCTCCACGCTAACACCACACTAACACCACATTAACACCACACTAACACCACGCTGGATCCACGCTAACACCATACTAACACCACACTAACACCACGCTGGCTCCACACTAACACCACACTAACACCACACTAACACCACGCTGGCTCCACACTAACACCACACTAACACCACACTAACACCACGCTGGCTCCACACTAACACCACACTAACACCACACTAACACCACGCTGGCTCCACACTAACACCACGCTAACACCACGCTAAACCACACTAACACCACACTAACACCACGCTGGCTCCACATTATCACCAGACTAACACCACACTAACACCACGCTGGAACTACGCTAACACAACACTAACACCACACTAACACCACACTAACACCACGCTGGCTCCACGCTAACACCACACTAACATCACACTAACACAACGCTGGCTCCACACTAACACCACGCTAACACCACACTAACACCACACTAACACCACACTAACACCACGCTGGCTCCACACTAACACCACACTAACACCACACTAACACCACGCTGGAACCACGCTAACACCACACTAACACCACGCTGGCTCCACGCTAACACCACACTAACACCACATTAACACCACACTAACACCACGCTGGCTCCACGCTAACACCACACTAACACCACATTAACACCACACTAACACCACGCTGGCTCCACGCTAACACCACACTAACACCACACTAACACCACGCTGGCTCCACACTAACACCACACTAACACCACACTAACACCACGCTGGCTCCATACTAACACCACACTAACACCACACTAACACCACGCTGGCTCCACACTAACACCACACTAACACCACACTAACACCACGCTGGCTCCACACTAACACCACGCTAACACCACGCTAAACCACACTAACACCACACTAACACCACGCTGGCTTCACATTATCACCACACTAACACCACACTAACACCACGCTGGAACTATGCTAACACCACACTAACACCACACTAACACCACACTAACACCACACTAACACCACGCTGGCTCCACGCTAACACCACAATAACACCACACTAACACCACACTAACACCACGCTAACACCACACTAACACCACACTAACACCACGCTGGCTCCACACTAACACCACACTAACACCACACTAACACCACACTGGATCCACGCTAACACCACACTAACACCACACTAACACCACGCTGGCTCCACACTAACACCCCACTAACACCACGCTGGCTCCACACTAACACCACACTAACACCACACTAACACCATACTAACACCACACTAACACCACGCTAACACCACGCTGGCTCCACACTAACACCACACTAACACCACACTAACACCACGCAGGCTCCACACTAACACCACACTAACACCACACTAACACCACGCTGGCTCCACGTTAACCCCACATTAACACCACGCTGGCTCCACGCTAACGCCACACTAACACCACGCTGGCTCCACACTAACACCACACTGGCTCCACACTAACACCACACTAACACCACACTAACACCACGCTAACACCACACTAACACCACACTAACACCACACTGGCTCCACACTAACACCACGCTAACACCACGCTGGCTCCACGCTAACACCACACTAACACCACACTAACACCACGCTGGCTCCACACTAACACCACACTGGCTCCACACTAACACCACGCTAACACCACACTGGCTCCACACTAACACCACGCTAACACCACACTAACACCACGCTGGCTCCACACTAACACCACACTGGCTCCACACTAACACCACACTAACACCACGCTGGCTCCACACTAACACCACACTAACACCACACTAACACCACACTAACACCATACTAACACCACGCTGGCTCCACACTAACACCACACTAACACCACACTAACACCACGGTGGCTCCACACTAACACCACGCTGGCTCCACACTAACACCACACTAACACCACACTAACACCACGCTGGCTCCACACTAACACCACACTAACACCACGCTGGAACCACGCTAACACCACACTAACACCACACTAACACCACACTAACACCACGCTGGCTCCACACTAACACCACACTAACACCACACTAACACCACACTAACACCACGCTGGCTCCACACTAACACCACACTAACACCACGCTGGCTCCACACTAACACCACACTAACACCACACTAAAACCACACTAACACCACGCTGGCTCCACACTAACACCACACTAACACCACGCTGGCTCCACGCTAACACCACACTAACACCACATTAACACCACACTAACACCACGCTGGCTCCACGCTAACACCACACTAACACCACATTAACACCACACTAACACCACGCTGGCTCCACGCTAACACCACACTAACACCACACTAACACCACGCTGGCTCCACACTAACACCACACTAACACCACACTAACACCACGCTGGCTCCACACTAACACCACACTAACACCACACTAACACCACGCTGGCTCCACACTAACACCACACTAACACCACACTAACACCACGCTGGCTCCACACTAACACCACGCTAACACCACGCTAAACCACACTAACACCACACTAACACCACACTAACACCACGCTGGCTCCACATTATCACCACACTAACACCACACTAACACCACGCTGGAACTACGCTAACACCACACTAACACCACACTAACACCACACTAACACCACGCTGGCTCCACGCTAACACTACACTAACACCACACTAACACCACACTAACACCACGCTGGCTCCACACTAACACCACACTAACACCATGCTGGAACTATGCTAACACCACACTAACACCACACTAACACCACACTAACACCACGCTGGCTCCACGCTGGCTCCACACTAACACCACACTAACACCACACTAACACCACGCTGGAACCACGCTAACACCACACTAACACCACGCTGGCTCCACGCTAACACCACACTAACACCACATTAACACCACACTAACACCACGCTGGCTCCACGCTAACACCACACTAACACCACATTAACACCACACTAACACCACTCTGGCTCCACGCTAACACCACACTAACACCACACTAACACAACGCTGGCTCCACACTAACACCACGCTAACACCACACTAACACCACACTAACACCACACTAACACCACGCTGGCTCCACACTAACACCACACTAACACCACACTAACACCACGCTGGAACCACGCTAACACCACACTAACACCACGCTGGCTCCACGCTAACACCACACTAACACCACATTAACACCACACTAACACCACGCTGGCTCCACGCTAACACCACACTAACACCACATTAACACCAGACTAACACCACGCTGGCTCCACGCTAACACCACACTAACACCACACTAACGCCACGCTGGCTCCACACTAACACCACACTAACACCACACTAACACCACGCTGGCTCCACACTAACACCACACTAACACCACACTAACACCACGCTGGCTCCACACTAACACAACACTAACACCACACTAACACCACACTGGCTCCACACTAACACCACGCTAACACCACGCTAAACCACACTAACACCACACTAACACCACGCTGGCTCCACATTATCACCACACTAACACCACACTAACACCACGCTGGAACTACGCTAACACCACACTAACACCACACTAACACCACACTAACACCACACTAACACCACGCTGGCTCCACGCTAACACCACACTAACACCACACAAACACCACACTAACACCACGCTGGCTCCACACTAACACCACACTAACACCACGCTGGAACTACGCTAACACCACACTAACACCACACTAACACCACACTAACACCACGCTGGCTCCACGCTAACACCACACTAACACCACACTAACACCACACTAACACCACGCTAACACCACACTAACACCACACTAACACCACGCTGCCTCCACACTAACACCACACTAACACCACGCTGGCTCCACACTAACACCCCACTAACACCACACTAACACCACGCTGGCTCCACAATAACACCACACTAACACCACACTAACACCATACTAACACCACACTAACACCACGCTAACACCACGCTGGCTCCACACTAACACCACACTAACACCACACTAACACCACGCTGGCTCCACACTAACACCACACTAACACCACACTAACACCACACTAACACCACGCTAACACCACGCTGGCTCCACGCTAACGCCCCACTAACACCACGCTGGCTCCACACTAACACCACACTGGCTCCACACTAACACCACACTAACACCACACTAACACCACACTAACACCACGCTAACACCACACTAACACCACACTAACACCACACTGGCTCCACACTAACACCACGCTAACACCACACTAACACCACACTAACACCACACTAACACCACGCTGGCTCCACACTAACACCACACTAACACCACGCTAACACCACACTAACACCACGCTAACACCACACTAACACCACACTAACACCACGCTAACACCACACTAACACCACGCTGGCTCCACGCTAACGCCACACTAACACCACGCTGGCTCCACGCTAACGCCACACTAACACCACGCTGGCTCCACACTAACACCACGCTGGCTCCACATTAACACCACACTAACACCACACTAACACCACACTAACACCACGCTGGCTCCACACTAACACCACGCTAACACCACGCTGGCTCCACACTAACACCACACTAACATCACACTAACACCACGCTAACACCACACTAACACCACGCTGGCTCCACACTAACACCACGCTGGCTCCACACTAACACCACACTAACACCACGCTGGCTCCACACTAACACCACACTAACACCACGCTAACACCACACTAACACCACGCTAACACCACACTAACACCACACTAACACCACGCTAACACCACACTAACACCACGCTGGCTCCACGCTAACGCCACACTAACACCACGCTGGCTCCACGCTAACGCCACACTAACACCACGCTGGCTCCACACTAACACCACGCTGGCTCCACACTAACACCACACTAACACCACACTAACACCACACTAACACCACACTAACACCACGCTGGCTCCACACTAACACCACGCTAACACCACGCTGGCTCCACACTAACACCACACTAACATCACACTAACACCACGCTAACACCACACTAACACCACGCTGGCTCCACACTAACACCACGCTGGCTCCACACTAACACCACACTAACACCACGCTGGCTCCACACTAACACCACGCTGGCTCCAAACTAACACCACACTAACACCACGCTAACACCACACTAACACCACGCTGGCTCCACGCTAACACCACACTAACACCACGCTGGCTCTACACTAACACCACACTAACACCACGCTGGCTCCACACTAACACCACACTAACACCACGCTGGCTCCACACTAACACGACACTAACACCACGCTAACACCACGCTAACACCACGCTGGCTCCACGCTAACACCACACTAACACCACACTAACACCACACTAACACCACGCTGGCTCCACACTAACACCACACTGGCTCCACACTAACACCACGCTAACACCACACTGGCTCCACGCTAACACCACGCTGGCTCCACACTAACACCACGCTAACAACACACTAACACCACACTAACACCACACTAACACCACACTAACACCACACTGGCTCCACACTAACACCACACTGGCTCCACGCTAACACCACACTAACACCACACTAACACCACACTAACACCACACTGGCTCCACACTAACACCACACTGGCTCCACACTAACACCACACTAACACCACGCTGGCTCCACGCTAACGCCACACTAACACCACGCTGGCTCCACGCTAACGCCACACTAACACCACGTTAACACCACACTAACACCACACTAACGCCACACTAACACCACACTGGCTCCACACTAACACCATGCTGGCTCCACACTAACACCACGCTAACACCACACTAACACCACACTAACACCACACTAACACCACGCTGGCTCCACACTAACACCATGCTAACACCACGCTGGCTCCACACTAACACCACACTAACACCACACTGGCTCCACACTAACACCACACTAACACCATGCTAACACCACACTGGCTCCACACTAACACCACGCTAACACCACGCTGACTCCACACTAACACCACACTAACACCACATTAACACCACGCTAACACTACACTAACACCACACTAACACCTTGCTGGCTCCACACTAACACCACGCTAACACCACGCTGACTCCACACTAACACCACACTAACACCACACTGGCTCCACACTAACACCACGCTAACACCACGCTAACACCACACTGGCTCCACACTAACACCACGCTAACACCACGCTGGCTCCACACTAACACCACGCTAACACCACACTGGCTCCACACTAACACCACATTAACACCACACTGTCTCCAGACTAACACCACACTTACACCACACTGGCTCCACACTAACACCACACTAACACCACACTAACACCACACTAACACCACACTGGCTCCACACTAACACCACACTAACCACTAACACCACACTGGCTCCACACTAACACCACACTAACACCACACTGGCTCCACACTAACACCACACTAACACCACACTGGCTCCACACTAACACCACACTAACACCACACTAACACCACGCTGGCTCCACACTAACTCCACACTAACACCACACTAACACCACACTAACACCACGCTGGAACTATGCTAACACCACACTAACACCACACTAACACCACACTAACACCACACTAACACCACGCTGGAACTACGCTGGCTCCACGCTAACACCACGCTAACACCACACTAACACCACACTAACACCACACTGGCTCCACACTAACACCACACTAACACCACGCTAACACCACACTGGCTCCACACTAACACCACACTAACACCACGCTAACACCACACTGGCTCCACACTAACACCACACTAACACCACACTAACACAACACTGGCTCCACACTAACACCACGCTAACACCACACTAACTCCACACTAACACCACACTAACACCACACTAACACCACACTAACACCACGCTGGAACTATGCTAACACCACACTAACACCACACTAACACCACACTAACACCACGCTGGAACTACGCTGGCTCCACGCTAACACCACACTAACACCACACTAACACCACGCTGGCTCCACACTAACACCACACTAACACCACACTAACACCACGCTGGCTCCACGCTAACACCACACTAACACCACACTAACACTACGCTAATACTACGCTGGCTCCACGCTAACAACACACTAACACCACACTAACACCACGCTGGCTCCACACTAACACCACACTAACACCACACTAACACCACGCTGGCTCCACGCTAACACCACACTAACACCACGCTAACACCACACTGGCTCCACACTAACACCACACTAACACCACGCTAACACCACACTGGCTCCACGCTAACACCACACTAACACCACACTAACACCACACTGGCTCCACGCTAACACCACACTAACACCACGCTAACACCACACTGGCTCCACACTAACACCACACTAACACCACGCTAACACCACACTGGCTCCACGCTAACACCACACTAACACCACGCTAACACCACACTGGCTCCACACTAACACCACACTAACACCACACTAACACCACGCTGGCTCCACGCTAACACCACACTAACACCACACTAACACCACGCTGGCTCCACGCTAACACCACACTAACACCACACTAACACCACACTGGCTCCACACTAACACCACACTAACACCACACTAACACCACGCTGGCTCCACGCTAACACCACACTAACACCACACTAACACCACGCTGGCTCCACGCTAACACCACACTAACACCACGCTAACACCACACTGGCTCCACACTAACACCACACTAACACCACACTGGCTCCACACTAACACCACACTAACACCACGCTAACACCACACTGGCTCCACGCTAACACCACACTAACACCACACTAACACCACGCTGGCTCATCAACTAGCACCACACTAACACCACACCAACACCACGCTGGCTCCACGCTAACACCACACTAACACCACACTAACACTACGCTAATACTACGCTGGCTCCACGCTAACACCACACTAACACCACACTAACACCACACTAACACCACGCTGGCTCCACACTAACACCACACTAACACCACACTAACACCACGCTGGCTCCACGCTAACACCACACTAACACCACGCTAACACCACACTGGCTCCACACTAACACCACACTAACACCACGCTAACACCACACTGGCTCCACGCTAACACCACACTAACACCACACTAACACCACGCTGGCTCCACGCTAACACCACACTAACACCACACTAACACCACACTGGCTCCACGCTAACACCACACTAACACCACACTAACACCACGCTGGCTCCACGCTAACACCACGCTAACACCACACTAACACCACACTAACACCACGCTAATACTACGCTGGCTCCACGCTAGCACTACGCTGGCTCGCTGTGGTGCGTACGCGCCACTCCTCTGCTGAATGAGCGCCTCCCCCACGCCGTGCGAGGATGATTTGAGCGTCCGACGCCACGCTGCTGGGTGCGGGGTTGGTGGAGGTGCGGGGAGGACAGAACGGTCGTGGACTTTGCTGCACCGCCCTCTGCTGCCCGCAGCGCCGCTGTTTGTGCGCATGCGGTGGTCGCACAACTAAGCCCCGTCGAGGTTCGAGAGCTCTGCTCAGGCTCGATAGGTCGTGGGTTCGATCCCGACCCTGGCGTCGCCTGCTGCAGTATGTTTGGAGTTTGCGGTGTCTCTTTCTCTCTCCCCGTGGTCCCGTGGATTTTTCTCCGGGTCTTCCGTTTTTCCCCTCCACATTTAAAAATCAACCTCACGCGTTTCGACTAATTTGGCTGCAATACCTTTCCACGTGGTAAGCCACTTCGCAGAGCTATCATTTGTGGCCATGTCGCTTTTGAACATAACTGCATAGCGCAGCGGGCCTTGCCTGGTGAAGTAAAAAAGTCGAGTTTAATAGAGCGCTGTCCGGGCTTCGACTCGACCTGGCTTCCCCGGTGTGACGAAATCGAACGCATTCCGGGTGATTTGGCCCGAGAGAATATAGCACAGGGGTACGTTGCCGTGGAGATGGAACAATGGGATCAGATTGTCACCTGCATTTGACTCGCATATCGCTGTTTGAGCACGAATACAATCGTCGCCCCCCTCAATATCTGTGGAATGTTTCTGTAACTTAATTAATAATTTGTGCTCTGATCAGGTCTCTACGTCCTCCGTCCGTGCCAATTCACGCTACAGAGGATTCATCATTCGACACTGAGTTTTAATTTGCGCAATTCTTTTCATTTGTCATGAAACGACGCGGTTGGTTTTTTTTGCGCCAGTTTTTTTGCGCCAGTTTCTACATTTCTCATACGATTCGATGCATTTAAAATTCCCTTTACTTTAATCATTTGTGGCGAGCCAGTGCAGGTCACTCTCTGCAGAATGCGACTCCTGCCTGCCTCGGGTCTCTTGAGCTCTCTCACCGTGCCACACAACAACAACATCAGCAGCTGGGAGACGGCTTGGGGTCGCCGTCATCCAGCAGCGGATAGATTCCGGTTGATGGTATTGATGATGGTGAGAGTTGCAGTGATGTGAGAGTGGTCAGTGTAACACTTTCAACTAACACAAGCTAAACTATTTTAGTTTTAACAGGTGTGGCCCACTAAATTCGGTAGCTCTTTTTCATGAAACCTCAACGAAGTGGCTTGTCGCGTGCACATATGTCGCAGCCCAATACTCCGAACTCGTGATGTTGATTCTAAATTTCGAGGGGAAAGAATGGAGGTCCCGCAGAAATATCAGCGTGACTACGGGGAGAGACAGGCAAACTCCACATACAGTGAGGGGAAAAAGTATTTGATCCCCTGCTGATTCTATACGTTTGCCCACTGACAAATAAATGATCAGTCTATAATTTTATTGGTAGGTTTATTTGAACAGTGAGAGACAGAATAGCAAAAACAAAATCCAGAAAAACGCACGTCAAAATGTTATAAATTTATTTGCATTTTAATGAGGGAAATAAGTATTTGACCCCTCTGCAAAACATGACTTAGTACTTGGTGGCAAAACCCTTGTTGGCAATCACAGAGGTCAGACGTTTCTTGTAGTTGGCCAACAGGTTTGCACACATCTCAGGAGGAATTTTGTCCCATTCCTCTTTGCAGATCTTCTCCAAGTCATTAAGGTTTCGAGGCTGACGTTTGGCAACTCGAACCTTCAGCTCCCTCCACAGATTTTATATGGGATTAAGGTCTGGAAACTGGCTAGGCCACTCCAGGACCTTAATGTGCTTCTTCTTGAGTCACTCCTTTGTTGCTTTGGCCGTGTGTTTTGGGTCATTGTCATAATGGAATACCCATCCACGACCCATTTTCAATGCCCTGGCTGAGGGAAAGAGGTTCTCACCCAAGATTTGACGGTACATGGCCCCGTCCATCGTCCCTTTGATGCGGTGAAGTTGTCCTGTCCCCTTAGCAGAAAAACACCCCCAAAGCATAATGTTTCCAACTCCATGTTTGACGGTGGGGACGGTGTTCTTGGGGTAATAGGCATAATTCCTCCTCCTCCAAACACGGCGAGTTGAGTTGATGCCAAAGAACTCCATTTTGGTCTCATCTGACCACAACACTTTTACCCAGTTGTCCTCTGAATCATTCAGATGTTCATTGGCAAACTTCAGATGGGCATGTATATGTGCTTTCTTGAGCAGGGGGACCTTGCGGGCGCTGCAGGATTTCAGTCCTTCACGGCGTAGTGTGTTACCAACTGTTTTCTTGGTGCCTATGGTCCCAGCTGCCTTGAGATCATTGACAAGATCCTCCCGTGTAGTTCTGGGCTGAATCCTCACCGTTCTCATGATCATTGCAACTCCACGAGGTGAGATTTTGCATGGAGCCCCAGCCCGAGGGAGATTGACAGTTCTTTTGTGTTTCTTCCATTTGCGAATAATCGCACCAACTGTTGTCACCTTTCTAGATTTGAAGCTTTCGTGACTGCAAGGATTCATATTCTTAGGTTTTTTCGGTAAAGTCACGTAGGTAAAACATCTAAATTAATAAAAAATAAAATAAAATAAAGATCACGACGTTTCGGAGGCAACACAAGTCTCCGTCATCAGGTGGGACCGTCACAGCCAGATTAGCTGCATCAAGTGAGGCAATGATTCAAGATGTATTCCCTTAAAAGCAAGTTGAGGGGGGAGGAGAGGGGGGGGGAGCTCATCAGAATGTGGTAGCCAATGAATGGAACGTATCGGGAGGGGGAGGGGGGCGGGGCCAAAAGGATGGGCGACGGCGTGGACGCGATTGTGCGCAAGCGACTGCTGCTGCACACGCCAACGCATTGGACAGAGAGGGGGAGGGGAGGCCTGATACACATGATAGAAAAGAACGAAAATGCCCATGTTTATACCAATGCTGGCTGAACAATGAAGAGAGTACTGTTAAACACTGGGGATGTTAACACTCGGTAAAGTAAAGTAAAATAGTGCCTGTCAGATAAGATGGTCCAAAAAAGTGTAATTAAGTCTTTTTTGCGTGGTTGATAACATCTTTCCCATGATTACTAAGTTTGTACCCATCATCACGGTTGAAATTATGTCTGTGTTTGTATATTTGTATGGCGTCGTGTACAAACCTTTGATGGTAGCCAGGAGGTTTGCAGAGAACCTTGGTCTCGGAAAAGACAATTTCATGAGAGCCCACCGAGTTGTAGCAATTATCGGCAACGACCGAAGAATCAGTTCTGCCGTGTTTCAGATCTGACTTGTGCTCGCAGACACGATCAGAAACATGACGTTTCGTTTCTCCAATGTAGCAGTCACCACAAATGCAACTCAATTTGTAGACTCCAGGATACTGTAAGTCAGGAACGACATCCTTCACAGATGGAATCAGATCACGGATTTTATGCACTGTACTGAATCGGACTTGGATCTTATGTTTGTTTAGAATTTTTGAGATCTTTTTGGTCACGCCTGCTATGTATGGTAACGTGATGGTTTTGGTCGGAGTTTCATGTGGCTGTTTCTGTGTGGTGGGAGAGACAGCTTGGCGGATAGTACGGTCAGAGTATCCGTTCATCCTGAGGGCCCGATGTACATGTCTTAATTCACCGGTCAGGTGGTGTTGGTCAGAAATGCCATGGGCTCTGTGGTATAGCGTTTTGATGAGAGAATTCTTTTGAGATGGGTGGTGGTGGGAATCCGGTTTCAAGTAGGAACCGGATTCCCACCACCACCCATCTCAAAAGAATTCTCTCATCAAAACTCTCATCAAAACGCTATACCACAGAGCCCATGGCATTTCTGACCAACACCACCTGACCGGTGAATTAAGACATGTACATCGGGCCCTCAGGATGAACGGATACTCTGACCGTACTATCCGCCAAGCTGTCTCTCCCACCACACAGAAACAGCCACATGAAACTCCGACCAAAACTATCACGTTACCATACATAGCAGGCGTGACCAAAAAGATCTCCAAAATTCTAAACAAACATAAGATCCAAGTCCGATTCAGTACAGTGCATAAAATCCGTGATCTGATTCCATCTGTGAAGGATGTCGTTCCTGACTCACAGTATCCTGGAGTCTACAAATTGAGTTGCATTTGTGGTGATTGCTACATTGGAGAAACGAAACGTCATGTTTCTGATCGTGTCCACGAGCACAAGTCAGATCTGAAACACGGCAGAACTGATTCTTCGGCCGTTGCCGATCATTGCTACAACTCGGTGGGCTCTCATGAAATTGTCTTTTCCGAGACCAAGGTTCTCTGCAAACCTCCTGGCTACCATCAAAGGTTTGTACACGACGCCATACAAATATACAAACACAGACATAATTTCAATCGTGATGATGGGTACAAACTTAGTAATCATTGGAAAGATGTTATCAACAACGCAAAAAAGACTTAATTACACTTTTTTGGACCATCTTATCTGACAGGCACTATTTTACTTTACTTTACCGAGTGTTAACATCCCCAGTGTTTAACAGTACTCTCTTCATTGTTCAGCCAGCATTGGTATAAACATGGGCATTTTCGTTCTTTTCTATCATGTGTATCAGGCCTCCCCTCCCCCTCTCTGTCCAATGCGTTGGCGTGTGCAGCAGTAGTCGCTTGCGCACAATCGCGTCCACGCCGTCGCCCATCCTTTTGGCCCCGCTCCCCCTCCCCCTTCCGATGCGTTGTACGTGGCACTCCGTGCCGTCTTTGAGCCCCGCCCCCCTCCCTCCCGATACGTTCCATTCATTGGCTACCACATTTTGATGAGCTCGCCCCCCCCTCTCCTCCCCCCTCAACTTGCTTTTAAGGGATTACATCTTGAATCATTGCCTCACTTGATGCAGCTAATCTGGCTGTGACGGTCCCACCTGATGACGGAGACTTGTGTTGCCTCCGAAACGTCGTGATCTTTATTTTATTTTATTTTTATTAATTTTGATGTTTTACCTACGTGACTTTACCGAAAAAACCTAAGAATATGTTGTCACCTTCTCACCAAGCTGCTTGGCGATGGTCTTGTAGCCCATTCCAGCCTTGTGTAGGTCTACAATTGTGTCCCTGACATCCTTGGAGAGCTCTTTGGTCTTGGCCATGGTGGAGAGTTTGTAATCTAATTGATTGATTGCTTCTGTGAACAGGTGTCTATTATACAGGTAACAAGCTGAGATTAGGAGCACTCCCTTTAAGAGTGTGCTCCTAATCTCAGCTCGTTACCTGTATAAAAGACACATGGGAGCCAGAAATCTTTCTGATTGAGAGGGGGTCAAATACTTATTTTCCTCATTAAAAAGCAAATCAATTTATAACATTTTTGACATGCATTTTTCTGGATTTTGTTGTTATTCTGTCTCTCACTGTTCAAATAGCCGTATCCCTCTAGGAATTGCTTCTCACCGTGGCACTGTTCTCGGTAATTCTCAGCACTTGATATTGGCAGAAGGTCGCTGTGCCACTGCGTGCAGTAAACTGTGTCAAACTACCCCCCCCACCTCGCCCCCCTATCGCTGGCTTTTCCTTAGCATGCTGCTTAGAAAGCGCCCGGGGGGCGATATGTGATCCTCCTCGCCTGGTGTACAGGTGTTTGGGGGTTCGATCCCGACCCTGACTCCTGTATATTTGCAGTTTGCATGTCTCTCCCCGTGGTCGCTTGGATTTTTCTCCGGGTCTTCCGGTGTTTCCCTCCACGTGTATAAACACGCGCTTAGAATATTTGGTCGCGATACATTTCCACACGATAAGCCACTTCGTTGAGTTATCATTCGTGGCCAGGTCGCTTCTGCAAAAGAGCTATGCAGCTCAGTGGACCTCACCTGGTCTAAAAATGAAAATAAAAATATCCCCCCCCGCCTCCCATTTTCCCTCCCCGTTTAAATCTTCATATCCCCCCCCCCCAAATGCGAGCTCCTCCTCCCCACTTGGCTGGATCAGCAGCTGCCCCCCCCCCCCCATTCCCCTTTCTTATTTCGCTCCCCCTTTCGTGTGCGGTTCCGTCGTGCCGGAACGGATGACCGCCGGTTTTCTGTAACCCCCGCGTTGCCACGAAACTTTATTGGGCGTATTATATCGGGACCTTGCGTGTTGTTGTAACATTGAAACAACAACAACAACAACAAAACCCTGCGTGCCAAAATTTGGGTCTGGGGTTCAACGGGAACCCTGTTGAAGCCGAGCATCATTACCCGTTGGGGGGCCACATCGTTCCCCGACTCGAATCGTTCATGCCAAGCATCACATCCATTTGCGCGTCTGGTGGCTCCCTGCTTGTTCCACCGACAAGGGACAGGCGGCCCTGACCACCGAGGCCCCCCGTGTGACCATACAGCGAGTCGCCACTGAGCATGGTCCCATTGTGTTCCCCACCCCCGGCAGAGACAGCCACCAGCCAGTACCCATTCGGGTGAAGGAAAAACCCCTCTTCGCCCGAAACTGTTGTTCGCTATTTGTGCAAACGTTCAAAAATCACTTCGGTGCAGCACAGTGGCGAGATGTTATCTCCCTCGCCTGCTATACAGGAGGGCGTGGGTTCTATCCCGAGCCCTGTATAGTTGGAGGTTGCATGTTCTCCCAACGTCGCGTGGATATTTCTTCGGATCGTCCGTTGTCGTCCTCCAAAATTTAGCCAGGTCGCTTCTGAAAAAAACAGCTACATAGCTCAGTGGGCTCTTACCTGCTAAAACAAATCTTTGGTTTTAGTTTCGAGTGGACGAACCTCGTCTCGCGTGCCGAGAAAAAGGTGGAGATTCCACATCGCTGTGCGCGCCACACTTTCTATCGGGGCTCGGAACGTAGCGCTGGAGCTTGTGCGCTTTAACTGCGTGGCGAGAGGGGGGGGGCTGTGGAGTTTGCTCGCCTTGGGTGATATACGCTGAAAAGAGCAACAGCACCACCACCACGGGGAGGGAGGGAGTTGTGTTGTTCATAATAAATATATATATAAACAAGTGCGGTTGAAGATGTGCACCCCGGTGCTTGAACGCGTAAAAGCACCCCACCACGGGACCATTCCACAGGTGAAGCTATGCCGGGCGAGGTGGATGAGTCAGCTGTAACGCACGCGGCGCGGGGCGACCCAAACGAGCTGGCTGACAGGGCAGGGCCGCTATTAGCGGGCTTCATTATAAGCGCGCGTTGACGGACACGAGCAGCGTGGGGGGGCCCGCGCGGAAAATTGGGGGCCCCCGAGGAACCGGCGAAAAGACTCGGACATCTCTTCCATGTTGGCAGGCCGCGGGGGCTGGAGTGGAGGGGGTGGGGGGGTTAATCGTTTGGTCGCGCCGATTACAACGGACTGACACCCCCTCCCCCCCGAGGGAAATGGAACATTCTGAGAGAATTGAGTTCTAACTTTTTCTGCCGCGACCGTGGTGCTGCGGACAGACACGTGCCCTCCACTGCCTCTGCGAGCCCATCCACACAGGTGAGTGCGCTGAGTTGTCCTCGCGTCGGGGAGGAGGCGAAGCGAGTCGAGGCCTCGGTGTCTCTCCCTTCAGCCAACCCATTATGGCATTGGGGGGGTTGGGGTGGATATGAAGAAGAGAAATCGCCCGAAACGTCGACCATAATGTATTTTGTTTTTCATTTACAGAAGTGTTATTGACGAACGTGCTGAGTGTTAATCGTGCACCACTGCCAACGCAGCAGCAGCAGATCGTCCACTCCACTCTCTGCGTGCTCCTCTCTCCAATCTGTGGTGGTTGTCTACTCACCACCTCCTGCACCTCGCTCCACGCATTCTTCCATCTCACCCTCGTTCTCCCTCTATGCCTGCTGCCTTGCACCACTGCCATTTCCATAGCTCCCTCTAATCTGCGGTTATCTGTGTGAGTCTGTGGGTCTCTGTGTGATTCTCTGAGTCTCTAACCTCCATAACCGTTCTCATGTAATCTTCTTTGCCTTTTCTGATCTTTAAAGGTGCATTTGATACATGTTGATACTCCTCCTGATGCCCCTGCTGTTGTGGAGTGACTCATGCAGCCAGCTATGGCTACAGGGTTTGGTGGTACATGTTGTTTATGTCGTTAATTGTGAAATTTCGGTCACAGTTCCTATGATCACTGTTACATTGTTTATGGCTTTATTTTGGTGATTTCGAAAAGTGTTTTGGTTTGGTCATGTTTGTTTGTTGTAGTACGGAGTTAGAATGATGGCTTTAATCTAAGTTGTCTTGTGGTTGTTGTTGTTTGACTTGCATCCCACTGGGATTTTTGCACAGCGTTGGTGTACGGTGCTTTTTTCTGGAAGACTTTGCAGTTTTTTCCTGGATTTTTCTCTTTGTGCATAGTCACTTTAAGATTTTTTCTTGTTCATGTTTTTGTTTGTTGCGGTTGCACCCGATTCAAAAGCCGAATGGCTCACAGGACTATGACAAATAAATGAAACTGAAACTTCTCTACTCAAGCCCAAACCATCCACGTCTCACTTATCTGACCACCTTCAAGACATGAGTCATCACCCTCCTCAGAAATCACAGAATATAGATCCATCTCAGCATTCTCATCTCTGCCCTTTGTAATAAATGTTCTCTGTCTTCTCTACCGGTGCCCGCGCCTCTACGCCATACATCACCGCTCGTGCTGTCACTGCTCTGTGTATATTTTGTTATCCCCCTTCAGTTTTCCTGGCACACTCTTCGAAGCCTGCCTCCGTCTAAGCCATAGTTCGGCAACCAACCTAACAAGAATAGACTTTTCTTTTCCAATTTTGTATTTTAAAAACAACTTGAATATTTCAAAAGCTGCAAAAAAAAAAACCATCCGGCCAGTGGGTGACGAATGGTGTCCGGATTCTCCAGCGAGTCGCCCCGAACCCCCAACTCCAGTGGGCTCGCGTGGGCGACTCGCAGGATCGTAGAGAGCGACCTCGCCGACGATCTCGTCGTGAACGTCGCTTCGCAACCAAACAGCACACCCCCCCCCTCCCCACGCAGGTACAGTGGTCGGCATGGCTATTGCCCAGCAAAAAATAAAGTTACACCGCCATAGAGAGCTTCTTTCATAAGGCAGCGCTAATGAGATTGGTGAGTGACATTGCTTGCTGCCAGAGCCTCGGGAACAATTTTTGTGTAAGTGGCTGCCGAAGGGATGTATATCGAGTGGCCAAGGGGATTCGTGAAGGCCGGTAATTAAGGGGGTAGAGCATAGATCTCGCCTCTGCTGTCCAGAATTACGGGAGAGGGTGCAACTGACCCCCTCTAACCCCCCGTGCCTTGCAATCCCTTGGCCTGTACTTAATATGTGTTGAGTGCGGACGTCAGCTTGTATACTGCTGTCGCAGCCCTTCGTGTGGAACAAAACAACAACATTAACAACGATGCCCTTTAAATCTTGACTTAAAGCTTTCGTGACTGCAGGAATTCATATAATTGGGTCTTTCGGTAAAGTCACGTATAAGGGAATTAATAAAATAATAAAAATGTAACAATACAATTCTCACGACGTTTCGATTACAACACAAGCAATCATCATCAGGTGTGAAAACCACAGCAACACAATTTGAAACACGTTTCTTCTGTCTTGCTGTGGGTTTCACACCTGATGATGATGATTGCTTGTGTTGCAATCGAAACGTCGTGAGAATTGTATTGTTTAATTTGTATTATTTTATTATTTCCCTTCTACGTGACTTTACCGATAGAACCAAGAATATTAATTCCTGCAGTCACGAAAGCTTTAAATCGAAATTTAGTAGTAGTTTTTTTACCGAAAGACCCAATAATATAACGATGCCCTTTGATGTACCCCCTGCAAAGCCTCGCGGAGTCTCACGACTCCTGCTCACGAGGGCATTGGCTCACATCCGGGGTGTTTGGCGAATTCCCTCGTCGATGAGAGCGTGGCCTCCTCGTGATGCAGGAGACCTGAGAAAACCCCCACGTGCACGACGAGGCGACGGCTTCCAATGTAATAGCGCGCACGTGCGATCGCACCTCTCTGGGTCGCGTGCGGAGGCAGCGGGAGGCATTAATTATTCAGCACAGCTGTTAAAAGGACTTTCAGGTTGCAGGTCCATTCTGTTGGACCCACGTGAGGAACGCAAGAGACCAAGAGGGTCCTTGGGACATTAGCCTGCCAGTAGGGGGGCGATGATTGCTGTTGCTGTGTATGTGATCAGGTGGGGAGCGGTATTGTAGCGGTTAAACATCGCCACTGGGGAGACAAAGGCGGTCGGGCGTGGTGCTGGCCACCCAGCCCATTGTGTACCGTTCTGGCCTTCAAAGATGCTCGTTAACAGGACTTGCCCCAATAGTCTGTTCAGGCTATACGGGGGAGCTTTTTCTTTGATCAGGGTGGTGGGGAGCGGTGGTGCAGCAGTTAGCGCGCTGCGCTACGAACCTGGAGACCCGGGTTCGGTTCCCGCTCACGGCCAACACCAGTTCAGGCTATACGGGGAATCTTATCTGAACCGGTTCTGGGCCTCCCTAGGTCTACTCAGCCTAAAATGAGTACCTGGTGCGATGTGTAAACATCGCCACTAGGGAGACAAAGGCGGCCGGGCGTGGTGTTGGCCACCCGCTCGTGTGCTGTGCCGGCCTTCATAGATGCTCGCTCACAGGACTTGCCCCAACAGTCTGTTCAGGCTATACGGGGGATCTTTGTCTTTGATTAGCGTAGTGGGGAGTGGTGGTGTAGCGGTTAGCGCGATGCGTTACAAATCCGGCGATCCAAGTTCGATTTCCGCTCAAGGCCAACATCAATTGTTGATTATCTGAACCAGTCCTGGGCCTCCCCTAGGTCGACTTAGCCTCAAATGAGTACCTGGTGCGGTGTGTAAATATCGCCACTGGGGAGACAAAGGCGGCCGGGCGTGGTGATGGCCACCCACCCCCTCGTGTACGGTTTCGCCCTTCATAGGTGCTGCTCGCTAACAGCATTTTCCTCAACAGTCTGTTGAGGCTACACGGGGGATTTTTGCCTTTGTCTTTTTGATCCCAATTGAGTGAATTGCGGGGTAAAAAATAATTCGAATTTATCAAATCTGGGATCCGACACCGCCACGGGGTGGCCGAGCCTTGTGCATGACGGGGAAGCTGCCACGGTGCCTGCCAGCAGCACACCACCCAGACCCCGTCGCCCGTTCTATTCCACCTCCCGGCGCTCAGGCAGCGGGAATGACGTGGTGCGTCGCATAACTCAACCGGTAGCATTCATTGCTAACATTTTGAACGGGAGTAAGGATTACCGGTCCCTGATAACCGGTAACTGATTCTGAAAAGGGCTACCGATTTGCTTAGTTATCGTTTAACTGCTCTGGTCTAGAGTGCTCTGATTGACATGTTGTATGTACTATATGCAGAACTTCTTTCGCACCTTACGTTGCCAACCGCGCTAATCGGAGACGATGATACCCCCCCTCCCCCCCGTGTGACCTTTTTCCCACGGTAGCGTGCGAGCACCTTTCTCGTGCAGAACCTCCCTCTGCGAGCTGACAGGTGAAGGGAACGCGGTGCCGTGCGGAGCACAGAGGAGGCAGAGGGCCAGCGAGCGACGCTGCTCCGCGCTCCGGGGTTCACCGGCGTCACCCACCTTTGTCTTTCTTATCTGCCTCGCGAGTCGGGCTAAATATTGATGGAGCCAAACGGCCGCAACGCAGGAGGAGGTGGCACGGGTCACGCAGGTACGCGCCCCACCGTGTGTCCGCTGGTCACCCTCTTTGTGTGTGCGTGAACGGTGGCGCGGCGGTTAGCACACCGCGCTATGAAGGGCAGCAACCCGATTTCGATTCGCGCCGGCATCAGTGACGGATCATTTTAACCCGTGCTGGGCATTCCCTAGGTCGACTCAGCCTCAAATGAGTACCTGGTCTGTGCATAAACATCAACAATCGGGAGACAATGGCGGCCGGGCGTGGTGCTGCCCACCCACAACCGCGCGTGCCATGAGGTCCTTTCGTAGGTGCTCGCTAACAGCACGTCCCCCAACGGTCTGTTAGTGGTTACACGGGGGATCTGTGTATTGTGTACGAGTGTGTGCGCGTGTGTAGGTTACGCAGGCGAGCCGAGAGCTCACTCGGCTATCGCGGGCAGTGGCTGCCTCGTCCACGGCACCGTGTTTATTAACCAAAGTTAAACACTTCACCCCTAGTTCTTTATTTTTCAATCGCTATCTCGGGCACAGAACACGAAGAAGGAGGGAGGCTTTGGGGTCCACGCCGCTGCGGTGAGATCGGAACGGGCCGTCACATTCACGGGGCATGATCAAGATCCCCCCACCCCCCAAGCTCTGTTTGCCTTCCCAAAGGGTCAGCCGCCCGTGTTCATTGTGCCGCGATGACCCCATGTGCGACCTCTGGGCAATGCGGTGTATCAGGCACGCCGGGGACGGAATGCAGAGCGCGCGAGATAGCGCCCAGCTCCACGTGGTCTCAGTGTGGTCTCAGTGCGGAGGCGGCCCGCTCCGGGTGGTCTCAGTGTGGTCTCAGTGCGGAGGCGGCCCGCTCCGGGTGGTCTCAGTGCGGAGGCGGCCCGCTCCACGTGGCCTCAGTGCGGAGGCGGCCCGCTCCGCGTGGCCTCAGTGCGGAGGCGGCTCGCTCCGCGTGGCCTCAGTGTGCAGTTGGCCCGCTCCGCGTGGCCTCAGTGCGGAGGCGGCCAGCTCCGCGTGGCCTCAGTGCGGAGTTGGCCTGCTTCGCGTGGCCTCAGTGCGGAGATGGCCCGCTCCGCGTGGTCTCAGTGTGGAGGCGGCTCGCTCCGGGTGGTCTCAGTGCGGAGACGGGCCCGCTCCGCGTGGTCTCAGTGTGGTCTCAGTGCGGAGTCGGCCCGCTCCACGTGGTCTCAGTGCGGAGGCGGCCCGCTCCACGTGGTCTCAGTGCGGAGTCTGCCCGCTCCGCGTGGTCTCAGTGTGGTCTCAGTGCGGAGACGGGCCCGCTCCGCGTGGTCTCAATGTGGTCTCAGTGCGGAGACGGCCCGCTCCGCGTGGTCTCAGTGTGGTCTCAGTGCGGAGTCGGCCCGCTCCGCGTGGTCTCAGTGTGGTCTCAGTGCGGAGACGGCTCGCTGCGCGTGGTCTCAGTGTGGAGGCGGCCCGCTCCGCGTGGTCTCAGTGCGGAGGCGGCCCGCTCCGCGTGGTCTCAGTGCGGAGACGGCCCGCTGCGCGTGGTCTCAGTGCGGAGGCGGCCCGCTCCGCGTGGTCTCAGTGCGGAGGCGGCCCGCTCCGCGTGCCGGGTGGGGGGCCAGGAACTTGAGAAGTTTATGTAAATATGGTGGCGCACTCGGAGTTGGCCAAATGCATTGCGATAAAAGTATCACAGAGCTTGGATGATTGTTTGTAGTGCCCGGTTCTGGCTGAGGTTTGCATGAATGACACTATATGCAACTAAAACAAATAATTAACGAGGATGATGATTAATAGGGCAGTACATTGGCATGCAATACAAAGTAGAGTGTGTTTAGCTTCTGAAATACAGCTACGGTTCAAGATGCCCTGGACACATTCTGCATCTTCCGCAAAAAAAAAAATCCATCCACGCGCGATATATCTCATCTCTCATTCAGTTCCTGAAGAAGCTCCCAGCAGCTTCGGCGGAACGTCGGACACCATGCCGAAGGACTACACGCCGCTGCCCGGAATCACAATGGCGAATGACACTTTCGGCTGTCACCACGTCTCGTGGGGCCATCGGGTCGCGTCCTCCCGCTCGCTCCCGACTGCCCCTGTCTCCCGGCGTCACAGTCACTGCCCCTACCGCTGCGTCCATTGGCATGACGCGTCACCACCAGGTCGCCCCCGCACGAGGCTTTCCGTCGAGGCCCCGTAGTGAAGGGAGTCGCTCATTCTCCTGAGCTGTCCCCCCTTGTCTGGAACTCCCCTCCCCCAGCCATCCGTGCTGTCGACTCCCTGTCCATCCCTGTTCACGTCCAGGCTCAAGGCCGTCCTCTACCCTGCCCTATGACTGCATCGCCCTTCGTCTCAGTTAAATATGCCCGGTGTTTATGTGCGGTGTCCAGGGATGATGGCGCAGGTAGATGCCACATGAATCTATCATCGTAGCTAAGCGGCGGTTAAGGATTGGAACGCGTCCGAATTGACGTGCATCGAGGAGATGGCGCAATGAAATGAGTTCGAGTTGCAGGCGCGATGTGGATTGCTACATCGTAAGATGGTGAGAGGTGATGGCGGCTTGGGGAGGCAGCCATCCAGCAGTCGATTGCCCATGGCAGGTGATGTTGATTATGATGATAAATCAACAGTGAGTTCAGGTGGCTCAGTGGCAGAGACAAGCTTGCGAAGTCAAATCTTGATTTATGGGTTGACTCAGCCCATCATACTTCCGCGGTCGATACAATTAGTACCACTCTATGGTTGGTTGTTCATAGGAATGGGTAATTTCCACCACTGCCTCAGGGATGTGAACGGGAAACGAGAACCGCCTCGGAACTCATTTGAGAAAAGGAAATCAACGAGACTTTTGTTTCTTCTGACCCTGTTCAATAAACGTTGCTCTCGCAATAAATGCACCGCGCCACAAGGGAAAAGCGGGCGGCCGCTGGTGGCTACGCTTCTGCTGCTGCTGCCTGTGATCATCCCGCGCTGTGGATGCAGCAGCGGTAGCGAGGGTTCGTGGATCACCGCACCGATGTTGTTGTGACACTCCCCTTCCGGCGGGCGTCGAGGTGGTGCCGAACCCCTGGCTCGCCAGGAGAAGACGGCACAGCAAGTGGGATTATCGCCATCTGTTTCCATCTGTACGAGGATTGAGCGTTTTCCCCTCGTGTAATGCCTGGGTTTTCTCCGGGTGCTAGAGTTTCCTCCCACACGTGTATAATCAACACAACTCATCATGGATTGACTGAAAACATTTTAACAAAGAAAAGCATCAATGCAGAGGCAGGACCCTAGCAAAAAAAAGAGTCATACCACTCGTACGCGTGGCGCTGCTGAATAATTAAGCAAATGAGCTGGTCAATATACAGACATCATCACGTCGTGTGACCCGTTCACCCCACGCCGGGCTCCCACGTGCTCACGCGTGGAACGCGGCGGACGTCTCCGCTGCTGCAGGCGTCGCCGTGGCGGTCGAGGAGAACGGAGGCGCGGGGGGGAAGCGCCCGGAGGAGGAGGAGGTCGCCGGCCTTCGCCACCGCCCGCTCACCCTCGCCGTCTCGCGTCCCGTGCTCAACGTGGACGGCCTGGCGGCCCTGGCGGGGGGTGGAGCGGACGACGACAAAGACGTGGAGCAGGAGCAGGAGGAGGATGAGAAGAAGGAGAAGGGGCGAGCATCGCTCATCTCCCGCTGCCCTCGGCCCACGCCCAGGTGATGTCCACGTGGCCGCTCGAGTTCCGTGAGCGACGGCAGTGAAACGCGAACGACAAAGTTGAAAGAGAGTGAGGGGATGGCGGGTGGGGGGACCGGGGGGTTGGGGATGGTGGGGGGATCAATCACCAGAGGTCATGGGGCGGAAGAGAGAGGGGACGGGGAAGAAGAGGGCCAGGAGCATGGTGATGTTTCTGTGTTGTTGAAGATAACAAGTGTCCGTGCGTTGTTCAAGCTGATAGAATTACGGCACGACGTCGACGATGATGACAAATTATTATCATCGTCGTCGTATCACTTTGTGGAGAAGTCAACAGTAGTTGTCCTCATCGACGAACGCGCAGCCTGACATAGGAATGGGGAATTTCCATCGCTGACTCGGCGCTGTAAACGGGAGATGAAAGGTGCTACTCTGGGCGCACGTTGGGCGCCTCGTGCGCGCCTGCGACGCTCTAATTGGGTCCTCGTGGGCTCGCGACGCCTCTGAACGGCCGCCAACACTTAATCGGAGCGACGCGCAAATGGGATCTCGGCGAGAGAAACCCCTCCGGGACGGCCGCGAATTCGCTGGAAATTCCCAGATATCGCTTAATTAAAACTATAAAACGTCCGTCCGTCTGCCAAAGCCGCCAAAAAAAATTTGCATTCGTATTTTCTGCTCGGCGTCCTTTAACTTGAATATTTAATTAAGGTGATGTATAACGCGCTTAAGGGTAACGGCTCGTGCCTGACCTGTCCGTGGGGCTGGCCCGTTTCTCACCGTGAGAGACTCACCCCCCCCCCACCGTGAGAGACTCACCCCCCCACCGTGAGAGACTCACCCCCCCCCCCCCACCGTGAGAGACTCCCCCCCCACCGTGAGAGACCCCCCCCCCCACCGTGAGAGACTCACCCCCCCCCCCCACCGTGAGAGACTCACCCCCCCCCCCCACCGTGAGAGACTCACCCCCCCCCCCCACCGTGAGAGACTCACCCCCCCCCACCGTGAGAGACCCCCCCCCCCCACCGTGAGAGACTCACCCCCCCCCCCCACCGTGAGAGACTCACCCCCCCCCCACCGTGAGAGACTCACCCCCCCCCCCCCACCGTGAGAGACTCACCCCCCCCCCCACCGTGAGAGACTCACCCCCCCCCTCCACCGTGAGAGACTCACCCCCCCCCCCACCGTGAGAGACTCACCCCCCCCCCACCGTGAGAGACTCACCCCCCCCACCGTGAGAGATTCACCCCCCCACCGTGAGAGACTCACCCCCCCCCCACCGTGAGAGACTCACCCCCCCACCGTGAGAGACTCACCCCCCCACCGTGAGAGACTCACCCCCCCCCACCGTGAGAGACTCACCCCCCCCCCCCACCGTGAGAGACTCACCCCCCCCCCCCCCCCGTGAGAGATTCTTCCCTCCCCCCGTGAGAGACTCCCCCCCCCCCCGTGAGAGACGCCCTCTCTGTGTCTGGGTTTCGACTGTGTCACCACGTGTCTCTGCTGCAGGTGCTGTGGCCGAGTGGCTCGCTGCCTGCTGCCCGTGCTGGTTTGGCTGCCCCGCTACCGCCTGCGTGCCTGGTTGCCCAGCGACCTCATGTCGGGCGTGAGCACGGGCCTCGTGCAGGTGCTGCAAGGTACCCATTGTTGTGCCGATGAGTCCTGGTAAGGGTGACAGTTACACGGCTGCTCGCCCCCGGTTAAATCATGCCCATGGATTACCCATCAATGCGATGCACCGTATGCATCTCAGTGGACGTGAAATTTGTTATTTGATCTAACTTTGAAAATGTGCTCAAACTGTAATATGCAAAATCAAACATCGCCTCTGACTCGCAGTCTAACGCCCATTTGGCAGGTCGGTGATGCGTCACCGTGTGCCACACAGGGACAGCTGACTTGAGGGGGTCCCCTCGGATAAAACAGAACACTACATCTGGCTATTGTGATGGTGCGATTGTAAGACGCTGTCAGATGCCGGGGAGTTTAATCACGCGCCCTGCACAAAGAGCATGCTGGATTGTTACGATCGTTTGTCCTGCAAAGGATGAGGCAATACTGATAGGGGTTGCCACCTGTCCTGGTTTTTCCAGGGACAACTTTTTTTTGTTGAGGCGGTTATTATCCTGGGGGGGGGGGGGGTTTAGTCAGTTGTGTAATAATAACAACGATAACAATATCAACAATAATCCACCATTCCGACATTGGGAGACATTCTCCTCCCCCTCTAATCTGTTCAGGGTGTTTTTGCACTGCACAGGTGGCAACCCTGCTCCACTCGCAACCACGTGTCCCTAGGCAACCAATCTATACGTGGAGCCCCCCTGTGGAGGATCTCATCATTATCTCCAACAATCATCATCATGCAGCGTCAACATGCAGCGTCAACATGCATCATCATCATGCATCATTATGCAGCATCGTCATCTCAATCATCGTCGTCGTCATCATCATGCAGAGTCCATCCACTGCTGGATGAGGGCATCCCCACAGCGTGTGGCCAAGAAGAGTTATTTGACTATACTTCACCAAGCTGGTCAGTGCAGGTTGAAGGTGGGGAGCATAGAGGCACCGTGCAACAGTGGGTTTGTTTGTCTGCACCGTCCCCTGCTGCCCACCACGTGGCGCTGCAGATCGTCTGTGTCACACGGACTGCGCGCTGCGGTCATCAGCGCTAAGTAGGCGGCACGTGGCTCGGATTGTCCACAGTCCATAGCAACACGAGCAGTGCCGGATTAAGCTGGTGCGGGGCCTGTAACATATGTTATAAAGGGGCCCTAAATATAAAAAAATACATAAATCTTCAAACACAATTTTTAACTTGCATACGAAAATAATTGTCTTTTTTTATTTGCTATACAGCCAGATAATGAGAAATCGCTAACCTTAAACACCCAGTCGTTCATAAAAGTTGAAGGCAGTATAATATTATAGTAATAGAGCAAGTGCAGAATCACTGAACTGTAATTGATAGCTTGAAAGCATTTAGCGCGGGGGCCCTTTAAAGTGCGGGGACCGTAGCATATGTAGCTAATTTTGCTACTAGGATAATCCGGCACTGGACACGAACAAATCTGAATGTGGTGTGCTGGGCACGTACATATTTTACGGGCCACCGATTCGTTCAGAGGCGGCTGCAATGAAGCCCCAGTGGTGATTACATTTCTGAGCAATCATCCAGGCTCAAGGCCTGCTTAGCCGCCGAGATCGGACGAGATCCAGGCAATGTGGACAACTGTTTCCGTCACTGAATTAGGAATGGTTCAGTCACTGGGTTCAGACGGGGTCAGTCACTGGGTTCAGATGGGGTCAGTCACTGGGTTCAGACTGGGTCAGTCACTGGGTTCAGATGGGGTCAGTCACTGGGTTTAGATGGGGTCAGTCACTGGGTTCAGACGGGGTCAGTCACTGGGTTCAGACTGGGTCAGTCACTGGGTTCAGACGGGGTCAGTCACTGGGTTCAGACGGGGTCAGTCACTGGGTTCAGACGGGGTCAGTCACTGGGTTCAGACGGGGTCAGTCACTGGGTTCAGATGGGGTCAGTCACTGGGTTCAGACTGGGTCAGTCACTGGGTTCAGACGGGGTCAGTCACTGGGTTCAGACGGGGTCAGTCACTAGGTTCAGACGGGGTCAATCACTGGGTTCAGACTGGGTCAGTCACTGAGTTCAGATGGGGTCAGTCACTGGGTTCAGACGGGGTCAGTCACTGGGTTCAGACGGGGTCAGTCACTGGGTTCAGACGGGATCAGTCACTGGGTTCAGACGGGATCAGTCACTGGGTTCAGACTGGGTCAGTCACTGGATTCAGACGGGATCAGTCACTGGCTTCAGACTGGGTCAGTCACTGGGTTCAGACGGGGTCAGTCACTGGGTTCAGACTGGGTCAGTCACTGGGTTCAGACGGGATCAGTCACTGGGTTCAGACGGGATCAGTCACTGGGTTCAGACTGGGTCAGTCACTGGGTTCAGATGGGGTCAGTCACTGGGTTCAGATGGGGTCAGTCACTGGGTTCAGATGGGGTCAGTCACTGGGTTCAGACGGGGTCAGTCACTGGGTTCAGACTGGGTCAGTCACTGGGTTCAGACGGGATCAGTCACTGGGTTCAGACTGGGTCAGTCACTGGGTTCAGATGGGGTCAGTCACTGGGTTCAGACGGGGTCAGTCACTGGGTTCAGACGGGGTCAGTCACTGGGTTCAGACTGGGTCAGTCACTGGGTTCAGATGGGATCAGTCAAGGGGTTCACATTGGGGTCAGTCACTGGGTTCAGACGCGGTCACCGCATGCGTGGTGCTGCTTGCAGGTGCTGTGGAATTGTCGCAATTTGCGCGGACGAGATGGAGCCCCCGTTTCCGCATGCAATGATCTCTTATCCGAGACGCGAGAAGACTTGAATGGCATCCACCCTCCTCCTCAAATGACGTGGGGGGAGGGGGTGTAAATAAAGTGGAGATAACGCCAGCACAGACAGCAATTACCCAAGCCACGTGCTCGCTCGGGGATTACCGGGGACTTAGCAGACACTAGATTCTCATTAACAAAAAAACTGTCTCCTGGATTTTTTCTGAAAGCCGCTCCTCCAATTTATTATTGGACGAAAGCTACGAAAAAAGGAAGTAGAGCTGATAATAAAATAATGAGCGCGCATGCAGGCATACAAAGCCAAAAAATAGAATAACAACCCGAGTGATTTCATCTGCTCATATGCTCATTGATGCCTCTCGCTTTGTTTATTCACGGAGCTTTGCTCGCCGGATAGGCGGTTGCACGAGTGGATGGGTAGGTGGATGAGTGGATGGATGAGTGGGTTGGTGGGTGAGTAAGCGAGTGAGTGGGTGATTGAGTAGATACATGAATGGCTGAGTAGGTGAGTAAGTGGATGAGTAGGTGAGTTCTTGAGATAATGAGTGATTGGATGAGTAATTGACTGAGTGAGTGGTTGAGTTAGTGAGTGGATGAATAGGTGAGTTCGGGAGTGAATTAGTTAGAGGGTTGGTGAGTGAGCAAGTGAGTGAGTGGATGCATGAGCGAAGTCGGTGGTTGAGTAAGTGAAACGGTGGTTGTATGTGAGGTTGGTGAGTGAGCGAGCGAGCGGGAGGGTGAGTGAGTATGGATGAGTGGGTGGGTGAGCGAGTGAGTGTGTGAGTGAGTGTATGAGAAGGTGAGTTATTGAGATAATGAGTATGTAGATTAGTGAGTGATTGAGTGAGTTAGTGAGTAGGTGAGTTCTGGAGTTAATGAATGAGAGGGTTGGAGAGTGATAAAGTGAGCGAGTGGGTGGTTGAGTGAGTGAAAAGTTTGGGTGGGAGGTGGGTGAGTCAACGAGCAGGTGGATGAGTGGCTGAGCAATTGAGCTCATTAATGAGTGAATGAGTGGTTGTGTCAGCGGGTGGGCGAGTGACCGAGTGCGTGAGTTACCGATCGAATGAATGAGTGAGCTAGCCACACCGATTGACTTTCGCGTCACCGACCGAACACGTTGAGTTGCAGCAGCAGCCGGCTGCATGGCTCGTTGTGGATAGCTGTGAAGTGTCGTGCGGAACATTATTCTACCTCCGCGGGACCGCCACCCGCTTGGGAGATGGGGAGCTGAACATTTGCCGCAGCGATTAAATACTCACGGGCCAGGATAGGGGTCTCTAAAAACTCGGGTACCTCCCCCCCTCTTCCCTTTCTACCCCCCTCCTCCCTGACTTCACCCTTAGCCCTCTCCGCGGAACAAGTCGTGAGATCACAGAGACTCTTGCCTAACCACTGACGCAAGGCAACGCCTCGAGCGTGGCTGACCGGGTAGCCATGATTTGACAACGCTATGACATATATCTTACTCATTCACGATATACATCGGACGATATGTGCCATGATAATCGTATCGTCAGGTTTTACTAAATGTTCTGTCGTTGCTCATTTTGTTTTGTAAATATATGTTAGATATAATTAATATATTCTATTTAATAGATTGCATTTAACAAAAATACATGTGAAACAAAAACAAGATTATTAAAGTTGAAATTAAAGAGGTCTCATCCAGCAGGGGATTATTTTTTCTCGTCTTCATCACTCATTCGACAGTCCTATTTTCCTGCATCGCAACTTAAAGTAACCCTAGATTATTGCAATAATAGTGAATATATATTTTAGTGTATATAATGTTTTGTTTTATATACAATTCAACACGTTCATCCATAACACTGCGTGGCCTTAACAACACGGTACATATATATTAGGCAACGTTTCGGCCAATGGCCCTTCTTCACAGTACATAGGGAGGCCAGAGAAAAACGCACGTGTGCGAGGGGGCAGCACTCTATTCCCGTACGGTTGGAACAGATGGAGATTAGTCCACTTGCTGTACCGTCTTCTCCTGGTTAGCCAGGGTATGGATCCTCCAATTCATACTGGAATTTAGCAAACTTACAACATCGATATCATTGTGAAATACAATTACTGAGTTATGGGATCTCAAAAATTGGCATCATATCGTATGGTAAAATTGTAAATATATTGTTAAAACTGATATCGTATCGTGACAAATTATATCGTATCGTGAACGTTTATATCATATTCTGAAAGAAAAAAAATTGTATCATATCGCGACAAATTCTATCATATCGTGAAGCACGCTCCACCCCACGTCCCATCAAGCACGCCCCACCCCACGTCCCATCAAGCACACCCCACCCCACGTCCCATCAAGCATGCTCCACCCCACGTCCCATCAAGTACGCTCCACCCCACGTCCCATCAAGCACGCCCCACCGCACGTCCCATCAAGCACACCCCACCCCACGTCCCATCAAGCACGCTCCACCCCACGTCCCATCAAGCACGCTCCACCCCACGTCCCATCAAGCACGCTCCATCCCACGTCCTATCAAGCACGCTCCACCCCACATCCCATCAAGCACGCTCCACCCCACGTCCCATCAAGCACACTCCACCCCACGTCCCATCAAGCACGCTCCACCCCACGTCCCATCAAGTACGCACCACCCCACGTCCCATCAAGCACACTCCACCCCACGTCCCATCAAGCACGCTCCACCCCACGTCCCATCAAGCACGCTCCACCCCACGTCCCATCAAGCACGCTCCACCCCACGTCCCATCAAGCACGCCCCACCCCACGTCCCATCAAGCACGCTCCACCCCACGTCCCATCAAGCACGCTCCACCCCACGTCCCATCAAGCACGCTCCACCCCACGTCCCATAAAGCACACTCCACCCCACGTCCCATCAAGCACGCTCCACCCCACGTCCCATCAAGCACGCTCCACCCCACGTCCCATCAAGCACGCTCCACCCCACGTCCCATCAAGCACGCACCACCCCACGTCCCATCAAGCACGCTCCACCCCACGTCCCATCAAGCACGCTCCACCCCACGTCCCATCAAGCACGCTCCACCCCACGTCCCATCAAGCACGCCCCACCCCACGTCCCATCAAGCACGCTCCACCCCACATCCCATCAAGCACGCTCCACCCCACGTCCCATCAAGCACGTTCCACCCCGTGTCCCATCAAGCACGCTCCACCCCACGTCCCATCAAGCACGTTCCACCCCGTGTCCCATCAAGCACGCCCCACCCCACGTCCCATCAAGCACGCCCCACCCCACGTCCCATCAAGCACGCCCCACCCCACGTCCATTCAAGCACGCTCCACCCCACGTCCCATCAAGCACGCTCCACCCCACGTCCCATCAAGCACGTTCCACCCCGTGTCCCATCAAGTACGCACCACCCCACGTCCCATCAAGCACACTCCACCCCACGTCCCATCAAGCACGCTCCACCCCACGTCCCATCAAGCACGCCCCACCCCACGTCCCATCAAGCACGCTCCACCCCACGTCCCATCAAGCACGCTCCACCCCACGTCCCATCAAGCACGCTCCACCCCACGTCCCATAAAGCACACTCCACCCCACGTCCCATCAAGCACGCTCCACCCCACGTCCCATCAAGCACGCTCCACCCCACGTCCCATCAAGCACGCTCCACCCCACGTCCCATCAAGCACGCACCACCCCACGTCCCATCAAGCACGCTCCACCCCACGTCCCATCAAGCACGCTCCACCCCACGTCCCATCAAGCACACCCCACCCCACGTCCCATCAAGCACGCTCCACCCCACGTCCCATCAAGCACGCTCCACCCCACGTCCCATCAAGCACGCCCCACCCCAGGTCCCATCAAGCACGCTCCACCCCACATCCCATCAAGCACGCTCCACCCCACGTCCCATCAAGCACGTTCCACCCCGTGTCCCATCAAGCACGCTCCACCCCACGTCCCATCAAGCACGTTCCACCCCGTGTCCCATCAAGCACGCCCCACCCCACGTCCCATCAAGCACGCCCCACCCCACGTCCCATCAAGCACGCCCCACCCCACCCCACGTCCATTCAAGCACGCTCCACCCCACGTCCCATCAAGCACGCTCCACCCCACGTCCCATCAAGCACGTTCCACCCCGTGTCCCATCAAGCACGCTCCACCCACGTCCCATCAAGCACGCTCCACCCCACGTCCCATCAAGCACGCCCCACCCCACGTCCCATCAAGCACGCTCCACCCCGTGTCCCATCAAGCACGCTCCACCCCGTGTCCCATCAAGCATGCTCCACCCCACGTCCCATCAAGCATGCTCCACCCCGTGTCCCATCAAGCACGCTCCACCCCACGTCCCATCAAGCACGCTCCACCCCGTGTCCCATCAAGTACGCTCCACCCCGTGTCCCATCAAGTACGCTCCACCCCACGTCCCATCAAGCACGCCCCACCTCACGTCCCATCAAGCACGCTCCACCCCGTGTCCCATCAAGCACGCTCCACCCCACGTCCCATCAAGCACGCTCCACCCCGTGTCCCATCAAGCACGCCCCACCCCACGTCCCATCAAGCACGTTCCACCCCGTGTCCCATCAAGCACGCCCCACCCCACGTCCCATCAAGCACGTTCCACCCCACGTCCATTCAAGCACGCTCCACCCCACGTCCCATCAAGCACGCTCCACCCCACGTCCCATCAAGCACGTTCCACCCCGTGTCCCATCAAGCACGCCCCACCCACGTCCCATCAAGCACGCTCCACCCCACGTCCCATCAAGCACGCCCCACCCCACGTCCCATCAAGCACGCTCCACCCCGTGTCCCATCAAGCACGCTCCACCCCGTGTCCCATCAAGCACGCTCCACCCCACGTCCCATCAAGCATGCTCCACCCCGTGTCCCATCAAGCACGCTCCACCCCACGTCCCATCAAGCACGCTCCACCCCGTGTCCCATCAAGTACGCTCCACCCCGTGTCCCATCAAGTACGCTCCACCCCACGTCCCATCAAGCACGCTCCACCCCGTGTCCCATCAAGCACGCTCCACCCCACGTCCCATCAAGCATGTTCCACCCCGTGTCCCATCAAGCACGCCCCACCCCACGTCCCATCAAGCACGTTCCACCCCGTGTCCCATCAAGCACGCCCCACCCCACGTCCCATTAAGCACGTTCCACCCCGTGTCCCATCAAGCACGCCCCACCCCATGTCCCATCAAGCACGCTCCACCCCGTGTCCCATCAAGCACGCCCCACCCCACGTCCCATCAAGCACGTTCCACCCCGTGTCCCATCAAGCACGCTCCACCCCACGTCCCATCAAGCATGCTCCATCCCACATCCCATCAAGCACGCCCCACCCCACGTCCCATCAAGCACGCTCCACCCCGTGTCCCATCAAGCATGCTCCACCCCGTGTCCCATCAAGCACGCCCCACCCCACGTCCCATCAAGCACGTTCCACCCCGTGTCCCATCAAGCACGCCCCACCCCACGTCCCATCAAGCACGCCCCACCTCACGTCCCATCAAGCACGCTCCACCCCACGTCCCATAAAGCACACTCCACCCCACGTCCCATCAAGCACGCTCCACCCCACGTCCCATCAAGCACGCTCCACCCCACGTCCCATCAAGCACGCTCCACCCCACGTCCCATCAAGCACGCACCACCCCACGTCCCATCAAGCACGCTCCACCCCACGTCCCATCAAGCACGCTCCACCCCACGTCCCATCAAGTACGCTCCACCCCACGTCCCATCAAGCACGCCCCACATCACGTCCCATCAAGCACGCTCCACCCCGTGTCCCATCAAGCACGCTCCACCCCACGTCCCATCAAGCACGCTCCACCCCACGTCCCATCAAGCACGCTCCACCCCACGTCCCATCAAGCACGTTCCACCCCATGTCCCATCAAGCACGCCCCACCCACGTCCCATCAAGCACGCTCCACCCCACGTCCCATCAAGCACGCCCTACCCCACGTCCCATCAAGCACGCTCCACCCCGTGTCCCATCAAGCACGCTCCACCCCGTGTCCCATCAAGCACGCTCCACCCCACGTCCCATCAAGCATGCTCCACCCCGTGTCCCATCAAGCACGCTCCACCCCGTGTCCCATCAAGTACGCTCCACCCCGTGTCCCATCAAGTACGCTCCACCCCACGTCCCATCAAGCACGCTCCACCCCGTGTCCCATCAAGCACGCCCCACCCCACGTCCCATCAAGCATGTTCCACCCCGTGTCCCATCAAGCACGCCCCACCCCACGTCCCATCAAGCACGTTCCACCCCGTGTCCCATCAAGCACGCCCCACCCCACGTCCCATTAAGCACGTTCCACCCCGTGTCCCATCAAGCACGCCCCACCCCATGTCCCATCAAGCACGCTCCACCCCGTGTCCCATCAAGCACGCCCCACCCCACGTCCCATCAAGCACGCCCCACCCCGTGTCCCATCAAGCACGCTCCACCCCACGTCCCATCAAGCATGCTCCATCCCACATCCCATCAAGCACGCCCCACCCCACGTCCCATCAAGCACGCTCCACGCCGTGTCCCATCAAGCATGCTCCACCCCGTGTCCCATCAAGCACGCCCCACCCCACGTCCCATCAAGCACGCTCCACCCCGTGTCCCATCAAGCACGCTCCACCCCGTGTCCCATCAAGCACGCTCCACCCCACGTCCCATCAAGCATGCTCCACCCCGTGTCCCATCAAGCACGCTCCACCCCACGTCCCATCAAGCACGCTCCACCCCGTGTCCCATCAAGTACGCTCCACCCCGTGTCCCATCAAGTACGCTCCACCCCACATCCCATCAAGCACGCTCCACCCCGTGTCCCATCAAGCACGCTCCACCCCACGTCCCATCAAGCATGTTCCACCCCGTGTCCCATCAAGCACGCCCCACCCCACGTCCCATCAAGCACGTTCCACCCCGTGTCCCATCAAGCACGCCCCACCCCACGTCCCATTAAGCACGTTCCACCCCGTGTCCCATCAAGCACGCCCCACCCCATGTCCCATCAAGCACGCTCCACCCCGTGTCCCATCAAGCACGCCCCACCCCACGTCCCATCAAGCACGTTCCACCCCGTGTCCCATCAAGCACGCTCCACCCCACGTCCCATCAAGCATGCTCCATCCCACATCCCATCAAGCACGCCCCACCCCACGTCCCATCAAGCACGCTCCACCCCGTGTCCCATCAAGCATGCTCCACCCCGTGTCCCATCAAGCACGCCCCACCCCACGTCCCATCAAGCACGTTCCACCCCGTGTCCCATCAAGCACGCCCCACCCCACGTCCCATCAAGCACGCCCCACCTCACGTCCCATCAAGCACGCTCCACCCCACGTCCCATAAAGCACACTCCACCCCACGTCCCATCAAGCACGCTCCACCCCACGTCCCATCAAGCACGCTCCACCCCACGTCCCATCAAGCACGCTCCACCCCACGTCCCATCAAGCACGCACCACCCCACGTCCCATCAAGCACGCTCCACCCCACGTCCCATCAAGCACGCTCCACCCCACGTCCCATCAAGTACGCTCCACCCCACGTCCCATCAAGCACGCCCCACCTCACGTCCCATCAAGCACGCTCCACCCCGTGTCCCATCAAGCACGCTCCACCCCACGTCCCATCAAGCGCGCTCCACCCCACGTCCCATCAAGCACGCTCCACCCCACGTCCCATCAAGCACGTTCCACCCCATGTCCCATCAAGCACGCCCCACCCACGTCCCATCAAGCACGCTCCACCCCACGTCCCATCAAGCACGCCCCACCCCACGTCCCATCAAGCACGCTCCACCCCGTGTCCCATCAAGCACGCTCCACCCCGTGTCCCATCAAGCACGCTCCACCCCACGTCCCATCAAGCATGCTCCACCCCGTGTCCCATCAAGCACGCTCCACCCCACGTCCCATCAAGCACGCTCCACCCCGTGTCCCATCAAGTACGCTCCACCCCGTGTCCCATCAAGTACGCTCCACCCCACGTCCCATCAAGCACGCTCCACCCCGTGTCCCATCAAGCACGCCCCACCCCACGTCCCATCAAGCATGTTCCACCCCGTGTCCCATCAAGCACGCCCCACCCCACGTCCCATCAAGCACGTTCCACCCCGTGTCCCATCAAGCACGCCCCACCCCACGTCCCATTAAGCACGTTCCACCCCGTGTCCCATCAAGCACGCCCCACCCCATGTCCCATCAAGCACGCTCCACCCCGTGTCCCATCAAGCACGCCCCACCCCACGTCCCATCAAGCACGCCCCACCCCGTGTCCCATCAAGCACGCTCCACCCCACGTCCCATCAAGCATGCTCCATCCCACATCCCATCAAGCACGCCCCACCCCACGTCCCATCAAGCACGCTCCACGCCGTGTCCCATCAAGCATGCTCCACCCCGTGTCCCATCAAGCACGCCCCACCCCACGTCCCATCAAGCACGTTCCACCCCGTGTCCCATCAAGCACGCCCCACCCCACGTCCCATCAAGCACGCCCCACCTCACGTCCCATCAAGCACGCTCCACCCCACGTCCCATAAAGCACACTCCACCCCACGTCCCATCAAGCACGCTCCACCCCACGTCCCATCAAGCATGCTCCACCCCACGTCCCATCAAGCACGCTCCACCCCACGTCCCATCAAGCACGCACCACCCCACGTCCCATCAAGCACGCTCCACCCCACGTCCCATCAAGCACGCTCCACCCCACATCCCATCAAGTACGCTCCACCCCACATCCCATCAAGCACGCCCCACCTCACGTCCCATCAAGCACGCTCCACCCCGTGTCCCATCAAGCACGCTCCACCCCACGTCCCATCAAGCACGCTCCACCCCACGTCCCATCAAGCACGCTCCACCCCACGTCCCATTAAGCACGTTCCACCCCGTGTCCCATCAAGCACGCCCCACCCACGTCCCATCAAGCACGCTCCACCCCACGTCCCATCAAGCACGCCCCACCCCACGTCCCATCAAGCACGCTCCACCCCGTGTCCCATCAAGCACGCTCCACCCCGTGTCCCATCAAGCACGCTCCACCCCACGTCCCATCAAGCATGCTCCACCCCGTGTCCCATCAAGCACGCTCCACCCCACGTCCCATCAAGCACGCTCCACCCCGTGTCCCATCAAGAACGCTCCACCCCGTGTCCCATCAAGTACGCTCCACCCCACGTCCCATCAAGCACGCTCCACCCCGTGTCCCATCAAGCACGCTCCACCCCACGTCCCATCAAGCATGTTCCACCCCGTGTCCCATCAAGCACGCCCCACCCCACGTCCCATCAAGCACGTTCCACCCCGTGTCCCATCAAGCACGCCCCACCCCACGTCCCATTAAGCACGTTCCACCCTGTGTCCCATCAAGCACGCCCCGCCCCATGTCCCATCAAGCACGCTCCACCCCGTGTCCCATCAAGCACGCCCCACCCCACGTCCCATCAAGCACGTTCCACCCCGTGTCCCATCAAGCACGCTCCACCCCACGTCCCATCAAGCATGCTCCATCCCACATCCCATCAAGCACGCCCCACCCCACGTCCCATCAAGCACGCTCCACCCCGTGTACCATAAAGCATGCTCCACCCCGTGTCCCATCAAGCACGCCCCACCCCACGTCCCATCAAGCACGTTCCACCCCGTGTCCCATCAAGCACGCCCCACCCCACGTCCCATCAAGCACGCCCCACCTCACGTCCCATCAAGCACGCTCCACCCCGTGTCCCATCAAGTACGCTCCACCCCACGTCCCATCAAGCACGCCCCACCTCACGTCCCATCAAGCACGCTCCACCCCGTGTCCCATCAAGCACGCTCCACCCCACGTCCCATCAAGCACGCTCCACCCCACGTCCCATCAAGCACACTCCACCCCACGTCCCATTAAGCACGCTCCACCCCACGTCCCATCAAGCACGCTCCACCCCACGTCCCATGAAGCACACTCCACCCCACGTCCCATCAAGCACGCTCCACCCCACGTCCCATCAAGCACGCTCCACCCCACGTCCCATCAAGCACGCTCCACCCCACGTCCCATCAAGCACGCACCACCCCACGTCCCATCAAGCACGCTCCACCCCACGTCCCATCAAGCACGCTCCACCCCACGTCCCATCAAGCACACCCCACCCCACGTCCCATCAAGCACGCTCCACCCCACGTCCCATCAAGCACGCTCCACCCCACGTCCCATCAAGCACGCCCCACCCCACGTCCCATCAAGCACGCTCCACCCCACATCCCATCAAGCACGCTCCACCCCACGTCCCATCAAGCACGTTCCACCCCGTGTCCCATCAAGCACGCTCCACCCCACGTCCCATCAAGCACGTTCCACCCCGTGTCCCATCAAGCACGCCCCACCCCACGTCCCATCAAGCACGCCCCACCCCACGTCCCATCAAGCACGCCCCACCCCACGTCCATTCAAGCACGCTCCACCCCACGTCCCATCAAGCACGCTCCACCCCACGTCCCATCAAGCACGTTCCACCCCGTGTCCCATCAAGCACGCCACACCCACGTCCCATCAAGCACGCTCCACCCCACGTCCCATCAAGCACGCCCCACCCCACGTCCCATCAAGCACGCTCCACCCCGTGTCCCATCAAGCACGCTCCACCCCACGTCCCATCAAGCATGCTCCACCCCGTGTCCCATCAAGCACGCTCCACCCCACGTCCCATCAAGCACGCTCCACCCCGTGTCCCATCAAGTACGCTCCACCCCGTGTCCCATCAAGTACGCTCCACCTCACGTCCCATCAAGCACGCTCCACCCCGTGTCCCATCAAGCACGCTCCACCCCACGTCCCATCAAGCACGCTCCACCCCGTGTCCCATCAAGCACGCCCCACCCCACGTCCCATCAAGCACGTTCCACCCCGTGTCCCATCAAGCACGCCCCACCCCACGTCCCATCAAGCACGTTCCACCCCACGTCCATTCAAGCACGCTCCACCCCACGTCCCATCAAGCACGCTCCACCCCACGTCCCATCAAGCACGTTCCACCCCGTGTCCCATCAAGCACGCCCCACCCACGTCCCATCAAGCACGCTCCACCGCACGTCCCATCAAGCACGCCCCACCCCACGTCCCATCAAGCACGCTCCACCCCGTGTCCCATCAAGCACGCTCCACCCCACGTCCCATCAAGCATGCTCCACCCCGTGTCCCATCAAGCACGCTCCACCCCACGTCCCATCAAGCACGCTCCACCCCGTGTCCCATCAAGTACGCTCCACCCCGTGTCCCATCAAGTACGCTCCACCCCACGTCCCATCAAGCACGCTCCACCCCGTGTCCCATCAAGCACGCTCCACCCCACGTCCCATCAAGCATGTTCCACCCCACGTCCCATCAAGCACGCTCCACCCCACGTCCCATCAAGCACGTTCCACCCCGTGTCCCATCAAGCACGCTCCACCCCACGTCCCATCAAGCATGCTCCATCCCACATCCCATCAAGCACTCCCCACCCCACGTCCCATCAAGCACGCTCCATCCCGTGTCCCATCAAGTACGCTCCACCCCGTGTCCCATCAAGTACGCTCCACCCCACGTCCCATCAAGCACGCTCCACCCCGTGTCCCATCAAGCACGCTCCACCCCACGTCCCATCAAGCATGTTCCACCCCGTGTCCCATCAAGCACGCCCCACCCCACGTCCCATCAAGCACGTTCCACCCCGTGTCCTATCAAGCACGCCCCACCCCATGTCCCATCAAGCACGCTCCACCCCGTGTCCCATCAAGCACGCTCCACCCCACGTCCCATCAAGCACGCCCCACCCCACGTCCCATCAAGCATGCTCCACCCCACATCCCATCAAGCACGCCCCACCCCACGTCCCATCAAGCACGCTCCACCCCGTGTCCCATCAAGCATGCTCCACCCCGTGTCCCATCAAGCTGACGCTTGCTGCATTCCCCAGGATTGTTTCAATCCCGCAGCTTCCTCCTCCCCTCCCTCTCCCTCGCTCCTCACCCTCCCCGCTCTGCCCCCCCAACCTCCAGGGCTCGCGTACGCCCTGCTGGCATTGGTGCCCCCCGTGAATGGCCTCTACTCGTCCTTTTACCCCCCGCTCGTCTACTGCCTGCTCGGCACGTCCCGTCACATCTCCGTGGGTGAGGGTGGACGCCCGAATTCACTCAGCCGCGAAGTCGCTCACCTCCTCGCTCGCTCAATCATTCAGTCGCGCGCCCGCTCACCGACTCAGTCGCTCACCAAACCACTCGCTCACCTACTCGGCCACTCAGTCACTCACCAAACCACTCGTTCGCCTTCTCGGTCACTCAGTCGCTCACCAAACCACTCGCTCGCCTACTCGGCCACTCACTCGCTCACCAAACCACTCACTCGCCTACTAGGTCACTCAGTCACTCACCAAACCACTCGCTCGCCTACTCGGCCACTCAGTCGCTCACCAAACCACTCGCTCGCCTATTCGGCCACTCAGTCGCTCACCAAACCACTCGCTCGCCTACTCGGCCACTCGCTTAGTTACTCAGTCGCTCACTCACAGTCTTCTCGCCTCTCACTCCCACCCTCACTCACCCATGCGTCCGAACCACCTTCGACCCCTTGCTGCCACTTGTAGGCCTCTTCCCCGTGGTCAGCCTCATGGTTGGCACCGTGACGGTGCGCCTGGTCCCCGACGATGGGGGGGCAGTTGCCTTGGAGGCGGGAAACGAGACCCTGGGAAACGCCACCGTGGCCACGCCGAGCGACGTTGACGCGCGGCGAGTGGCAGTGGCTGCCAGCGTCACCTGCCTGGTGGGGATCATACAGGTGAGACGGGGACGCGTGGTGAGTGCATGGGGTGCACGTGCCAATAACACGTGGTAGGTGTGAGCTACAAAGACAAAGATTCCCCGTATAGCCTCAACATACTGTTGAGGCAAGTGCTGTTAACGAACATCTTATGAAGGCCGGAACGGCACACGAGGGGATGGGTGGCCAGCACCACGCCCGGCCGTCTTTGTCTCCCCAGTGGTGATGTTTACACACCAGAACCAGGTACTCATTCGTGGTTGAGTCGACCTCGGGGAGGCCCAGGACCGTTTCAGACAATTCTCACTCACTGGTGTTAGTGACCTTGAGCGGGAATCGAACTCGGGTCGCCGGGTTCGTAGCGCAGCGCACTAACCCCGACACTACCGCTCCCTTACCTGTATCTGTGTGTGTGTGCGCGCACATGCGTCATAATAGAGTCCAACAGATGTTCTTGTGTGGGCCCAGCGAGCACCCAAGATGTATTGGGTTCCGCCGATGCCAGAGCAGCGTGTTGGTGTTTACAAGTCCATAGAGTATTACTGCTATTACACACGCCTGTGCTTAAATGAATGCATATGTGTGTAGGTGTATGCATGTGTGTGTGTAGGTGTATTCATGTGTGTGTGTAGGTGTATGCATGTGTGTGTGTATGCATGCATGTGTGTGTATGCATGTATGTGTGTAGGTGACCCTCTGCTCACGATCATTAAGGAACTTCATGATGGTGAGCGGGCCCGGGTAAAACTACGTGGCCGGGAGTCGGAGCCTTTCCTTGTACACCTTGGGGTGCGACAGGGATGTCCTCTGGCTCCCACATTATTTAACATCTATTTCGACTGTGTAGTTCGTGAAGCCTTCAATAGCTGTACCGGGGGAATTTCCATTTGGTACAGATATAATGGGAGGCTGATCGACGCCCGGGTGCGATCAAGGGATGGCTCCCTATTGGTCAACCACGTTATGTATGCCGATGATTTGGTAATAGCTGCTCATTCAGAAGAGGAGTTGGAGACGCTGCTGCTGAGACTGGAGCGTGCCACTAAGAGGTGGGGCCTTACCATCAGCCCCACCAAAACTAAGCACCTGCCTGGGTATTTTGTACCATCGGACACTCCACCCCCACAACTCCCAATCGGTGATGGGGCAGTTGTGGAGAGAGTGGAGAGTTTCCCATACCTGGGCAGTGTGCTTATGACCGGCTCCAGTTTATCAACATAGGTCTCACTCCGAATCAGTCGAGCGGCAATATATTTTAATCGGTTGTGTTACCCTGTGTGGAAGCTTCAGGTCTTCTCGGCCACGGTCATTCCCTCCCTTCTCTACGCTTGCGACACGTGGACCCCCCTAGTGGAGCATCTTCGCCGGTTGGAAACATTTAGGCTGGCCTGCCTACGATCCATCTTGGGTTTAACCAGGCTGGATTGTGTGAGGAGCTCACAAATCCTTGAAAGATCTGGTCAAAGTCCCATCGGTGAGCTCCTCCGGCAGGCAAGGCTGCGTTGGCTGGGTCATATAGCCCGCATGCCCAGCCACCGCATGCCTAAACAGCTTTTGTTCGGCCGGATCGAGGGGGCTAAACGGGCGCGGCACGGGCTAGAGAAGACATGGAGTGATGTAGTACAGGAGGACGTGGAGCTGAGTGGACTTGCCAATGACTGGTACCAGCGGTGTCAAGATCGGCCTCTGTGGAGGAGGCTCGTGAAGGACGCTACTGGGCAGTTGGAGGCAGTCGCCCTCCAACAACAACGGAGGGCGAAGGAGCAATGCTCACAACAACGAGCGGAGCGCCGGGTGGCTAAAGCACAGCAAGTTGGTACAGTAGGGGGCACAGGTGGTGCATCAGCCAGTCATCTCGGTCATCTCGGTCAGTCGTCTCGTGGCACCTGCTGGGTCTGCCCCGTGACCTCCTGCCAGCTGGCGTTCGACACTTCACGTGGCCTCAAGGTGCACATGGCCTCCCACAAGCGTCGTGGTGACGTCACCGCCACTTAGTGGCGAATGGCGATTGTTGTTGTTGTGTGTAGGTGTATGCATGTGTGTGTGTATGCATGCATGTGTGTGTATGAATGTGTGTGTGTAGGTGTATGCATGTGTGTGTATGCATGTGTGTGTGTATGCATTTATGTGTAGGTGTATGCATGCGTGTGTGTGTAGGTGTATGCATGTGTGTGTAGGTGTATGCATGTGTGTGTGTAAGCATCTGCCAGTCACCTCAGTCAGTCAACCCACAACACCATCGTCTGCGCTGTCACCTCCTGTCTGCGAGCCTGCGACGCGTCACGTGGCCTCCAGGTGCAGCTAGCCTGGCACAAGCACCGTGGTGGCGCCCCTGCCACTTTGTGACGAATAGTGGCCGTCGCACTTGCCCCAAAAGTCTTTGTCTCTGACCTGTGTCCCTACGCCCAGCTGTGTCTGGGCGCGCTGCGTGTCGGCTTCGTCTCCATCTTCCTGTCGTCGCCGCTCGTCAGTGGCTTCATGACGGCGGCCGCGTTCCACGTCCTCGTGTCTCAGCTCAAGTATCTCTTCGGCCTCTCTGTGCCCTCGTACAGCGGCCCCTTCGCCTCAATCTACGTGAGCACTCACACCCACACACTGTTGGGGCAAGTGCTGTTAGCAAGCACCTACGAAGGCCAGCATGGCGCACGAGAGGGTGGATGGCCAACACCACGCCACCTTTGTCTCCCCAGTGGCGATGTTTATACACCGCACCAGGTACTCATTTAAGGCTGAGTCGACCTAGGAGATGCCCAGGAGTGGTTCAAATAATCGTCATTCGCCACTAAGTGGTAGTGACGTCACCACGGGGGTTGTGCCAGGCAATTTGGACTTTAAAGCCACATGAAGTTTCAAAGGTTTGCTGGCAGGTTACGGGACAGACCCAGGTGCCATGGGTCGACTGAGATGACCTGATGCAGCTGCATGAACTGTGCCCCCCTACCGTGCCAACTTGCTGTGTTTTAGCCGCTCGGCACTCTGCCCGTTGTTGTGAGTGTTGCTCCGTTGTTGGAGGGCGACTGTCTTCAACTGCCCAGTATTGTCCTTCACGAGCCTCCTCCACAGAGGCCGATCTTGACACCGCTGGTACCAGTCATCGGCAAGTCCACTCCGCTCCACATCCTCCTGTACCACATCACTCATCTCTTCTGGTGCCAGTTCTGCTCGAGAATGGATGGATCATAGGCAGGCCAGCCTGAATGTTTCTAATCGGTGCAGATGTACCATTAGCGGGGTCCACATTTTGCAAAAATAGAAAAGGAAAAGCATAACTGTGGCCGAGAAGGCCCGAAGCTTCGTGTAGAGTGACAGACCAGGTAGCATCCACACAGCCTTGCGCAGCCGATGATACGATAATGCCGCTCGACTGATTCAGAGTGAGACTTCTGATGTGAAACCGGAGCTGATCAGAAGCACACTGCCCAGGTACAGTGAGGGAAAAAAGTATTTGATCCCCTGCTGATTTTGTACGTTTGCCCACTGACAAAGAAATTATCAGTCTATAATTGTAATGGTACAGTAGATTTATTTGAACAGTGAGAGACAGAATAACAACAACAAAATCCAGAAAAACGCATGTCAAAAATGTTATAAATTGATTTGCATTTTGATGAGGGAAATAAGTATTTGACCCCCTCTCAATCAGAAAGATTTCTGGCTCCCAGGTATCTTTTATACAGGTAACGAGCTGAGATTAGGAGCACACTCTTAAAGGGAGTGCTCCTAATCTCAGCTTGTTACCTGTATAAAAGACACCTGTTCACTGAAGCATTCAATCAATCCGATTCCAAACTCTCCACCATGGCCAAGACCAAAGAGCTCTCCAAGGATGTCAGGGACAAGATTGTAGACCTACACAAGGCTGGAATGGGCTACAAGACCATCGCCAAGCAGCTTGGTGAGAAGGTGACAACAGTTGGTGCGATTATTCGCAAATGGAAGAAACACAAAAAAACTGTCAATCTCCCTCGGCCTGGGGCTCCATGCAAGATTTCACCTCGTGGAGTTGCAATGATCATGAGAACGGTGAGGAATCAGCCCAGAACTATACGGGAGGATCTTATCAATGATCTCAAGGCAGCTGGGACCATTGTTACCAACTGTTTTCTTGGTGACCACTACGCCGTGAAGGACTGAAATCCTGCAGCGCCCGCAAGGTCCCCCTGCTCAAGAAAGCACATATATATGCACGTCTGAGGTTTGCCAATTAACATCTGAATGATTCAGAGGACAACTGGGTGAAAGTGTTGTGGTCAGATGAGACCAAAATGGAGCTCTTTGGCATCAACTCAACTCGCCGTGTTTGGCGGAGGAAGAATGCTGCCTATGACCCCAAGAACACCATCCCCACCGTCAAACATGGAGGTGGAAATATTATGCTTTGGGGGTGTTTTCTGCTAAGGGGACAGGACAACTTCACCGCATCAAAGGGACGATCGACGGGGCCATGTACCGTCAAATCTTGGGTGAGAACCTCCTTCCCTCAGCCAGGGCATTGAAAATGGGTCGTGGATGGGTATTCCATTATGACAATGACCCAAAACACACGGCCAAGGCAACAAAGAAGTGGCTCAAGAAGAAGCTCAATAAGGTCCTGGAGTGGCCTAGCCAGTCTCCAGACCTTAATCCCATAGAAAATCTGTGGAGGGAGCTGAAGGTTCGAGTTGCCAAACGTCAGCCTCGAAACCTTAATGACTTGGAGAAGATCTGCAAAGAGGAGTGGGACAAAATCCCTCCTGAGATGTGTGCAAACCTGGTGGCCAACTACAAGAAACGTTTGACCTCTGTGATTGCCAAAAAGGGTTTTGCCACCAAGTACTAAGTCATGTTTTGCAGAGGGGTCAAATACTTATTTCCCTCATTAAAATGCAAATCAATTTATAACATTTTTAACTTGCGTTTTTCTGGATTTTGTTGTTGTTATTCTGTCTCTCACTGTTCAAATCAACCTACCATTAAAATTATAGACTGATCATTTCTTTGGCAGTGGGCAAACGTACAAAACCAGCAGGGGATCAAATACTTTTTTCCCTCACTGTATGGAAACCTCTCTATTCCCTCCACAACTGCTCCATCACCAATGGGGAGTTGAGAGGGTGCAGTGTTTGATTAAACAAAATATCCACCCACACAGCCGTGTCTCTTCCTCACGTGTCTCCCCGCACGTGATCACCCGGGACACGTGCTGGCTTTGTGAGATTATTCATAGCATAGTAGCGTCGGTTCACGTTTCAAATCCCACTCGTCCGTGCTTCCATGCATCTGAACGCCCATGCGCCCACCCATGCACCTGTGCATCTCCCCAGGCTATCATCGAGGTGTTCTCCCGACTGCCTCAGAGCAACGTGGCCGACGTCGTGACCTCGATCATCTGCATCGTCGTCGCCGTCCTCGCCAAGGAGATTAACCAGCGCTTCGCGCGCCGCCTGCCCGTGCCCATCCCGGTCGAGCTGCTCGTGGTCAGGACTCTGGCGCGAGCCTGCATCGCACGAGCAAATTAATCACAATTAACTGCACCGCCGCGCGCGCACGAGGTCCCCGCGGGCCGAGCGCACGCACCGTGCACACCGCCTATGGCTTCATGCATAATACATAGCGAGGAGAAAAATCATCACCATCATCATCCTCCCTCCTGTGCCACACCGCCTGCCCCCATTTCGACCCATGCCCTTTCAGGGACCCTGCTGCCCTGTCTCTGACCCCTAATCCCCTATCTGACCCTGCTCGTGCCCGCCTGGCCTCGTCTCTGACCCCTGCATGCCTGACCCCTGACCTTGATTCTGGCCGTGACCCCTGTCTCTCACCTCTGACCCTGTATATGATGCCTGACCCTGTACACAGTTCCTGATCCTATGACCCCTTAATCTGACCATATTATATGGCCCCGACCCCGTTATATGGACCCTGACCCCAGTCTCTGACCCCTGAACGCATTCTCTGACCGGTGACCCTCAGCTCCCCGTGACCCTACTGCGTCTGTGTGCGTGCTCAGACCGTGGTGGCGACCGCAGTGTCGTACGGAGCCGACTTGGAGGGGCGATTTGGGGTGGATGTGGTGCGCGACATCCCAAAGGGGTGCGTGCGTGCTGCTGTTGTGGTGACACACAGACAACCATTCCCGCATATCACCTTCAACATACTTTTTGGGAGGAAACATCTGTTAGCGAGTAGCAATTAAGGCCGGGGGTGAGTGGCCAACGCCACGCCCGGCCACCATTGTCTCCCCCAAGTTGCGGATCTTTATACAACGCACCAGGTATTCATTGAAGTACTCATAAATAGCTGAGTTAACCTATGGGAGGCCCGGGACAAGATCAAATATGTGTCACAGGCGGAAATGGAACTTTGGTCACTGGATTTGTAGTGCAACACGTTAACTGCAACTCTACGCACACCTGCACAGAGATATACTCACACTCACATGGCATAGATCTGCACAGCACTCACCTGCACAGCAACACATTCACACACTCACCTGCACCGTGACACATTCACACACTCACCTGCACAGCGACACGTTCACACACTCACCTGGACAGCGACACGTTCACACACTCACCAGCAGTGTGACACATTCACACACTCAGCTGCAATGACACATTCAAACACTCACCTGCACAGTGACACATTCACACACTCACTTGCACCGCGACACATTCACACACTCACATGCACAGTGACAAATTCACACACTCAGCAGCAATTACACATTCACACACTCAGCAGCAGTGACACATTCAGACACTCACTTGCACAGTGACACATTCATACACTCACTTGCACAGTGACACATTCACACACTCACCTGCACAGTGACACATTCACACAATCACCTGCACAGTGACACATTCACACACTCACCTACACAGTGCCACATTCACACACTCACCTGCACAGTGACACATTACTACACTCACCTGCACAGTGACACATTCACACACACACACACCTGCAGTATGACACATTCACACACACCTGCAGTATGACACATTCACACACTCACCTGCAGTGTGACACATTACTACACTCACCTGCACAGTGACACGTTACTACACTCACCTAAAATGACACATTCACACACTCACCTGCATAGTGACACATTCACACACTCACCTGCAGTGACACATTCGCACACTCACCTGCACAGCGACACGTTACTACACTCACTTGCACAGTGACACATTCACAAACTCAACTGCACGGTGACAAATTTTAACACTCACCTGCAGTGACACATTAACACACTCACCTGCACAGTGACATAGTACTACACTCACCTGCACAGTGACATAGTACTACACTCACCTGCACAGTGACACATTCACACACTCACCTGCACAGTGACACATTCACACACTCACCTGCACAGTGACACATTCACACACTCACCTGCACAGTGACACATTACTACACTCACCTGCACAGTGACACATTCACACACACACACACCTGCAGTATGACACATTCACACACACCTGCAGTATGACACATTCACACACTCACCTGCAGTGTGACACATTACTACACTCACCTGCACAGTGACACGTTACTACACTCACCTGAAGTGGCACATTCACACACTCACCTGCACAGCGACACGTTACTACACTCACCTACACAGTGACACATTCACAAACTCAACTGCACAGTGACACATTCACACACTCACCTGCAGTGACACATTCACACACTCACCTGCACAGTGACACATTCACACACTCACCTGCACAGTGACACATTCCTATACTCACCTGCACAGTGACACATTCACACACTCACCTGCACAGTGACACATTCACACACTCACCTGCATTGACACATTCACACACTCACCTGCACAGTGACACATTCACACACTCACCTGCACAGTGACACGTTACTACACTCACCCGCAGTGACACATTCACACACTCACCTACACAGTGACACATTCACACACTCACCTGCAGTGACACATTCACACACTCACCTGCACAGTGACACATTCACACATTCACCTGCATAGTGACACATTCACACACTCACCTGCACGGTGACACATTCACACACTCACCTGCACAGTGACACATTCACACACTCACCTACACAGTGACACATTCACACACTCACCTGCATTGACACATTCAGACACTCACCTGCACAGTGACACATTCACACACTCACCTGCACAGTGACACATTCACACACTCACCTGCACAGTGACACATTCACACACTCACCTGCACAGTGACACATTCCTATACTCACCTGCACAGTGACACATTCACACACTCACCTGCACAGTGACACATTCACACACTCACCTGCATTGACACATTCACACACTCACCTGCACAGTGACACATTCACACACTCACCTGCACAGTGACACATTACTACACTCACCTGCACAGTGACACATTCACACACACACCTGCAGTATGACACATTCACACACTCACCTGCACAGTGACACGTTACTACACTCACCCGCAGTGACACATTCACACACACACCTACACAGTGACACATTCACACACTCACCTGCAGTGACACATTCACACACTCACCTGCACAGTGACACATTCACACATTCACCTGCATAGTGACACATTCACACACTCACCTGCACGGTGACACATTCACACATTCACCTACACAGTGACACATTCACACACTCACCTGCATTGACACATTCAGACACTCACCTGCACAGTGACACATTCACACACTCACCTGCACAGTGACACATTCACACACTCACCTGCAGTGTGACACATTCACACACACCTGCAGTGTGATACATTCACACACTCACCTGCAGTGACACATTCACACACTCACCTGCATTGTGACACATTCACACACACCTGCAGTATGACACATTACTACACTCACCTGCACAGTGAAACATTCACACACTCACCTGCAGTGACACATTCACACACTCACCTGCACGGTGACATGTTCACACACTCACCTGCACAGTGACACATTCACAAACTCACCTGCACAGTGACACATTCACACACTCACCTGCATTGACACATTCACACACTCACCTGCACAGTGACACATTCACACACTCACCTGCACAGTGACACATTACTACACTCACCCGCACAGTGACACAATCACACACTCACCTGCAGTGTGACACATTCACACACTCACCTGCAGTGTGACACATTCACACACTCACCTGCACAGCGACACGTTACTACACTCACCTGCACAGTGACACATTCACACACACACCTGCAGTATGACACATTCACACACTCACCTGCAGTGTGACACATTACTACACTCACCTGCACAGTGACACGTTACTACACTCACCTGCAGTGACACATTCACACACTCACCTGCACAGTGACACATTACTACACTCACCTGCACAGTGACACATTCACACACACACACACACCTGCAGTATGACACATTCACACACACCTGCAGTATGACACATTCACACACTCACCTGCACAGTGACACATTCACACACTCACCTGCACAGTGACACATTCCTATACTCACCTGCACAGTGACACGTTACTACACTCACCTGCACAGTGACACATTCACACACACACCTGCAGTATGACACATTCACACACTCACCTGCAGTGTGACACATTACTACATTCACCTGCACAGTGACACGTTACTACACTCACCTGCAGTGACACATTCACACACTCACCTGCACAGTGACACATTACTACACTCACCTGCACAGTGACACATTCACACACACACACACCTGCAGTATGACACATTCACACACACCTGCAGTATGACACATTCACACACTCACCTGCAGTGTGACACATTACTACACTCACCTGCACAGTGACACGTTACTACACTCACCTGAAGTGACACATTCACAAACTCAACTGCACAGTGACACATTCACACACTCACCTGCAGTGACACATTCACACACTCACCTGCACAGTGACACATTCACACACACACACACACCTGCAGTATGACACATTCACACACACCTGCAGTATGACTCATTCACACACTCACCTGCAGTGTGACACATTACTACACTCACCTGCACAGTGACACGTTACTACACTCACCTAAAGTGACACATTCACACACTCACCTGCATAGTGACACATTCACACACTCACCTGCAGTGACACATTCGCACACTCACCTGCACAGCGACACGTTACTACACTCACTTGCACAGTGACACATTCACAAACTCAACTGCACGGTGACAAATTTTAACACTCACCTGCAGTGACACATTCACACACTCACCTGCACAGTGACACATTCCTATACTCACCTGCACAGTGACACATTCACACACTCACCTGCACAGTGACACATTCACACACTCACCGGCATTGACACATTCACACAAGCACCTGCACAGTGACACATTCACACACTCACCTGCACAGTGACACATTACTACACTCACCTGCACAGTGACACATTCACACACACACCTGCAGTATGACACATTCACACACTCACCTGCAGTGTGACACATTACTACACTCACCTGCACAGTGACACGTTACTACACTCACCTGCAGTGACACATTCACACACTCACCTGCACAGTGACACATTACTACACTCACCTGCACAGTGACACATTCACACACACACACACACACCTGCAGTATGACACATTCACACACACCTGCAGTATGACACATTCACACACTCACCTGCACAGTGACACATTCACACACTCACCTGCACAGTGACACATTCCTATACTCACCTGCACAGTGACACATTCACACACTCACCTGCACAGCGACACGTTACTACACTCACCTGCACAGTGACACATTCACACACACACCTGCAGTATGACACATTCACACACTCACCTGCAGTGTGACACATTACTACACTCACCTGCACTGTGACACGTTACTACACTCACCTGCAGTGACACATTCACACACTCACCTGCACAGTGACACATTACTACACTCACCTGCACAGTGACACATTCACACACACACACACCTGCAGTATGACACATTCACACACACCTGCAGTATGACACATTCACACACTCACCTGCAGTGTGACACATTACTACACTCACCTGCACAGTGACACGTTACTACACTCACCTGAAGTGACACATTCACACACTCACCTGCACAGTGAAACATTCACACACTCACCTGCACAGTGACACATTCACACACTCACCTGCACAGTGACACATTCACACACTCACCTGCATTGACACATTCACACACTCACCTGCACAGTGACACATACACACACTCACCTGCACAGTGACACATTACTACACTCACCTGCACAGTGACACATTCACACACACACCTGCAGTATGACACATTCACACACTCACCTGCAGTGTGACACATTACTACACTCACCTGCACAGTGACACATTCACAAACTCACCTGCACAGTGACACATTCACACACTCACCTGCACAGTGACACATTCACACATTCACCTGCATAGTGACACATTCACACACTCACCTGCACGGTGACACATTCACACATTCACCTGCAGTGTGACACGTTCACACACTCACCTGCACAGTGACACATTCACACACTCACCTACACAGTGACACATTCACGCACTCACCTGCATTGACACATTCAGACACTCACCTGCACAGTGACACATTCACACACTCACCTGCACAGTGACACATTCACACACTCACCTGCAGTGTGACACATTCACACACACCTGCAGTGTGATACATTCACACACTCACCTGCACAGTGACACATTCACACACTCACCTGCAGTGACACATTCACACACTCACCTGCAGTGTGACACATTCACACACACCTGCAGTATGACACATTACTACACTCACCTGCACAGTGAAACATTCACACACTCACCTGCAGTGACACATTAACACACTCACCTGCACGGTGACACGTTCATACACTCACCTGCACAGTGACACATTCACAAACTCACCTGCATTGACACATTCACACACTCACCTGCACAGTGACACATTCACACACTCACCTGCACAGTGACACATTACTACACTCACCTGCACAGTGACACAATCACACACTCACCTGCAGTGTGAACATTCACACACTCACCTGCAGTGTGACACATTCACACACTCACCTGCACAGTGACACATTCATACACTCACCTGCACAGTGACACATTCACACACTCACCTGCAGTGACACATTCACACACTCACCTGCACCGCGACACATTCACACAATCACCTGCACGGTGACACATTCACACACTCACCTGCACCGCGACACATTCACACAATCACCTGCACGGTGACACATTCACACACTCACCTGCAGTGACACGTTCATATACTCACCTGCACAGCGACACGTTACTACACTCACCTGCAGTGTGACACATTCACACACTCACCTGCACAGTGACACATTCCTATACTCACCTGCACAGTGACACATTCACACACTCACCTGCACAGCGACACGTTACTACACTCACCTGCACAGTGACACATTCACACACACACCTGCAGTATGACACATTCACACACTCACCTGCAGTGTGACACATTACTACACTCACCTGCACAGTGACACGTTACTACACTCACCTGCAGTGACACATTCACACACTCACCTGCACAGTGACACATTACTACACTCACCTGCACAGTGACACATTCACACACACACACACCTGCAGTATGACACATTCACACACACCTGCAGTATGACACATTCACACACTCACCTGCAGTGTGACACATTACTACACTCACCTGCACAGTGACACGTTACTACACTCACCTGAAGTGACACATTCACACACTCACCTGCAGTGACACATTCACACACTCACCTGCACAGTGACACATTCACACACTCACCTGCACAGTGACACATTCACACACTCACCTGCATTGACACATTCACACACTCACCTGCACAGTGACACATTCACACACTCACCTGCACAGTGACACATTACTACACTCACCTGCACAGTGACACATTCACACACACACCTGCAGTATGACACATTCACACACTCACCTGCAGTGTGACACATTACTACACTCACCTGCACAGTGACACATTACTACACTCACCTGCACAGTGACACATTCACAAACTCACCTGCACAGTGACACATTCACACACTCACCTGCACAGTGACACATTCACAAATTCACCTGCATAGTGACACATTCACACACTCACCTGCACGGTGACACATTCACACATTCACCTGCAGTGTGACACGTTCACACACTCACCTGCACAGTGACACATTCACACACTCACCAACACAGTGACACATTCACGCACTCACCTGCATTGACACATTCAGACACTCACCTGCACAGTGACACATTCACACAATCACCTGCACATTGACACATTCACACACTCACCTGCAGTGTGACACATTCACACACCTGCAGTGTGATACATTCACACACTCACCTGCACAGTGACACATTCACACACTCACCTGCAGTGACACATTCACACACTCACCTGCAGTGTGACACATTCACACACACCTGCAGTATGACACATTACTACACTCACCTGCACAGTGAAACATTCACACACTCACCTGCAGTGACACATTAACACACTCACCTGCACGGTGACACGTTCACACACTCACCTGCACAGTGACACATTCACAAACTCACCTGCATTGACACATTCACACACTCACCTGCACAGTGACACATTCACACACTCACCTGCACAGTGACACATTACTACACTCACCTGCACAGTGACAGAATCACACACTCACCTGCAGTGTGAACATTCACACACTCACCTGCAGTGTGACACATTCACACACTCACCTGCACAGTGACACATTCATACACTCACCTGCACAGTGACACATTCACACACTCACCTGCAGTGACACATTCACACACTCACCTGCACCGCGACACATTCACACAATCACCTGCACGGTGACACATTCACACACTCACCTGCACCGCGACACATTCACACAATCACCTGCACGGTGACACATTCACACACTCACCTGCAGTGACACGTTCATATACTCACCTGCACAGTGACACATTCACGCACTCACGTGCACGGTGACACATTCACACACTCACCTACAGTGACACATTCACACACTCACCTACACAGTGACACATTCACACACTCACCTGCACAGCGACACGTTACTACACTCACCTGCACAGTGACACATTCACACACTCACCTGCACAGTGACACATTCACACACTCACCTGCAGTGTGACACGTTCACACACTCACCTGCACAGTGACACATTCACACACTCACCTGCAGTGTGACACATTTCTACACTCACCTGCACAGTGACACATTCACACACTCACCTGCACGGTGACACATTCACACACTCACCTGCAGTGACACATTCACACACTCACCTACACAGTGACACATTCACACACTCACCTGCACAGTGACACGTTACTACACTCACCTGCACAGTGACACATTCACACACTCACCTGCACAGTGACACATTCACACACTCACCTGCAGTGTGACACATTCACACACTCACCTGCACAGTGACACATTCACACACTCACCTGCAGTGTGACACGTTCACACACTCACCTGCACAGTGACACATTCACACACTCACCTGCAGTGTGACACATTCACACACTCACCTGCACAGTAACACGTTACTACACTCACCTGCACATTGACACATTCACACACTCAGCTGCACAGTGACGCATTACTACACTCACCTGCACAGTGACATTCACACACTCAGCTGCAGAGTGACACATTCACACACTCACCTGCACATTGACACATTCACACACTCACCTGCAGTGTGACACATTCACACACTCACCTGCACAGTAACACATTCACACACTCATCGGCAGTGACACATTCACACACTCACCTGCACAGTGACACATTCACACACTCACTTGCAGTGTGACACATTCACACACTCACCTGCACAGTGACACATTCACACACTCACCTGCAGTGTGACACGTTCACACACTCACCTGCACAGTGACACGTTACTACACTCACCTACACAGTGGCACGTTACTACACTCACCTGCACGTGACGCATTCACACACTCACCTGCACAGTGACACATTCACACACTCACCTCCACAGTGACAAAGACAAAGGTCCCCCCTCTATCTCTAACAGACTGTTGGGGCAAGTGCTTTTAGCGGCACCTGATGGAGTATTGAGGTCAGCACAATGCCCTGCCGCATTTGTCTCCCCAGGTACTTGACGGCCAAATTAATCTAGGAGATGCCCAGGACCAGTTCATGAAAATGCGCTGATCGCGACGCCACAACACAACACACACGCTACACACACTACACACACACGGTACAACCACACTACACACACACTACACACACGATACAAACACTACACACACTACACACAGTACAACCACACTCCACACACACGGTACAACCATACACTACACACACGGTACAACCACACTACACACGCTACACACACACTACAAACACACTACACACGCTACACACACAATACACGCGGTATACACAGACGACACACATTACACACATACTACACACGCTACAAACACTATACATACTACACACAAACTACACACACCACACACTACACACACCACACACTACACACACATATACACACAACACACAGTATACACACATTAGACACACACTACACACGATACACACACTACACATGCTACACACACGGTGCAACCACACTACATACACGATATACACACTACACACACGATATACACACATTAGACACACACTACACACACACACTACACATGCTACACACACGGTACAACCACACTACACACACTACACACACGGTATACACACACTACACACCCTACACACGCTACACACACACTACACACGCTACACACACACTACACATGCTACACACAAACTACACACACACTACACACACGATATACACACACCACACACAGTATACACACATTAGACACACACTACACACGATACACACACACTACACATGCTACACACACGGTACAACCACACTACACACACTACACATGCTACACACAAACTACACACACACTACACACACGATATACACACAACACACACAGTATACACACATTAGACACACACTACGCACGCGGACACACGCAGTGCAGAAAGTCAGTATGGTTGCAATGTGTCTCAATGGGCTTGCTTAATCTCCGGGTTAAATAAAGGGTAAAGCATCACACACACACACTACGCACACACCCTCACACACAGATCCACGAACTATCTGTACCATACAAAGATGACATGCGGCAAGGCAGGGGCCAGACATTGACTTTTCATTTTAAACTGATGACCTCTACAATTCAATTACTGCCATGCAGAACGGCGCTGGCTCATTTGCATTCCCAGTGCCGACCGATTAAGGCCCCAACCTCCTCAGCCCCCCCACCCCCCACCCCCCACCAGGGACCAGCTGCCCACTGCCCTCCTCCGGCCCTCTGCCGCCCTCTCGCGGTACGAGGGCAGCAATGGATCCATCGCATGACCACCAAGGCCACGTGGTCATGCTGATACCAATGCACATTAAACGTCGTTAGCCCTCCACGACCCCGACGCGCATTGTCACGACGTTCAACAACAAAAACAGCGGGGACCGCCCTTGGCCGAGCTGCGTTTATCTTCCAGGCGACCGCACCCGCGGCAATGGTCCGTCCATAACTGCCACGCACAGGCAGCAGCACCCAGGCAGGGCCGGATTAAGATTGTGTAGGCCGCCTGCGCTCCAGCTACTGCGAGGCCCCCAGTCATATTTTCAAAAGGAAAACAAAGTTAAAGAAAATTTAAATTTATTTTTACATGGCTAACGACAACATAAAATTCAACATTGACAAATGAAATAACTTTTCACTGAATCTCAGGAGGCCCTCCAGCTGGCGGAGGCCCTCCAGCTGGCGGAGGCCCCTGGGCTGCAGCCCCTAAAGCCCCCACGCCTTGATCCGGCCCTGCATCCAGGCACCCATCATCCACCTTCCAGGAGGCCATCACCTGTCCAGGCATATTACCTGTCCAGGCTCTCAACCATTCAGGCTCTCACCTCTACAGACCATCACCTCTACAGGCCATCACCTGTACAGGCCATCACCCGTTCAGGCTCTCACCTGTTCTGTCTGGCGTACGAGGAACTTTGATGTTGTAATTGTTGTTGGATCAGACATTCGTAACATATGCGTGCATAACAAGTTTATTATTGATGTTGTAATTGTTATTCTATTTATTGTGATTGTTTTTATAATTGTTGTGATTGTTTTTGCTGTGATTGTTGTTGTTTTTTATGGTTGTTGTTGTCGTCCCAGGCTGGCTCCTCCGGTTATACCGGACGTGAGCCTCTTCCCCGAGATCATCGGGGATGCGTTTGCCATAGCGATCGTGGCCTTCGTGGTGCCCCTGTCACTCAGCAAGATCTTCGCACAGAAGCACGGATACGCTATCGACAGCAACCAGGTAACTGGGTACCCGTAAGTAGGTCGCCTGGTTACCAGATAACTAGGTGACCTTGTAACCAGGTAGTAACCGGATATCTTGGTAACGAGATGATTTGGTTACCAGGTAACCTGTTAACCAGGCAAATATGTAACCAGATGAACTGGTAATCAGGTAGCCGGATAACCAGGTAACCAGGTGACCTGGTAACCTTGTAACCAAATAACTGGTTAACAAGGTGACCTAATAAGGAGGTAACCAGATAAGCATGTGACCCAGTAACTGGATAACCAGACAGCCAGCTGGTAGATGAAACAATGTGACTGGGATGTAATCAGATTTCTTCGATACGTGTAAATCACTAAATGGGATTCCCAGACACGCATCTTCCATGCGTTGCATCTGGAACAGGTCCTTGTGACTGCGTCTGTCTCCCTCGCCCCTCCATCATTTAACTATTTACTTATTTAACTTTTATACCACGCTGGCTTGCCAGCTGCACTGCTACTGATGATGGCATTGGTTGTTCATCACAACGTGGAGAGCGGTGGTGCAGTGATTAGCGCATTGGGCAAGTAATCAAACTTCAGTTAGATTACCAAGCCACGGTCAACATCAGTAGCGATTATCTGAACTGGTCCTTAAATTAGTACCTGGTGCAGTGTGGCATCATCAGCACTGGGGAGACAAAGGCGGACGGGCGTGATGCTGGCCACCCACATAAGCGCGCTACACAGGGAATCTTTGCCTTTGTTTGTTGTTCATTATATTTAAGACTATGATGCATGGTGATGATATTGATGATGTTGTTGATAATGATTTTAACGATGACGATATGATGTTGATGATGTTGATGGCGTTAATGATGATAACGATGCTGATAACGATGTTGATGATTATCCACAGGAGTTGCTTGCGTTCGGGGTGAGCAACATCTTCGGGTCGTTCTTCCAGACGGTCGTGGTGAGCACGTCGCTCTCCCGCTCGCTCATACAAGAGAGCACCGGCGGCAAGACACAGGTCCCGGCCACACCACCGCCGTACCGTGGCACACCAGCACCACACTCACACAGCACCATACTCACACACGCCACCACACACACACGGCACCACACACACTCACGCGGCACCACACACACTCACGCGGCACCACACACACTCACGCGGCACCACACACACTCACGCGGCACCACACACACTCACGCGGCACCACACACACTCACGCGACACCACACACACTCACGCGGCACCACACAACAACCGCCATTCGCCACTAAGTGGCGGTGACGTCACCACGACGCTTGTGCCAAGCCAAATGCACATTGAGGCCACGTGAAGTGTCGAACGCCCGCTGACAGGAGGTCACGGGGCAGACGCAGGTGCCACGGGTCGACTGACTGAGATGTCCGAGATGACTGGCTGATGCACCACCTGTGCCCCCTACTGTACCAACTTGCTGTGCTTTAGCCACCCGGCGCTCCGCTCGTTGTTGTGAGCGTCGCTCCTCCGCCCTCGTTGTTGTTGGAGGGCGACTGCCTCCAACTGCCCAGTAGCGTCCTTCACGAGCCTCCTCCACTGAGGCCGATCTTGACACTGCTGGTACCAGTCATCGGCAAGTCCACTCAGTTCCACGTCCTCCTGTACCACATCACTCCATCTCTTCTCGAGCCCGTGCCGCGCCCGTTTAGCCCCCTCGATCCGGCCGAACAAAAGCTGTTTAGGCATGCGGTGGCTGGGCATGCGGGCTACATGACCCAGCCAACGCAGCCTTGCCTGCCAGAGGAGCTCACCGATGGGACTTTGCCCAGATCTTTCAAGGATTCGTGAGCTCCTCACACAATCCAGCCTGGTTAAACCCAGGATGGATCGTAGGCAGGCCAGCCTAAATGTTTCCAACCGGCGAATATGCTCCATTAGGGGGGTCCACGTTTCGCAAACGTAGAGAAGGGAGGGAATGACCGTGGCCGAGAAGACCTGAAGAAACGTGCGGAGCGACAGACTAGGTAGCTTCCACACAGCGTTACGCAACCGATGAAAATATATTGCCGCTCGACTGATTCGGAGTGAGACCTCTGCTGATAAACTGGAGCCGGTCATAAGCACACTGCCCAGGTATGGGAAACTCTCCACTCTCTCCACAACTTCCCCATCACCGATTGGGAGTTGTGGGGGTGGAGTGTCCGATGGTACAAAATACCCAGGCAGGTGCTTAGTTTTGGTGGGGCTGATGGTAAGGCCCCACCTCTTAGTGGCACGCTCCAGTCTCAGCAGCAGCGTCTCCAACTCCTCTTCTGAATGAGCAGCTATTACCAAATCATCGGCATACATAACGTAGTTGACCAATAGGGAGCCATCCCTTGATCGCACCCGGGCGTTGATCAGCCTCCCATTATATCTGTACCAAATGGAAATTCCCCCGGTACAGCTATTGAAGGCTTCACGAACTACGCAGTCGAAATAGATGTTAAATAATGTGGGAGCCAGAGGACATCCCTGTCGCACCCCAAGGTGTACAGGGAAAGGTTCCGACTCCCGGCCACGTAGTTTTACCCGGGCCCGCTCACCATCATGAAGGTCCTTAATGATCGTGAGCAGAGGGTCAGGGACTCCGAAAGCACGAAGAACAACCCAGAGCCCAGGCCTACTGATGGTATCATAGGCATTGACCAGGTCAATAAAGCAGAGATGTAGGTCTTGTTGGAATTCCCTACACCTCTGTTGTAGCAGACGGACAGAAAATATGGCATCTGTGCAGGACCGCCCTTTCCTGAAACCGCATTGGGGTTCCGCAAGCCTCTCCTCAGCGTGCCTAGCAAGGAGATGTTGAATAATCCTTGCCAGGACCTTTCCCGGCACACTGAGGAGTGAGATGCCCCTGTAGTTGTTACAGTCTGTGCGGTCCCCCTTCTTAAAGAGGGGGACCACCAGGGCATCCTTCCAATCCTGCGGTACCCGTCCAGCGGTCCAGACTGTTGTTATGATGTCATATAGGGCAGTCTGTGCACAAGCGCCACCCTCCCTCAGCATTTCGCTTGGGAGATTATCTCTGCCCGGTGCCTTTCCTGGTCTCAGACTCCGGATCGCCTTCAGTACTTCCTCAACAGATGGCACCTCAGCCAGCCACTCACAGGGGGTGACCTCTTCCAATATTTGAGGCACCGCAGCCTCAGCAGGGTTATCCCCACTTTGTGCCATGATGTTTTCCTGGCTGAGAGATTTTCCCTCCCCCAGGACCTCACAGAAATGCTCAGCAAATCTGCAAACCTGTTCCTGGGGGTCGGAGATTGGATCACCGTTTTTTCCCCTAATGATGGTAATAGGTGTGGCGCTGCAGGTTACTTTTTTGATGGAGTTAAATAGTGATTTGTGATCGCGGGCCACTGAGAAAGACTCCATCTCCTCAGCAACCCGCGACCACCACCCATCCTTGCAGCGCCTTACGGCTCTCCGAACTTCTGAGCGAAGGCTGCGGTAAACCTCCTCATTCTCTGACGTGGGATGCTGTAGCCGATGAGAGTGAGCCTGTCGCTTTTTCTCAATTAACCTGAACAGCTCCACGGTAGGTCCTGGTGTCAAGGACATGGGCTCGCATCCGCTGGTCCGTCACTATGTAGTCCAGCAGATGTTCTTGCTTGGACCCGGCATGCATCCATGATGTTGTGTGGATGCGCCGATGCCGGAAGAGCGTGTTGGTAATTACAAGCCCATGGGCTGCACAAAAATCTAGCAGCCTCCTACCGTTTTTATTGAGCTGATCTGGTCCATGCCTTCCAATCACTCCAGACCAGGTGCCAGCATCATGACCAACTCGGGCATTGAAGTCACCCAACAAGATGACTCTGTCCCGAGTGGCCACTTTAGCCAGCACCTGTGACAGGAGGTCATAGAAGGCTTCTGACTCATCGGCTTTGCCTGCATCCCTCCACGGATGTTCGTCTTCGGTGGGGGCATAAGGAACCACGACCACCACTCCTCGCCTCCGGTTGATGGGAAGGCGAGCCCAAAGTAGCCTGGTGCTTACAGCTTCACACTCACACAACACCACACTCACACGGCACCACACTCACACGGCACCACACTAACACAGCACCACACTCACACAACACCACACACTACACGGCACCACACACTCACACGGCACCACACACTCACACGGCACCACACACTCACACGGCACCACACACTCACACGGCACCACACACTCACACGGCACCACACACTCACACGGCACCACACACTCACACGGCACCACACACTCACACGGCACCACACACTCACACGGCACCACACACACACACGGCACCACACTACACAGCACCACACTAACAAAGCACCACACACACTCGCACGGCACCAACACCAACACGGCGCCACACTCACACACAGCACCACACTCACAAAGCACCACACACACAGCACCACACTAACACAGCACCACACAGCACCACACAGCACCACACAGCACCACACCACACAGCACCACACCACACAGCACCACACTCACACAGCACCACACACCCCACAACGCACCTGTGTGTGTGTGAGACTATTGTGCTGCGGGAGTGTAGCGGCGAGCACACTGTGCTACGAAGCCGGTGACCCGAGTTCGATTCCCGATCCTTGCCAACATCAGTGACCATTATCTGAACCGGTCTGGGGCCTCTCATAGGTCAACTCAGCCTGAAATGAGTATTTGTGTGTTAACATCGTCACTGGGTAGACAAAGACGGCCGGGCGTGGTCCTGGCCATTCACTTCCTCGTGTGCCGTGCTGGCCTTCATAGGTGCTTGCTAACAGCACCCAACAGTCTGTTCAAGGCTATATGGGGGATCTTTGTCTTTGTGCATGCGTGTGTGCGTCTCGTGTGTGGGGAGCGGTGGCGCAGTGGTTCGTGCGCTGTTCTACAAACCCGGCCATTAGAGTTCGATTCCCGCTCAGAGCCAACATCACCGACGAATATCTGAAATGGCACTGGGCCTCCCCGAAATCGACTCAGCTTTAAATGAATACTCGGTATGGTGTGTAAATATTAATACTGGGGAGACAAAGATGGACAGGCGTGGTATTATCCACCCATGTGTTGTATGTGTCGGATTATGAAATTTTGATAAAAATAATAAAAATTAATAATGTTCCGAAAAATGCGCAAATCGCATTAATTATGTTAATGTGTGTATTGGCATGCATAAATTATGATAATGTGTGTAATTATATGCATAAATTATGATAATCGCGGAGATAATCGTAGTAATTTATGCGGATGCTTGCGATTATGTTACTGTGAGCAGTTATGATAATTAGGCTTAGCTTCGTTTATCCATTGTTATATCAATCAGGATAACACGATTATCATCGATTAAACTTTACCGATTATCTTAGTGTGTTTATGTTATTTTAGGTCTCCATTTTCATATCTCATCGCAGGATACAGTTATCAAGAATAAGATAGTTTTGCATGGACTTGGAAAGAAGCACTCGAACAGTTGGTGTTAAGCAATTTTATTCTAAATAAGCACATGACACTCTCTTATCCGAAAGCAAGTATACGTCAATAAATTCATGGACAAGATTATGTGATTACGAAAATGAATGACTAAAAATACTTCTTCATTGGCATGATTATGGAGTTAACGAAAATGAATGACTAAAACATTTCTTATTCATGTAACTCGACGGCAGCAACTGCTTTGCACGATCCGTTGATATTGAACGCACCACCTCGAAATGGCAACCCTTTCTGAAACGCAATGACAATTTTTTTTTATTCGTGTGCGTGCTGTATGTGCGTTGTCCCCTTTTAATATTAATTAATTCTTAGAGCCGGGAGTTGTGTCGTTAGCTTGTGTGGTGTGAGAGGATACGAACAGCGGCCAGAAGTTTTCTCTGGGTAGGGCGTGGCCGCCGCGAGCCCCTGCTGCTCCCTCGCTCTCTCTCCACTGCTGGACGACGAGTTGGCACGATGCTGTCCTTGAAGATGCTCGGTCGCTCGTGTCGCTCGGTGTCGCTCGGTGTCGCTCGTTGTCGCTCGGTGGCGATCGGTGGCGCTCGGTGGCGCTCGGTGGCGCTCGGTGGCGCTCGGTGGCGCTCGGTGGCGCTCGGTGGCGCTCGGTGGCGCTCGGTGGCGCTCGGTGGCGCTCGGTGGCGCTCGTTCAGAAGACTTTGACTCTCTTTCTCCACTGCGGGATGACGAGTCGGTTTTGGTTGATGCTGGTTGATCTGGGTGTGTATTAGACACAAGGCGCATTCAACAGCGCTGTCCTCCTCCTCACAGCCGTTTGACCAGGCTTTCTCCACTGCTTCACGCTCTCTGCTTTGCTCGCTTGGCGATCTCCGCCTTTCCTGCGGGTTGTTCGCTGGTCGTCACTCTGACGAGGAGCGATGCTTCGTTCGTGGCAAGGTGGACGTTGGCGTCTTTGTTGGCTTCACTCGCAGCTCGGCGACTCAGGGTAGCAATTCTTCTCAGGTGGTGCAGACCTCGGCTTGTAGCTGCACGTCGCTACCCCGCGAACCTCGTCATTCTGGATGACGAAAACTTCTTCGTTGTCGGCGTTGAGATGAGGTGGGGCCCAGGGCCTCTGACGAGATGTGGTGGGGGCCGAAGCCCTTGACGATCTCTGTTGAATGGATTTTTCCCCGGCTTATATTGGGAAAATCCACTCAGTCTTCCCGAGTTGTTTGAAGGCCGTCATATATCTTTCTGTGGGTTGAACACATCTGCGTCCGTGTGTTTCGTGTGTCATGTGCGTGTTTATTAGTAAAGACACAGCTGTGTAACCATTCTGGAAGGAGGGGTGGGGAATGTTATTTGCTCGCGTGTGCAAATCTTGCTGTCCGTGCTGCGGGGAGACAGACGGCCGTGTTTAACTCAAAACGTGAGCACCCTCTCCTCTCTCCGCGTCTCTTGCGAGAGAAAACAAACAATGTCAGCACAAACCCCCCCCCCCCCTTGTGACCTTTTTGCTCCCTCCTTGCTTGCCAGACCCCGCTGGAAGACAAAGGTGGCTGAGGAGATGTTTGTAATACATTTATGTGGTCCTGTGTGTTACATTTTTTCTTGAATTATATTTTATGAGTTCCTTCGGTCTTAGTATCGTGGTTATCATTCGTCTATGTTTGATGAATATTCGTAATGATCCTCGTCACATTATTATTTTGGGGCTTCGCCAAGTTTAGTTCTCCAGAGATTGGTGTTTTATTCTGAGTTATATTTTAATGTCCTGAGGTTAAGTGTAACTATGTTTCCACTTAAGATTTCTGGAATTCGTACTCTTTAGTTTTTAGGAAGGTCGTGTAGGTAGGAAACATATACTAATAATACAAATATTATTGTTTGTTGGTTAATTATCTTTGTTAAGTTTCTACTTTTCGGTAAGGAAAACGTTAAGAAAACGCGAAGTTTCAACCGTTATTTACTCTGCACCTTATCTGTACATCTCCAGATGTCTTGGGAGGTTAGTCCATACATCTTTTTGTCCATCTGGATGTCTATGACCTTTCTGTGACGACTTCTTACCAGTTTAATGGCCGTTTCACAGATTCCTGGTGTGCTTGTAGTGGGTTGTTTTCATTATTTAATTAAAAAAGTATATATAGATATAATAAAAAGAGAAATATTTTTTTTAATTATTCTTAATATTAATAACGGAAAACAGGGCATAGATACAACACATGCCCTTGAGGGCCGTGACAGCCTTCATAGGTGCTTGCTAACAGCACTTTCCCCAACAGTCAATTGAAGTCTTGATTTGAAGCTTTCGTGACTGCAGGAGTCCATACTCTTTGGTTCTTTCAGTAAAGTCACGTGGGTAGAAATAAAACAAAATAAAACCAATCACGACGTTTCGATCGCAACACAAGCGATCTTCACCAGGTGGGACAACCACAGCAATAAAATGCTGAAGTCGGCGGGAGAGTTGCCGTGGCAAGAGGCTACATAGGTCAGAGAGGGTTGTCCCAGCTGATGAAGATCGCTTGTGTTGTGATCGAAACATCGTGATTTGTTTTATTTTATTTCTACCTACATGACTTTACCGAAAAGAACCGAAGAGTATAGTTAATTGAAGTCTCTACGGGGCATGTGTGTCTCTGTGTGTGTCTGTCTGTGTGTGTGTGTCTGTGTGTCTGCGTGTGTGTCTCTGTGTGTGTGTGTGTCTGTGTGTGTGTGTGTGTCTATGTGTCTGTGTGTGTGTTGGGGTGAATGCAGGTGGCTGCTCTGCTGTCGTCCATCATCGTGCTCATCGTCATCCTGGCGCTGGGCTTCCTCCTGGAGCCACTGCAGACGGTGTGCACCCGCTTCACGGTGGCTAGGATATGTTAACTACATCGCCTGGTGTACAGGAGGTCGTGGGCTCGATCTCGACCTTGATGCCTGCTGTATATTTGGAGTTTGCATGTCGCTCTTTCTCCCCGTGGTCGCGTGATTTTTCTTCATGTCCTCTGGCTTTTCCATGCACATTTAAAATCAACATCACGAGTTTGGAGTATTTGTCTCCTATACCTTTTACACAGCCATTTCTTTCAGCTATAATTTGTGGCCGGTCGCTGCGGAGAAAGAGCTGCATAGTTCAGTGGGCCTTACCTGGTAAATAAAAAAAAAAGTTTAGTTTAATCACATGGCCTGCACAACTTAACGACTCACGGGATACCTGCACAACCAGCCCAATCGCTCACCAGCTCACTGTCCTGCCGGACCACTGTATGACTGACTGTCTAACCGTGTGAACTGAAGGGTGGTTGGCTGGGTAGTTGGGCGGCTGGATGGGTGAGTAGGTGGGTGGCTGGGTGGCTACGTGGCTGGGTAGCTACGTGGCTGGGTGGCTGGGTGGCTACGTGGCTGGGTGGCTACGTACCTGGGTGGCTGGGTGGCTACGTGGCTGGGTGGCTACGTGGCTGGGTGGCTGGGTAGCTGGGTGGCTGGGTGGCTATGTGGCTGAGTGGCTGGGTGGCTATGTGGCTGGGTGGCTGGGTAGCTGGGTGGCTGGGTGGCTGGGTGGCTATGTGGCTGGGTGGCTACGTGGCTGGGTGGCTGGGTGGCTATGTGGCTGGGTGGCTGAGTGGCTGGGTGGCTATGTGGCTAGGTGGCTGGGTAGCTGGGTGGCTGGGTGGCTGGGTGGCTGGGTGGCTATGTGGCTGGGTGGCTGGGTGGCTACGTGGCTGGGTGGCTGGGTGGCTATGTGGCTGGGTGGCTGAGTGGCTGGGTGTCTATGTGGCTGGGTGGCTTGGTGGATATGTGGCTGGGTGGCTATGTGGCTGGGTGGCTGGGTGGCTATGTGGCTGGGTGGCTATGTGGCTGGGTGGCTGGGTGGCTATGTGGCTGGGTGGCTGGGTGGCTGGGTGGCTATGTGGCTACGTGGCTGGGTGGCTATGTGGCTGGGTGGCTATGTGGCTGGGTGGCTGGGTGGCTATGTGGCTATATGGCTGGGTGGCTGGGTGGCTGGATGGTTATGTGGCTAGGTGGCTGGGTGGCTATGTGGCTGGGTGGCTGGGTGGCTGGGTGGCTATGTGGCTGGGTGTCTATGTGCCTGGGTGGCTGGGTGGCTGGGTGGCTACGTGGCTGGGTGGCTGGGTGGCTACGTGGCTATGTGACTGGGTGGCTGGGTGGCTGGGTGGCTGGGTGGCTATGTGGCTGGGTGGCTGGGTGGCTACGTGGCTGGGTGGCTGGGTGGCTGGGTGGCTACGTGGCTATGTGGCTGGGTGGCTGGGTGGCTGGGTGGCTATGTGGCTGGGTGGCTGGGTGGCTATGTGGCTGGGTGGCTTGGTGGCTACGTGGCTGGGTGGCTGGGTGGCTATGTGGCTGGGTGGCTGGGTGGCTACGTGGCTGGGTGGCTGGGTGGCTATGTGGCTGGGTGGCTGAGTGGCTACGTGAGTGGGTGGCTATGTGGCTGGGTGGTTGGGTGGCTATGTGGCTGGGTGGCTATGTGGCTGGGTGGCTGGGAGGCTGGGTGGCTATGTGGCTGGGTGGCTATGTGGCTGGGTGGCTATGTGGCTTGGTGGCTGGATGGCTATGTGGCTGGGTGGCTATGTGGCTGGGTGGCTGAGTGGCTGGGTGGCTATGTGGCTGGGTGGCTGGGTGGCTATGTGGCTGGGTGGCTAGGTGCCTATGTGGCTGGGTGGCTGGGTGGCTATGTGGCTGGGTGGCTGGGTGGTTGGGCGGCTATGTGGCTGGGTGGCTGGGTGGCTATGTGGCTTTGTGGCTGGGTGGCTACGTGGCTGGGGGGCTATGTGGCTGGTTGGCTGGGTGGCTATGTGGCTGGGTGGCTATGTGGCTGTGTAGCTGGTTGGCTATGTGGCTGGGTGACTTGGTGGCTATGTGGCTGGGTGGCTGGGTGGCTATGTAGCTGGGTGGCTGGGTGCCTATGTGGCTGGGTGGCTGGGTGGCTGGGTGGCTACGTGGCTGGGTGGCTGGGTGGCTACGTGGCTCGGTGGCTATGTGGCTGGGTGGCTGGGTGGTTACGTGGCTGGGTGGCTGGGTGGCTATGTGCCTGGGTGGCTGGGTGGCTATGTGGCTATGTGGCTGGGTGGCTGGGTGGCTATGTGGCTGGGTGGCTATGTGGCTGGGTGGCTGGGTTGCTATGTGGCTGGGTGGCCATGTGGCTGGGTGGCTGGGTGGCTGGGTGGCTATGTGGCTGGGTGGCTGGGTGGCTATGTGGCTGCGTGGCTGGGTGGCTACGTGGCTGGGTGGCTACGTGGCTGGGTGGCTGGGTGGCTATGTGGCTGGGTGGCTGGGTGGCTACGTGGCTGGGTGGCTGGGTGGCTGGGTGGCTATGTGGCTGGATGGCTGAGTGGCTACGTGAGTGGGTGGCTATGTGGCTGGGTGGTTGGGTGGCTATGTGGCTGGGTGGCTATGTGGCTGGGTGGCTGGGTGGCTGGGTGGCTATGTAGCTGGGTGGCTGGGTGGCTATGTGGCTGGGTGGCTATGTGGCTGGGTGGCTATGTGGCTTGGTGGCTGGATGGCTATGTGGCTGGGTGGCTATGTGGCTGGGTGGCTGAGTGGCTGGGTGGCTGGGTGGCTGGGTGGCTATGTGGCTGGGTGGCTAGGTGCCTATGTGGCTGGGTGGCTGGGTGGCTATGTGGCTGGGTGGCTGGGTGGCTATGTGAGTGGGTGGCTATGTGGCTGGGTGGCTGGGTGGCTATGTGGCTTTGTGGCTGGGTGGCTATGTGGCTGGGTGAGTGGGGGGCTATGTGGCTGGTTTACTGGGTGGCTATGTGGCTGGGTGGCTATGTGGCTGGGTGGCTATGTGGCTTGGTGGCTGGATGGCTATGTGGCTGGGTGGCTATGTGGCTGGGTGGCTGGGTGGCTGGGTGGCTATGTGGCTGGGTGGCTGGGTGCCTATGTGGCTGGGTGGCTGGGTGGCTGGGTGGCTACGTGGCTGGGTGGCTGGGTGGCTACGTGGCTGGGTGGCTATGTGGCTGGGTGGCTGGGTGGTTACGTGGCTGGGTGGCTAGGTGGCTATGTGCCTGGGTGGCTGGGTGGCTATGTGGCTGGGTGGCTATGTGGCTGGGTGGCTGGGTGGCTGGGTGGCTATGTGGCTGGGTGGCTATGTGGCTGGGTGGCTGGGTTGCTATGTGGCTGGGTGGCCATGTGGCTGGGTGGCTGGGTGGCTATGTGGCTGGGTGGCTGGATGGCTGGGTGGCTATGTGGCTGGGTGGCTGGGTGGCTATGTGGCTGGGTGGCTGGGTGGCTGGGTGGCTGGGTGGCTACGTGGCTGGGTGGCTGGGTGGCTATGTGGCTGGGTGGCTGGGTGGCTACGTGGCTGGGTGGCTGGGTGGCTGGGTGGCTATGTGGCTGGGTGGCTGAGTGGCTACGTGAGTGGGTGGCTATGTGGCTGGGTGGTTGGGTGGCTATGTGGCTGGGTGGCTATGTGGCTGGGTGGCTGGGTGGCTGGGTGGCTATGTAGCTGGGTGGCTGGGTGGCTATGTGGCTGGGTGGCTATGTGGCTTGGTGGCTGGATGGCTATGTAGCTGGGTGGCTATGTGGCTGGGTGGCTGAGTCGCTGGGTGGCTATGTGGCTGGGTGGCTGGGTGGCTGGGTGGCTATGTGGCTGGGTGGCTGAGTGGCTACGTGAGTGGGTGGCTATGTGGCTGGGTGGTTGGGTGGCTATGTGGCTGGGTGGCTATGTGGCTGGGTGGCTGGGTGGCTGGGTGGCTATGTAGCTGGGTGGCTGGGTGGCTATGTGGCTGGGTGGCTATGTGGCTGGGTGGCTATGTGGCTTGGTGGCTGGATGGCTATGTGGCTGGGTGGCTATGTGGCTGGGTGGCTGAGTGGCTGGGTGGCTATGTGGCTGGGTGGCTGGGTGGCTGGGTGGCTATGTGGCTGGGTGGCTAGGTGCCTATGTGGCTGGGTGGCTATGTGGCTGGGTGGCTGGGTGGCTATGTGAGTGGGTGGCTATGTGGCTGGGTGGCTGGGTGGCTATGTGGCTTTGTGGCTGGGTGGCTATGTGGCTGGGTGAGTGGGGGGCTATGTGGCTGGTTGGCTGGGTGGCTATGTGGCTGGGTGGCTATGTGGCTGGGTGGCTATGTGGCTTGGTGGCTGGATGGCTATGTGGCTGGGTGGCTATGTGGCTGGGTGGCTGAGTGGCTGGGTGGCTATGTGGCTGGGTGGCTGGGTGGCTGGGTGGCTATGTGGCTGGGTGGCTAGGTGCCTATGTGGCTGGGTGGCTGGGTGGCTATGTGGCTGGGTGGCTGGGTGGTTGGGCGGCTGGGTGGCTGGGTGGCTATGTGGCTTTGTGGCTGGGTGGCTATGTGGCTGGGTGGCTGGGGGGCTATGTGGCTGGTTGGCTGGGTGGCTATGTGGCTGGGTGGCTTTGTGGCTGTGTGGCTGGTTGGCTATGTGGCTGGGTGACTTGGTGGCTATGTGGCTGGGTGGCTGGGTGGCTGGGTGGCTATGTGGCTGGGTGGCTGGGTGCCTATGTGGCTGGGTGGCTGGGTGGCTACGTGGCTGGGTGGCTGGGTGGCTACGTGGCTGGGTGGCTATGTGGCTGGGTGGCTGGGTGGTTACGTGGCTGGGTGGCTGGGTGGCTGGGTGGCTATGTGGCTGGGTGGCTATGTGGCTGGGTGGCTGGGTGGCTGGGTGGCTATGTGGCTGGGTGGCTATGTGGCTGGGTGGCTGGGTTGCTATGTGGCTGGGTGGCCATGTGGCTGGGTGGCTGGGTGGCTATGTGGCTGGGTGGCTGGGTGGCTGGGTGGCTATGTGGCTGGGTGGCTGGGTGGCTATGTGGCTGGGTGGCTGGGTGGCTACGTGGCTGGGTGGCTATGTGGCTGGGTGGCTGGGTGGCTACGTGGCTGGGTGGCTGGGTGGCTGGGTGGCTATGTGGCTGGGTGGTTGGGTGGCTATGTGGCTGGGTGGCTATGTGGCTGGGTGGCTGGGTGGCTATGTAGCTGGGTGGCTGGGTGGCTATGTGGCTGGGTGGCTATGTGGCTTGGTGGCTGGATGGCTATGTGGCTGGGTGGCTATGTGGCTGGGTGGCTGAGTGGCTGGGTGGCTATGTGGCTGGGTGGCTGGGTGGCTGGGTGGCTATGTGGCTGGGTGGCTAGGTGCCTATGTGGCTGGGTGGCTGGGTGGCTATGTGGCTGGGTGGCTGGGTGGCTATGTGAGTGGGTGGCTATGTGGCTGGGTGGCTGGGTGGCTATGTGGCTTTGTGGCTGGGTGGCTATGTGGCTGGGTGAGTGGGGGGCTATGTGGCTGGTTGGCTGGGTGGCTATGTGGCTGGGTGGCTATGTGGCTGGGTGGCTATGTGGCTTGGTGGCTGGATGGCTATGTGGCTGGGTGGCTATGTGGCTGGGTGGCTGAGTGGCTGGGTGGCTATGTGGCTGGGTGGCTGGGTGGCTGGGTGGCTATGTGGCTGGGTGGCTAGGTGCCTATGTGGCTGGGTGGCTGGGTGGCTATGTGGCTGGGTGGCTGGGTGGTTGGGCGGCTATGTGGCTGGGTGGCTGGGTGGCTATGTGGCTTTGTGGCTGGGTGGCTATGTGGCTGGGTGGCTGGGGGGCTATGTGGCTGGTTGGCTGGGTGGCTACGTGGCTGGGTGGCTATGTGGCTGTGTGGCTGGTTGGCTATGTGGCTGGGTGACTTGGTGGCTATGTGGCTGGGTGGCTGGGTGGCTATGTGGCTGGGTGGCTGGGTGCCTGGGTGGCTGGGTGGCTGGGTGGCTACGTGGCTGGGTGGCTGGGTGGCTACGTGGCTGGGTGGCTATGTGGCTGGGTAGCTGGGTGGTTACGTGGCTGGGTGGCTGGGTGGCTATGTGCTTGGGTGGCTGGGTGGCTATGTGGCTGGGTGGCTATGTGGCTGGGTGGCTGGGTGGCTGGGTGGCTATGTGGCTGGGTGGCCATGTGGCTGGGTGGCTGGGTGGCTATGTGCCTGGGTGGCTGGGTGGCTATGTGGCTGGGTGGCTGGGTGGCTGGGTGGCTATGTGGCTGGGTGGCTGGGTGGCTACGTGGCTGGGTGGCTGGGTGGCTACGTGGCTGGGTGGCTGGGTGGCTGGGTGGCTGGGTGGCTACGTGGCTGGGTGGCTGGGTGGCTATGTGGCTGGTTGGCTGGGTGGCTGGGTAGCTGGGTGGCTATATATCTGGATGGCTGGATGGCTACATGGCTGGGTGGCTACCTGGCTGGGTGGCTATGTGGCTGGGTGGCTGGGTGGCTACGTGGCTGGGTGGCTATATGGCTGGTTGGCTGGGTGGCTATGTGACTGGGTGGCTGGGTGGCTATGTGGCTGGGTGGCTGGCTGGCTATGTTGCTGGGTGGCTGAGTGGCTACGTGAGTGGGTGGCTATGTGGCTGGGTGGCTGGGTGGCTATGTGCCTGGGTGGCTGGGTGGCTATGTGGCTGGGTGGCTGGGTGGCTGGGTGGCTGGGTGGCTGGGTGGCTACGTGGCTGGGTGGCTGGGTGGCTGGGTGGCTACGTGGCTATGTGGCTGGGTGGCTGGGTGGCTGGGTGGCTAGTGGGCTGGGTGGCTGGGTGGCTACGTGGCTGGGTGGCTGGGTGGCTGGGTGGCTGGGTGGCTACGTGGCTTGGTGGCTGGGTGGCTGGGTGGCTGGGTGGCTGGGTGGCTACGTGGCTGGGTGGCTGGGTGGCTATGTAGCTGGGTGGCTGGGTGGCTACGTGGCTGGGTGGCTGGGTGGCTGGGTGGCTATGTGGCTGGGTGGCTGAGTGGCTACGTGAGTGGGTGGCTATGTGGCTGGGTGGCTATGTGGCTGGGTGGCTATGTGGCTGGTTGGCTGGGTGGCTATGTAGCTGGGTGGCTATGTGGCTGGGTGGCTATGTGGCTGGGTGGCTATGTGGCTGGGTGGCTATGTGGCTGGGTGGCTGGATGGCTATGTGGCTGGGTGGCTGGGTGGCTGGGTGGCTATGTGACTGGGTGGCTGGTTGGCTATGTGGCTGGGTGACTTGGTGGCTATGTGGCTGGGTGGCTGGGTGGCTATGTGGCTGGGTGGCTGGGTGGCTATGTGAGTGGGTGGCTATGTGGCTGGGTGGCTGGGTGGCTATGTGGCTTTGTGGCTGGGTGGCTATGTGGCTGGGTGAGTGGGGGGCTATGTGGCTGGTTGGCTGGGTGGCTATGTGGCTGGGTGGCTATGTGGCTGGGTGGCTATGTGGCTTGGTGGCTGGATGGCTATGTGGCTGGGTGGCTATGTGGCTGGGTGGCTGAGTGGCTGGGTGGCTATGTGGCTGGGTGGCTGGGTGGCTGGGTGGCTATGTGGCTGGGTGGCTAGGTGCCTATGTGGCTGGGTGGCTGGGTGGCTATGTGGCTGGGTGGCTGGGTGGTTGGGCGGCTATGTGGCTGGGTGGCTGGGTGGCTATGTGGCTTTGTGGCTGGGTGGCTATGTGGCTGGGTGGCTGGGGGGCTATGTGGCTGGTTGGCTGGGTGGCTACGTGGCTGGGTGGCTATGTGGCTGTGTGGCTGGTTGGCTATGTGGCTGGGTGACTTGGTGGCTATGTGGCTGGGTGGCTGGGTGGCTATGTGGCTGGGTGGCTGGGTGCCTGGGTGGCTGGGTGGCTGGGTGGCTACGTGGCTGGGTGGCTGGGTGGCTACGTGGCTGGGTGGCTATGTGGCTGGGTAGCTGGGTGGTTACGTGGCTGGGTGGCTGGGTGGCTATGTGCTTGGGTGGCTGGGTGGCTATGTGGCTGGGTGGCTATGTGGCTGGGTGGCTGGGTGGCTGGGTGGCTATGTGGCTGGGTGGCCATGTGGCTGGGTGGCTGGGTGGCTATGTGCCTGGGTGGCTGGGTGGCTATGTGGCTGGGTGGCTGGGTGGCTGGGTGGCTATGTGGCTGGGTGGCTGGGTGGCTACGTGGCTGGGTGGCTGGGTTGCTACGTGGCTGGGTGGCTGGGTGGCTGGGTGGCTGGGTGGCTACGTGGCTGGGTGGCTGGGTGGCTATGTGGCTGGTTGGCTGGGTGGCTGGGTAGCTGGGTGGCTATATATCTGGATGGCTGGATGGCTACATGGCTGGGTGGCTACCTGGCTGGGTGGCTATGTGGCTGGGTGGCTGGGTGGCTACGTGGCTGGGTGGCTATATGGCTGGGTGGCTGGGTGGCTATGTGACTGGGTGGCTGGGTGGCTATGTGGCTGGGTGGCTGGCTGGCTATGTTGCTGGGTGGCTGAGTGGCTACGTGAGTGGGTGGCTATGTGGCTGGGTGGCTGGGTGGCTATGTGCCTGGGTGGCTGGGTGGCTATGTGGCTGGGTGGCTGGGTGGCTGGGTGGCTACGTGGCTGGGTGGCTGGGTGGCTACGTGGCTGGGTGGCTGGGTGGCTGGGTGGCTACGTGGCTATGTGGCTGGGTGGCTGGGTGGCTGGGTGGCTAGTGGGCTGGGTGGCTGGGTGGCTACGTGGCTGGGTGGCTGGGTGGCTGGGTGGCTACGTGGCTATGTGGCTTGGTGGCTGGGTGGCTGGGTGGCTGGGTGGCTACGTGGCTGGGTGGCTGGGTGGCTATGTAGCTGGGTGGCTGGGTGGCTACGTGGCTGGGTGGCTGGGTGGCTGGGTGGCTATGTGGCTGGGTGGCTGAGTGGCTACGTGAGTGGGTGGCTATGTGGCTGGGTGGCTATGTGGCTGGGTGGCTATGTGGCTGGTTGGCTGGGTGGCTATGTAGCTGGGTGGCTATGTGGCTGGGTGGCTATGTGGCTGGGTGGCTATGTGGCTGGGTGGCTATGTGGCTGGGTGGCTGGATGGCTATGTGGCTGGGTGGCTGGGTGGCTGGGTGGCTATGTGACTGGGTGGCTGGTTGGCTATGTGGCTGGGTGACTTGGTGGCTATGTGGCTGGGTGGCTGGGTGGCTATGTGGCTGGGTGGCTGGGTGCCTATGTGGCTGGGTGGCTGGGTGGCTGGGTGGCTACGTGGCTGGGTGGCTGGGTGGCTACGTGGCTGGGTGGCTATGTGGCTGGGTGGTTACGTGGCTGGGTGGCTGGGTGGCTATGTGCATGGGTGGCTGCGTGGCTATGTGGCTGGGTGGCTATGTGGCTGGGTGGCTGGGTGGCTATGTGGCTGGGTGGCTATGTGGCTGGGTGGCTGGGTTGCTATGTGGATGGGTGGCCATGTGGCTGGGTGGCTGGGTGGCTGGGTGGCTATGTGGCTGCGTGGCTATGTGGCTGGGTGGCTATGTGGCTGGGTGGCCATGTGGCTGGGTGGCTGGGTGGCTATGTGCCTGGGTGGCTGGGTGGCTGGGTGGCTATGTGGCTGGGTGGCTGGGTGGCTACGTGGCTGGGTGGCTGGGTGGCTACGTGGCTGGGTGGCTGGGTGGCTGGGTGGCTGGGTGGCTACGTGGCTGGGTGGCTGGGTGGCTATGTGGCTGGGTGGCTGGGTGGCTGGGTAGCTGGGTGGCTATATATCTGGATGGCTGGATGGCTACATGGCTGGGTGGCTACCTGGCTGGGTGGCTGGGTGGCTATGTGGCTGGGTGGCTGGGTGGCTGGGTGGCTACGTGGCTGGGTGGCTACGTGGCTGGGTGGCTATATGGCTGGGTGGCTGGGTGGCTATGTGACTGGGTGGCTGGGTGGCTATGTGGCTGGGTGGCTGGCTGGCTATGTTGCTGGGTGACTGAGTGACTACGTGAGTGGGTGGCTATGTGGCTGGGTGGCTGGGTGGCTATGTGGCTGGGTGGCTATGTGGCTGGGTGGCTGGGTGGCTATGTGCCTGGGTGGCTGGGTGGCTATGTGGCTGGGTGGCTGGGTGGCTACGTGGCTGGGTGGCTGGGTGGCTACGTGGCTGGGTGGCTGGGTGGCTGGGTGGCTGGGTGGCTACGTGGCTATGTGGCTGGGTGGCTGGGTGGCTGGGTGGCTGGGTGGCTGGGTGGCTAGTGGGCTGGGTGGCTGGGTGGCTACGTGGCTGGGTGGCTGGGTGGCTGGGTGGCTGGGTGGCTACGTGGCTATGTGGCTTGGTGGCTGGGTGGCTGGGTGGCTATGTGGCTGGGTGGCTGGGTGGCTACGTGGCTGGGTGGCTGGGTGGCTATGTAGCTGGGTGGCTGGGTGGCTACGTGGCTGGGTGGCTGGGTGGCTGGGTGGCTATGTGGCTGGGTGGCTGAGTGGCTACGTGAGTGGGTGGCTATGTGGCTGGGTGGCTATGTGGCTGGGTGGCTATGTGGCTGGTTGGCTGGGTGGCTATGTAGCTGGGTGGCTGGGTGGCTATGTGGCTGGGTGGCTATGTGGCTGGGTGGCTATGTGGCTGGGTGGCTGGGTGGCTGGGTGGCTGAGTCGCTACGTGAGTGGGTGGCTATGTGGCTGGGTGGCTGGGTGGCTATGTGGCTGGGTGGCTGAGTGGCTATGTGGCTGGGTGGCTGGGTGGCTATGTGGCTGGGTGGCTATGTGGCTGGGTGGCTATGTGGCTGGGTGGCTATGTGGCTGGGAGGCTGGGTGGCTATGTGGCTGGGTGGCTATGTGGCTGGGTGGCTACGTGGCTGGGTGGCTGGTGGGCTATGTGGCTGGGTGGCTGGGTGGCTATGTGGCTATGTGGCTGGGTGGCTATGTGGCTGGGTGGCTGGGTGGTTATGTGGCTGGGTGGCTATGTGGCTGTGTGGCTGGGTGGCTTCGTGGCTGGGTGGCTGGGTGGCTGGGTGGCTGGGTGGCTACGTGGCTATGTGGCTGGGTGGCTGGGTGGCTGGGTGGCTATGTGGCTGGGTGGCTGGGTGGCTGGGTGGCTGTGTGGCTACGTGGCTGGGTGGCTGGGTGGCTACGTGGCTGGGTGGCTACGTGGCTGGGTGGCTACGTGGCTGGGTGGCTGGGTGGCTGGGTGGCTATGTGGCTGGGTGGCTGGGTGGCTATGTGGCTGGGTGGCTGGGTGGCTATGTGGCTGGGTGGCTTGTTGGCTGGGTGGCTATGTGGCTGGGTGGCTGAGTGGCTACGTGAGTGGGTGGCTATGTGGCTGGGTGGCTGGGTGGCTATGTGGCTGGGTGGCTATGTGGCTGGGTGGCTGGGTGGCTATGTAGCTGGGTGGCTATTTGGCTGGGTGGCTATGTGGCTGGGTGGCTGAGTCGCTACGTGAGTGGGTGGCTGGGTGGCTATGTGGCTGGGTGGCTATGTGGCTGGGTGGCTGGATGGCTATGTGGCTGGGTGGCTGGGTGGCTGGGTGGCTATGTGACTGGGTGGCTGGGTGGCTGGGTGGCTATGTGGCTGGGTGGCTGAGTGGCTATGTGAGTGGGTGGCTATGTGGCTTGTTGGCTATGTGGCTGGGTGGCTGGGTGGCTGGGTGGCTATGTGGCTGGGTGGCTATGTGGCTGGGTGGCTATGTGGCCGGGTGGCTGGATGGCTATGTGGCTGGGTGGCTGAGTGGCTGGGTTGCTATGTGGCTGGGTGGCTGGGTGGCTATGTGGCTGGGTGGCTGGGTGCCTATGTGGCTGGGTGACTGAGTGGCTGGGTGGCTATGTGGCTGGGTGGCTGGGTGGTTGGGCGGCTATGTGGCTTGGTGGCTGGGTGGCTATGTGGCTGGGTGGCTGGGTGGCTATGTGGCTGGGTGGCTATGTGGCTGGGTTGCTGGGTGGCTATGTGGCTGGGTGGCTGGGTGGCTATCTGGCTGGGTGGCTATGTGGCTGGGTGGCTGGGTGGTTATGTGGCTGGGTGGCTATGTGGCTGGGTGGCTACGTGGCTGGGTGGCTACGTGGCTATGTGGCTGGGTGGCTGGGTGGCTGGGTGGCTATGTGGCTGGGTGGCTGGGTGGCTACGTGGCTGGGTGGCTGGGTGGCTACGTGGCTGGGTGGCTACGTGGCTGGGTGGCTGGGTGGCTGGGTGGCTGGGTGGCTATGTGGCTGGGTGGCTGGGTGGCTATGTGGCTGGGTGGCTGGGTGGCTATGTATCTGGATGGCTGGATGGCTACATGGTTGGGTGGCTACCTGGCTGGGTGGCTGGGTGGCTATGTGGCTGGGTGGCTGGGTGGCTATGTGACTGGGTGGCTGGGTGGCTATGTGGCGGGTGGCTATGTGGCTGGGTGGCTGGGTGGCTATGTAGCTGGGTGGCTATGTGGCTGGGTGGCTGAGTCGCTACGTGAGTGGGTGGTTATGTGGCTGGGTGGCTGGGTGGCTATGTGGCTGGGTGGCTATGTGGCTGGGTGGCTGGATGGCTATGTGGCTGGGTGGCTGGGTGGCTGGGTGGCTATGTGACTGGGTGGCTGGGTGGCTGGGTGGCTATGTGGCTGGGTGGCTGAGTGGCTATGTGAGTGGGTGGCTATGTGGCTTGGTGGCTGGGTGGCTATGTGGCTGGGTGGCTAGGTGGCTATGTGGCTGGGTGGCTATGTGGCTGGGTGGCTATGTGGCCGGGTGGCTTGATGGCTATGTGGCTGGGTGGCTGAGTGGCTGGGTTGCTATGTGGCTGGGTGGCTGGGTGGCTATGTGGCTGGGTGGCTGGGTGCCTATGTGGCTGGGTGGCTGAGTGGCTGGGTGGCTATGTGGCTGGGTGGCTATGTGGCTGGGTTGCTGGGTGGCTATGTGGCTGGGTGGCTGGGTGGCTGGGTGGCTATGTGGCTGTGTGGCTGGGTGGCTATGTGGCTGGGTGGCTATGTGGCTGGGTGGCTGGTTGGCTATGTGGCTGGGTGACTTGGTGACTATGTGGCTGGGTGGCTGGGTGGCTATGTGGCTGAGTGACTGGGTGCCTATGTGGCTGAGTGGCTGGGTGGCTGGGTGGCTACGTGGCTGGGTGGCTGGGTGGCTAAGTGGCTGGGTGGCTATGTGGCTGGGTGGCTACGTGGCTGGGTGGCTGGGTGGCTATGTGGCTGGGTGGCTGGGTGGCTATGTGGCTGGGTGGCTGGGTGGCTATGTGGCTGAGTGGCTGGGTGGCTGGGTGGCTGGGTGGCTATGTGGCTGGGTGGCTGGGTGGCTACGTGGCTGGGTGGCTGGGTGGCTATGTGGCTGGGTGGCTGGGTGGCTATGTGGCTGCGTGGCTGGGTGGCTTTGTGGCTGGGTGGCTGGATGGCTATGTGGCTGGGTGGCTGAGTGGCTACGTGAGTGGGTGGCTATGTGGCTGGGTGGCTGGGTGGCAATGTGGCTGTGTGGCTGGTTGGCTATGTGGCTGGGTGGCTGGATGGCTATGTGGCTGGGTGGCTGGGTGGCTATGTGGCTGGGTGGCTGAGTGGCTGGGTGGCTATGTGGCTGGGTGGCTGGGTGGCTGGGTGGCTGGGTGGCTATGTGGCTGGGTGGCTGGGTACCTATGTGGCTGGGTGGCTGGGTGGCTATGTGGCTGGGTGGCTGGGTGGTTGGGCAGCTATGTGGCTGGGTGGCTATGTGGCTGGGTGGCTGGGTGGCTATGTGGCTGGGTGGCTGGGTGGCTATGTGGCTGGGTGGCTGGGTGGCTACGTGGCTGGGTGGCTATGTGGCTGGGTGGCTGGTTGGCTATGTGGCTGGGTGACTTGGTGGCTAAGTGGCTGGGTGGCTGGGTGGCTACGTGGCTGGATGGCTATGTGGCTGGGTGGCTGGGTGGCTACGTGGCTGGGTGGCTGGGTGGCTGGGTGGCTGGGTGGCTATGTGGCTGGGTGGCTATGTGGCTGGGTGGCTGGGTGGCTGGGTGGCTACGTGGCTATGTGGTTGGGTGGCTGGGTGGCTGGGTGGCTATGTGGCTGGGTGGCTATGTGGCTGGGTGGCTGGGTGGCTATGTTGCTGTGTGGCTATGTGGCTGGGTGGCTGGGTGGCTATGTGGCTGGGTGGCTACGTGGCTGGGTGGCTATGTGGCTGGGTGGCTATGTGGCTGGGTGGCTGGGTGGCTCTGTGGCTGGGTGGCTATGTGGCTGGGTGGCTGGGTGGCTACGTGGCTGGGTGGCTGGGTGGCTGGGTGGCTATGTGGCTGGGTGGCTGGGTGGCTATGTGGCTGGGTGGCTGGGTGGCTGGGTGGCTATGTGGCTGGGTGGCTGGGTGGCTGGGTGGATATGTGGCTGGGTGGCTGGGTGGCTATGTGGCTGGGTGGCTGGGTGGCTATGTGGCTACGTGGCTGGGTGGCTATGTGGCTGGGTGGCTGGGTGGCTGGGTGACTATGTGGCTATGTGGCTGGGTGGCTGGGTGGCTATGTGGCTGGGTGGCTGAGTGGCTGGGTGGCTATGTGGCTTGGTGGCTGGGTGGCTGGGTGGCTATGTGGCTGGGTGGCTATGTGGCTGGGTGGCTGGATGGCTATGTGGCTGGGTGGCTGGGTGGCTGGGTGGCTGGGTCGCTATGTGGCTGGGTGGCTATGTGGCTACGTGGCTGGGTGGCTATGTGGCTGGGTGGCTGGGTGGCTGGGTGACTATGTGGCTATGTGGCTGGGTGGCTGGGTGGCTATGTGGCTGGGTGGCTGAGTGGCTGGGTGGCTATGTGGCTTGGTGGCTGGGTGGCTGGGTGGCTATGTGGCTGGGTGGCTATGTGGCTGGGTGGCTGGATGGCTATGTGGCTGGGTGGCTGGGTGGCTGGGTGGCTGGGTCGCTATGTGGCTGGGTGGCTATGTGGCTGGGTGGCTGGGTGACTATGTGGCAATGTGGCTGGGTGGCTGGGTGGCTATGTGGCTGCGTGGCTGGGTCGCTATGTGGCTGGATGGCTATGTGGCTGGGTGGCTGAGTGGCTGGGTGGCTATGTGGCTTGGTGGCTGGGTGGCTGGGTGGCTATGTGGCTGGGTGGCTATGTGGCTGGGTGGCTGGGTGGCTGGGTGACTGGATGGCTATGTGGCTGGGTGGTTGGGTGGCTGGGTGGCTGGGTGGCTATGTGGCTGGGTGGCTGGGTGGCTACGTGGCTGGGTGGCTGGGTGGCTACGTGGCTGGGTGGCTGGGTGGCTACGTGGCTGGATTGCTGGGTGGCTATGTGGCTGGGTGGCTGGGTGGCTATGTGGCTGGGTGGCTGGGTAGCTGGGTGGCTATGTGGCTGGGTGGCTGGTTGGCTCTGTGGCTGGGTGGCTATGTGGCTGGGTTGCTGGGTGGCTGGGTGGCTACGTGGCTGGGTGGCTACGTGGCTGGGTGGCTGGGTGGCTGGATGGCTGGGTGGCTATGTGGCTGGGTGGCTGAGTGGCTATGTGGCTGCGTGGCCATGTGGCTGGGTGGCTGGGTGGCTATGTGGCTGGGAGGCTGGGTTGCTATGTGGCAGGTTGGCTGGGTGGCTATTTGGCTGGGTGGCTATGTGGCTGGGTGGCTGGGTGGCTAAGTGGCTGGGTGGCAGGTTGGCTGGGTGGCAGGTTGGCTGGGTGGCTGGGTGGCTGGGTGGTTGGGTGGCTACGTGGCTGGGTGGCTGGGTGTCTTTGTGGCTGGGTGGCTGGGTGGCTATGTGGCTGGGTGGCTGCGTGGCTATGTGGCTGGGTGGCTATGTGGCTGGGTGGCTATGTGGCTGGGTGGCTGGGTGGCTGGATGGCTATGTGGCTGGGTGGCTGGGTGGCTGGGTCGCTATGTGGCTGGGTGGCTATGTGGCTGGGTGGCTGGGTGACTATGTGGCTATGTGGCTGGGTGGCTGGGTGGTTGGGTGGCTATGTGGCTGGGTGGCTGAGTGGCTGGGTGGCTATGTGGCTTGGTGGCTGGGTGGCTGGGTGGCTATGTGGCTGGGTGGCTATTTTGCTGGGTGGCTACGTGGCTGGGTGGCTGGATGGCTGGGTGGCTATGTGGCTGGGTGACTGGGTGGCTATGTGGCTGGGTGGCTGGGTGGCTGGGTGGCTATGTGGTTGGGTGGCTGGGTGGCTATGTGGCTGGGTGGCTGGGTGGCTGGGTGGCTGGGTGGCTACGTGGCTGGGTGGCTGGGTGGCTTGGTGGCTATGTGGCTGGGTGGCTGGGTGGCTATGTGGCTGGGTGGCTATGTGGCTGGGTGGCTGGGTGGCTATGTGGCTGGGTGGCTACGTGGCTGGGTGGCTGGCTGGGTGGCTACGTGGCTGGGTGGCTGGGTGGCTGGGTGGGTGAGTGAGTGAGTGTGAACGAGGCTGTGGGAACCCCGGCCATACGCAACGTGACTACTTGTTTTTTTCCTCTGCTCCGCGGCGGTGCAAGGCGGTGCTGGCCTCCCTCGTGGTGGTGAACCTCAAGGGGATGTTCACCCAGGTGAAGGAGGTGCCTCGCCTGTGGCGGACGGACCGCATCGACTGCGTACGTCAGCGCGAACACACACGCACGCATACACACACGCACGCATACACACACGCACGCATACACACACGCACGCATACACACACGCACGCATACACACACGCACGCATACACACACGCACGCATACACACACGCACGCATACACACACGCACGCATACACACACGCACGCATACACACACGCACGCATACACACACGCACGCATACACACACGCACGCATACACACACGCACGCATACACACACGCACGCATACACACACGCACGCATACACACACGCACGCATACACACACGCATACATGTGGAGCGGTCACGTGACCCAGTGGTGCGCTGGCGCGTCATTCGCTGCATCTCGCAGGGTTTTAGCGGTTCGAGCCTGGCGGCCACCCTGGTCGTTCCCGCAGTGTCTGCGTTGTGAGCCATAGTCGCGCTACACACTAGCCGCCGCGCTCACAGTTGGACGTTAAAAGCCTCGTGGCACCATTCGGCAAGAGTTGGCCCGTTGTGTGCCTTCGTCACTGTCCACATTTTGCTACATTTGAAAAGTTAGGCAAATTAATCACACAGCAGCAGCAGCAATAATCGCCCCCTTCTACTAACATTTGTCAGGAGCCTCCTTAGAAAAGGGTCATGAGACTCATGGAGCCGCATTGGAGAGCTACACAGCACAACCCACAACAACCCACATACCAGCGTGCTCACTCACGCAAACACTCACTCACCTCCAGCCCCATCCACCCACGCGCTGGCTCATCTGTGCACTCATCCACTCAGGTAATGTACTGATCCACAAAGCCAAAGATACCCCACGTAGCCTTAACAGACTGTTGGTGCAAGTGCTGGTAGCGAGCACTTATGAAGGCCGGCACGGCACACGAAGGTATGGTTGGTCAGCACCACGGCCGACCGCCTTTGTCTCCCCAGTGGCGATGTTTACACACCGCACCAGGTACTCATTTGAGGCTGAGTTCAGGCATCCACCCACTCACTCAGCACGTGCTTCTCTTCACCGCCCCGTTTGCCCCCCTCCCCACCAACTTCCACCCCGCCCACCCCGTCGGTGACGAGTGCAGCTGCTGTGGGTGGTGAGCTGCGTGATGAGCATCCTGCTCGGCCTCGACCTGGGCCTGGCCGTGGCGCTCGCCTTCGAGATCCTCACCACCGTCGCTCACTCCCTCTTGTGAGACCGGCTTGCGGTGGTGTCCGACACACCGGCACCATGGTGCCACGGGCCACGGGCCATGGGCCATGGTGCCATGGGCTATGGGCCATGGTGCCAGCTGGTGCCAGCTGGTGCCAGCTCGCCCTGGCAGTTGTAGCCAAGCCCTATTCGAGCGGCTCGCTATTTGGGCCCTCGATAACGCTCTGTGGCGATGTTTGAAGGCGTCTATGCCTCAGCTGTATCTGCCTGCCTCTATGGGGTGGGGTGGGCGCGGGGGATGGGTGCACGATGACTTTTAAAGACGATCCAATGGGGTGGCCTTAAACAATCGCTCTCAGGTTGCTTTGCATGGAAAGGCGGAAAACAGTCAACAACAACCACGCCAAGAAGACGTGAGATCGGCGGTTGAAAATAACAAAATAGAGCAAGCCGTGTGAAACAGAGACGTTTTTAGTCGAGCTTTGAAGATGTCTAAGTGTATCGGAAGTCCTGTGTTGGCGTGTGCAGTAATTGGCCGCTTGGGCACAAGCGCTTCCACGTCCATCGCCCACCCTTTTGGCCTCGCCCCCCCTCCCTCCCGATACGTTCCTTTCATTGGCTACCATAGTCTGATGAGCTCCCCCCTCCCTCTCCCTCCCCCCTCAACTCGCTTTTAAGGGATTACATCTTGAATCATTGCCTCACTTGATACAGCTAATCTGGCTGTGACGGTCCCACCTGATGACGGAGACTTGTGTTGCCTCCGAAACGTCGTGATTTTTGTTTTTATTTTTTATTTTATTTTACTTTCTACGTGACTTTACCGAAAAAACCTAAGAAGATGATTCCTTGCAGTCACGAAAGCTTCAAATCTAGAACTCGAAGAAGTTCCAGAGTTTCGGTGTCGCAATTGCAAAGGCACTGTCACTCCAAGTGCGAAGCCTCGACCGTGGGAGACTGAGCAATGCACAATGTGACGACCTTATCGATCTTGATGGAATATTTGACTGAAGGAGGTCGTACCTTCGGAAACAAATGTTCGTGCCGTAGCTTTCCAATATTCTATTTGTACCGTACTAGTACGGTAAAAAAAATGTGTACCCTAATTTCGTACCTTATATCGTACTTAAGAAACAACAAAGCTTAGGAAATAAGAGATATACGACAAGCAAGCTTACAGCAGTATACCGTTTTGCTTTTTTTTGCTGTTGTAGAAAGGTCCTCGCTCTTTACAACACAAATCTGCGTAAATATTTTTTTTAATTGAAGAAAAACATTTAAATCCGAAATTGCATAATTAGGAAATATTGATTAAAAAGTCCCGCGTCATATTCTCATCCGTTATCAATGGTGAGTGTCATTTTGCAAACGGAGTCTTTGCCGACCGTTTTAGTTTCTGATAACTGTTGTGTTACATTATTATAGCCGACAACAAACTGGAAACTGCATTTTGTCTTTAATTTGTCCTTCCCCCGCACTGCACCTCCAACGAGCACGGTGGGCTATGCACAGTGCGAAGAAGTTCCAACGTACGGTGAGAAGATAAAGAGAAGATAATGATTATCAGAAATAAAGAAGCTTGGCTTCTCATGAATTCATCACCTGAGTTGGTACGAAAAGTGTACGGGGACAATTAATACCGTGCCGTACTTAACAACCGAACAAATCCCGTACCACACTACCACCCTTGCCCTGGAGAGAAGTGGGCACGTTGATTAAAGTGGCGCCCAAAGCTGTAAGAGAGAAAGTAATAACGCCAAAAGGATGGCATGCGTGTTGACTACAATTGGGCGCACAACGACTCTGGTAAAGACGATCCATTGTCAACTTTACTCGGCCCTCACGTAGGGCATGTTACCCGAAACGTCGTCTATTGTCCATTGTATTGTGTGGCCGCAGCGTCATTGACGAACGCGTTGGAAGTTTTTGCTGTTTTTGCTCTTGCACCGCTGCCGCTGCAACAGCAGCAGCATCGCAACATCAATGTGACTCATCGTCCGGTGAAAGTTGCGTTGCTTGTTGGGAACTTACCCCCCGAAAAGAACAGAGGAAGGAGAGGAAACAAAACAACTGACAAATTCATCAGCAGGGGCCTCGCCCCCCCACCCTACCCCCCAAAAAAGTGGCGATTAAAAAGCGCTTGACGGATGCAGCAGCGATGTTTTTTCGATCTCGAGTACAGGGACGACGAGATGGACCGTGAACATCGCGAGAGCGCGAGAGATGGGTAGACATTCATCCAGTCGGGGGGGTGGGGGCGGGAGTGCGATCGAACCTAGCTCCTGTTGTTGTTCATGATGATGACCTGGCTACGGTGGATTGAGGGGTGCGAAAAATCACCGAACGCTTTCAGTAAAGCTGCTTGCGATCTGGAGAGCCTCTAATGGGCGCGGACATTTCTCTCTCTCTCTCTCCCAGCAGGCTGCCGAACGCCAATAGTTTCTGACTCTGACGCGTTGCGCGCCCATTGAATTCTCTCCCTCGACCGTAAGTCGTGACACCTGCGAGCTTGCGTCAATCGCGCGCAAAGCAGGTGCGGTGACGAAACGGCCGCTGCGAATTGGATTTCACTTACGGCTCGAAGTCTTGATAGCAGCGCCCGGGGTTATTAACGGGGCGACGTGAGCGGGTAGGGGAGGGAGGGGGTGGTGGTGGTGGCACGACGGACGGACCCATCCACCGCCGGGGAGATTGAGCGATGAAACCCGGTGGCTTGGGGGAAGGCCTTCAGTAGATTGATCTCATCAGAAGACAAGGATGATGATGATGATCATGATGAAGACCACGCGTTGTGGATGGGGCAGCCGGTCGTGATTGGAGGAGTGGGGAGAAGGGAGATGCTGACGGCTCGCCAGAGGCTGCCCCCACCCACGCGTGGTCACCGCTGTTGTGGGGAAGACTCGGCCCACACGAGAGGAGGTTAAGGCGCAACCCTGCAATAGCCGGTCAACGCCACTGCTGCTGGATGGGCCTCCATGAGAGGACGATCGAGAGAGAGAGCCCTTCTACTGCAGGGAAACGTGGCCTACTCTTCACGGTTGTCGAGCACAGTAGGCCCAAAGATCCAATAAAATCAAGCGGCCAGGAACAAACAGCAGCACTGTCAACTTTATAATAGACACGGAGTGAAAAGCGATGATGGGGGGAGGGACTTCCACAAAAGAACAGGGCGAGAGAAGAAGCAGAGAAAGAGAGGGGTGTTGTGATGGCGGTGTGGAGTGTGGAGGTGTGGGTGGGTGAGTTGCCTTGACCTGCAAGTGTGGTGGAACACGTCGTGGTGTGACGAGACGACAGAGCCGGCATCTGGTAGACCCCGACTGTTTCGACAGGGGTGGAGGAATTGATGAGCGAAGTTTACGGCACGAGTAAAACCGTGGTAGCGATAGGCGAGTGATAAGGAGACGACTGAGCGCTGGTGAGCATCGTTCCAGGAAGTCGCGTGGCTCGTAAAGCGCCGCGTCACTTCTCAAATCGGCCCGGCACGGCTCGGGTCCGGCTCGGGTCCGGCACGGCTCGGGTCCGGCACGGCTCGGGTCCGGCACGGCTCGGGTTCGGCACGGCTCGGGTCCAGCACGGCTCGGGTCCGGCACGGCTCGGGTCCGGCACGGCTCGGGTCCGGCACGGCTCGGGTCCGGCACGGCTCGGGTCCGACTTGTCGCGCACGTGGGAACGCGACACGCGGCGCGCGTGGCGCTGAGCGAGCTGCGCTACGAATCCCGACGGCTCCAGTTCGATTCCCGCTCACGACCACCGCCGGTGCCAATGATGTGAATCGGTCCTGGGCCTCCCCTAGGTCGACTCAGACTCAAATGAGCACCTGGTTCGATGCGGGAGACGAAGGCGGCCGGGCGTGGTGCTGTCCATTCACTCGCTCTCGTGCCGTTGACGACCTTCAAAGGTGTTACTCGCTAACAGCGCTTGCCCCAAAAATCTTTCAAGGTGACACGATGGTTATTTTGTCTTTGTGTTACAGCCCAGCGTGCGTCCCTCTGGGCAACATTCCCGACACGGAGATCTACAAACGCGTCGGTGTCTTCAAGCAGGTGACGTCACCGCCTCCCTCCCGTTTCCCTCCCAGGCAATTCCCGATAAGTGTTGTTCTCCCTTAACATTCAATGAGGGGATAGGGGGGAGGGGGGTTGTTTCCGGTTCACTTCTTGATTGGAGCAAGGGCCGTTCCAATTCAATACGTCGTTTGGAAAGTTGATGGGTACGGTTACAAATGTCCACACACGTCTTTGTTGTTTTTGTTACGTGTTAAAAGAACATATTTTACCCGTGTAGCGCAAGACACGGCATGGGGATTTCAATCTGTGGGAGAAGATAAAGGAATGGGGGAAAGGGAAGCGATGCCGGGAAGGAAGCCCCCGAGACGGACAAAAAGGAGGAAGGCACGGCTTGAGATGAGCGGCGGGAAAAGGGAAGGAGGGGGAGGGGGATAAGGAATTATGGGGCCAAGATGTCGAGCGATGATGGGAGGGGAGAAGAGAGATCGAATGAAGGCGCGAGCAGAAGTGAGCTGCACGGAGCAGCAGCGGCGTCTGTTTTCACACGGGGCAAGGAGGAATTCAGAGTGGGAGTGGCCACACGTCGACCGCACGGAGCTGCTGATGGACACCAGATGGGTGCACCGATGAATGACGCGCGGGCCGTGCTGGATAGACAATGATAATAATACCAGAAGAGTCAAACTGTAATCAAAGACCCAAAGAATATGTAATCATTTATCCTGCCTGAAAATGGACCCCCCCCCCCCCCCACACACACAAGTGATGCCGTCGTTTGTGTTTTGTGATCGCAGGCGGCGGAAACCCCCGGGGTGAAAGTTGTCCGCTGCCCAGCGCCGCTCTACTTCGGGAACATCGAATACTTCAGAGAGAAGCTCATGGCGATCGTGAGTAACCCCCCGACCCCCCCCCCCCCTCCCACGATCCCTGTGACTCCGTGTCCCCGTGTTTCCGTGTCCCCGTGTCTCCGTGTCCCCGTGTCTCCGTGTCCCCGTGTCTCCGTGTCTCTGTGACCCCGTGTCTCCGTGGCCCCGTGTCTCCGTGTCTCCGTGTCCCTGTCTCCCCGTGTCCCCGTGTCCCCGTGTCTCCGTGTTCCCGTGTCTCCGTGTCCCCGTGTCTCCGTGTCTCCGTGTCCCTGTTTCCCCCTGTCCCCGTGTCTCCACACGAGCGTGTCCCCATGTCTCCGTGTCTCCATGTCTCCATGTCTCCATGTCTCCGTGTCTCCGTGTCTCTGTGTCTCTGTATCTCCGTGTCCCCATGTCCCCGCGTCTCCGTGTCCCCGTGTTTCCGTGTCCCCGTATCTCCATGTCCCCGTGTCTCCGTGTCTCCGTGTGCGTGCAGCTGGAGTTCGACCCGGCGAGGGTCGCGAGGAAGAGGGACAAGGCGCTGAAGAAGCTGAAGAAGCGGCTGAGCCGAGAGGCTGCCCTGGTGAGTGCAGCACCAGCCGCGAGAGCACCCTCACACTCACCACCGCTCACCACCGCTCACACTCACCCTCACACTCACCACCGCTCACCACTGCTCACACTCACCCTCACACTCGCACCTCACACTCGCCACCGCTCACCACCGCTCACACTCACCATCACACTCACCACCGCTCACCACCGCTCACACTCACCCTCACACTCGCACCTCACACTCGCCACCGCTCACCACCGCTCACACCCACCCTCACACTCACCACCGCTCACACTCACCCTCACACTCGCACCTCACACTCACCACCGCTCACCACCGCTCACACTCACCCTCACACTCACCACCGCTCACCACTGCTCACACTCACCCTCACACTCGCACCTCACACTCGCCACCGCTCACCACCGCTCACACTCACCCTCACACTCACCACCGCTCACACTCACCCTCACACTCGCACCTCACACTCGCCACCGCTCACCACCGCTCACACCCACCCTTACACTCACCACCGCTCACCACCGATCACACTCACCCTCACACTCGCACCTCACACTCGCCACCGCTCACCACCGCTCACACCCACCCTCACACTCACCACCGCTCACACTCACCCTCACACTCGCACCTCACACTCGCCACCGCTCACCACCGCTCACACTCACCCTCACACTCACCACCGCTCACCACCGCTCACACTCACCCTCACACTCGCACCTCACACTCGCCACCGCTCACCACTGCTCACACTCACCCTCAAACTCGCACCTCACACTCACCACCGCTCACACTCACACTCACCCTCACACTCACCACCGCTCACCACCGCTCACACTCACCCTCACACTCGCACCTCACACTCGCCACTGCTCACCACCGCTCACACTCACCCTCACACTCGCACCTCACACTCACCACCGCTCACACTCACACTCACCCTCACACTCACCACCGCTCACCACCGCTCACACTCACCCTCACACTCGCACCTCACACTCGCCACTGCTCACCACCGCTCACACTCACCCTCACACTCGCACCTCACACTCACCACCGCTCACACTCACACTCACCCTCACATTCACCACCGCTCACCACCGCTCACACTCACCCTCACCCTCGCACCTCACACTCACCGCTCACACTCACCACCGCCCAAACTCACACTCACCACCGCTCACCCACACACTCACCCTCACACTCACCACCGCTCACACTCACACTCACCACCGCTCACACTCATCACCGCTCACCCACATCCTCACCACTGCTCACCCACACACTCACCACCGCTCACCCTCACACTCACCACCGCTCACACTCACACACACACTCACCACCGCTCACCCACACACTCACCACCGCTCACCCTCACACTCACCACCGCTCACGCTCACCCTCACCACCGCTAACCCTCACACTCACCACCGCTCACCCTCACACTCACCACCGCTCACCCTCACACTCACCACCGCTCACCCACACACTCACTACCGTTCACACTCACACTCACCACCGCTCACCCACACACTCACCCTCACATTCATCACCACTCACCACCGCTCAGCACCGCTCACCCTCACCCTCACACTCACCACCGCTCACCCACACACTCCCCACCGCTCACCCACACACTCACCATCGCTTATCCACACACTCACCACCGCTCACCCTCACACTCACCACCGCTCACACTCACACTCACCCTCACACTCACCACTGCTCATGCTCACTCACAAACTCACCACCACTCACCCTCACACTCACCACCGCTCATTCACACACTCACCACCGCTCACACTCACCCTCACCACCGCTCACACTCACCACCGCTCACACTCACACTCACCCTCACACTCACCACCGCTCACACTCACACTCACCCTCACACTCACCCTCACACTCACCACCGCTCACACTCACACTCACCACCGCTCACCCTCACACTCACCACCACTCACCCTCACCCTCACCACCGCTCACCCTCACACTCACCACCGCTCACCCTCACACCCACCACCGCTCACCCTCACACCCACCACCGCTCACCCACACACTCACCACCGCTCACACTCACCACCACTCACCCTCACCACCGCTCATGCTGACCCTCACACTCGTGCTCACCATATCGGGCTTAATTTAAACGAGGTTGCATCTGCAACGGCGACTCAGACAATATTTATGTACCCGGCACACCGCCTCCGGTATCCCTGTGTGCGAGTGTGAGCGGTGGTGAGTGTGAGCGGTGGTGAGTGTGAGCGGTGGTGAGGGTGAGCTCACACTCACCCTCACCACCGCTCACACTCACCACCGCTCACACTCACACTCACCCTCACACTCACCACCGCTCACACTCACACTCACCCTCACACTCACCCTCACACTCACCACCGCTCACACTCACCACCGCTCACCCTCACACTCACCACCACTCACCCTCACACTCACCCTCACCACCGCTCACCCTCACACTCACCACCGCTCACCCTCACACCCACCACCGCTCACCCTCACACCCACCACCGCTCACCCACACACTCACCACCGCTCACACTCACCACCACTCACCCTCACCACCGCTCACGCTGACCCTCACACTCGCGCTCACCATATCGGGCTTAATTTAAACGAGGTTGCATCTGCAACGGCGACTCAGACAATATTTATGTACCCGGCACACCGCCTCCGGTATCCCTCTGATCTTCGTCCGTGGCCACTCTTTGGGCCTCGCAGCCAATCAACGCCGGCGCTCAGAACGAGGCCTTCAGCGCCAGCGACCAATCGGAGACGTCCGACGAGAGTGGCGACGACGCGGCCGTGGGTGCCGGCGTCGAGGAGGTGAAGGCCACGAGGGAGGCGCGCGGCGCCCACGAGGTCGTCGCCACCGTGGAAACCAAATGGGCCCCGCCGACGAAGCGGGAGCTCGCGGCGGGAACCCTGGGGCCCGACGGGGAGGGGGGCGGCGCGGGGCCTTGGCGCCAGGCCTGGCTCGCGGTGGAGCTGGAGGGCGTGCCGAGGGTGACGGTCGACACCGTCATTCTGGACTTCTCCTCCGTCACGTACCTGGACACCGTGGCGGTCAACACCCTCACCACGGTATTCACGATGGTACTGGGGCACGGTGCCACCTCACGCTGGGTCACTGTACCACCTCACACTGGGTCACTGTACCACCTCACGCTGGGTCACTGTACCACCTCACACTGGGTCACTGTACCACCTCACACTGGGTCACTGTACCACCTCACGCTGGGTCACTGTACCACCTCACACTGGGTCACTGTACCACCTCACACTGGGTCACTGTACCACCTCACGCTGGGTCACTGTATCACCTCACACTGGGTCACGGTGCAACCTGACGCTGGGCCATGGCAAGAGGGTAAAATGTGAAGGTGTAGCCTTGCAATTTCTCGCTCACACCACTGCAGGCAGAAGGACATCCACTGCAGGGAGCTCGAGAGAGCCCCTCTGGAGGGTGCTGTAGGGTTGTTCTACACACTGGCGAGAGGTTTTATAAGTAGTCCGAGTAGCCACAATTGATCCCACTGCATGTGACCTGCCGATCAACTGTGGCGAGCCCCATGGATACTGCTGTGAGGACGGAGTGTGGAGGTTTGTATGTTCTCTCCCCCTGTTTTGCGTGGGCTTTCTCAGATTTCTTCCCAAAGCTGAAACACCCCACACACAATGTCACACCGGTCCTCATAAAAAAATCTAATATCTAAACTAGAATCAGCAAAATGGATCTGTTTATCAACCTTAATTGAAAGGTTGATTGAGTCGATTGAGACTGAATAAATCTGAATCGAGGAACCGTCCGACCAAGTCCAGGGCACGAGGAGCCAGCCAATTGCTGCTATACGGCAACAGACTGTGAAGCTTCGTGTTCAGCCGCTCGTATAAACATTCGTCTTGCAACTGCTCCGATATCACGAGAACCGATTTTGACTCGCACCACCACCATCACCCCGCAAGGTTTTCTGACTGGCGGTTGCGAATCACGGGAAATAAAATAATTACTGCGAATAATTTGATTTCTTTTTTGTTATACCGCGCACCACAACGGTGTGTACCGCCCAATACGTTCATTTGCCAAACCACATCGCAACGCTGAAAGATGACGCTGCGAATCACTCGATTGGGATCACACGCAGCAGCAGCAACACCTCCCCCCCCCCCGCTACTGCGAACAACTCGGCAGTACTCTCTTGAAAATAATCTTGAGACTCGGTGACATTTTCCTGGATAAACGAGCAGATTAATACAATATAACAATAACTATAACGTGTTCTTTAAACAACAACAAAAACGTGTCTCCTCAGATGACCGGAGATTATCAGAACGTGGGCGTAAGCTTCCTCTTCGCTGGCTGTGATGGTAAGGGAACCTCTCCTTCTCTTCTCCGATTCTCTTCTTCTCCTGATATTTTCTCCCCTCTTCTTTTCTTCTCTCCTCTTCGCTTTCCTTATTCTCCTCTTCTCTTTCCTTATTCTCCTCTATCTCTTTCTTCTGCCCGAGCGCACTGCCCCCTCACGCGCCATGCTCACCATCAGCACTTGTCCCTGCAGTCTGTGTGGGCTACACGGGGGGACCTTTGTCTGCGTCGTGGTGTCCGCAGACGCGGTGCTGTCGCGCCTCGAGAGGGCCGGCTTCTTCGCGGGTGCCGTGGCGCGGAGCAGCTTCTTCCCGACGACGCGTGATGCGGCGCTATGGCACGCGGCGCACGCCGCCCCTCCTGTCCCGCTCTCTCCACGCGCCTCTCCCCGTGCCTCTGTGAGTCCCCTCTGCGAGTTCGGTCTCACGGCCGCCACGTTCAGCGGCAGTGTTTCCACAGTTACGAGCCGCCCAAAACGCCAACGTGGTTGTTTCAAAAAGGGCTCCCTGGCACGGCACAATGTGCCGTGCCAGGGAGCCCTTTTTGTGCCGCGCCAGCGCGAGGCTCCGCAAGCTCCTCCCCCTCTAGCCTCCCACCTACGTTCCTGCGGTCCTCAATCGACGTGTAGCGTGTCGGGAGCCCTGCGAGAGTCAAGCCAAAATCGCGAGCGTGGTCGGTTTCACGCCATTCTTCTCTCACGAGCTGATCACGCGGGCTCCATGTCCCACCGACGGCTACAGGAAGCGGTCGATTTGCAGTCAGGGGCCGATGTCGCGGTGCATTCACCCAGCACACGTGACATTGCCGTTCTTCACGTGACGTCACGGGATCTTTAACGTCAGCTGCAAAAGCAGTCGGCGCGCCCGCAGCGTTAGCCGAGGCGGCTGCGGGTTCTCAAACCACGAACCTCGGCGGCGAGGGCGACTCACCGGCCCCGTCGCGGTTCATGTTCGATACCTCGTCACGTGCTCGCTGCTGACAGTGCCGCGCGGCACCATCGTGTGTTGCAGGTCACGGAAGACACGCACATGTGACGGCAGGGAGCGCTTCACGGTGCCTGCAAGACGCGTCCGGGGAAAGCAACAGAGAATGTAATGTGTCACGATTTGAATACCTCTAATTGAAGGCTGCCAAATTTCTCGGAGGCTCAACCGGGACACGTGGTGGTGAGCTCGCTGCCAGTCCCTCTCCCAGCACCACCCACGGTTGTGTAGCCACACCCACTCAGCCACTAGCACCGCCCACACAGCGAGCGGATTTGCTCTGTCTGAAACTGGCCCCGCCCACTACTCAAGTACCTCCGTCTGTTACCAAGGTAGCTCCGCCTACTGCACAAGTACCTTTGTCCACTAATAAGGTAGCTCCGCCTACTGCACAAGTACCTTTGTCCACTAATAAGGTAGCTCCGCCTACTGCACAAGTACCTTTGTCCACTAATAAGGTAGCTCCGCCTACTGCACAAGTACCTTTGTCCACTAATAAGGTAGCTCCGCCTACTGCACAAGTACCTTTGTCCACTAATAAGGTAGCTCCGCTCATTACCAAGGTGGCTCCGCCCATTACTAAGCTAGTTCTGCCCACTGTGAAGTAGCTCCGCCTACTATGAAAGCAGCTCTGCCCATTGCTCAGGATGCCCCACCCACTACTCAGGTAACCCCGACATCTGCTCACATTAGTAGAGCCCGAGGCTAGAAAACGTTAAACTTGGCACACCATGCAGATTTTCACAAAAAGCTTTTGGGAGGGGATGACGGGTAAGCAGCCTTCCCCAACTCACCAGGACTGTCCCAGCCAGACAGACATTTGGTGGCCTTGAAATCGTAATCCAAATGATGGCTCCCATAATCGGGCTGCAGAATGTTTATACCTTTCAATGGAATGTAAATCGTGGAAACCAGCAATTAAATGCAATTACACGCCGCACCGGCGATGCGAGATGCACGTACTGTATTCTGAATGGAGTATGAATCACAGAGAGACCGCGATGGATGCCAAATATTCACCTCGAAAAGCCTCACAGAGTCTCAAGATGGATTTTCAGGAGGATTCTGCTCGGGTTTGTCTGACTCGGCGACCCAGAGCACTATCTCCGCACCCGGCACACCACATCCACTATCGCTGTCTCGCTGTGGCTGTGAATGACACACACGTGCCTACTCAAGTCCACCAGCAACCTCGAGCATACTCCGTGAGAAAGGATGCCGTGGTCTCAGAAAGCCTGGTGAGCCCTCGTAAGGGAACAGAGACGCCGGAAAAAACCCAGCACCGTGCTGCTGTATGCGAGGGGGGAGACACTCGGCGCATCCGTCTCCTGACCACCACAGCGCAGCCCCGCGCCTGCAACACCTGGCAAGCCCTGGCGCAGAGCGCATGTTACAGGCTGAAGCCTGCTTGGCTTCAGGGTACCGACGACACCTTTGTCTGCAGGCTTTGTTGGGAGATGTCAGGGCAGTGCGTGGGAGTGATAACGATGCATCGCGTGTGATTGCTGCGTTTAAACACATTGTATAGTGATGCTGCGTCTAAACACATTGTATAGTGATGCTGCTGCTGCTGCTGCTGCCGGTGTCGCCGCTGTGTTGACTGGTGCTCAAACAGCAACATACCACATTCCTCAATAACACTCCAGTTTTAAAATAAAATATATTTCCAATAGACGACGTTTCGGGCAATGCCCCTTCACTGTGCATAATGGCCATAACCTATGTATGTGCTATGCAGAAGGGCCATTGATCGAATCGTCGTCTATTCTGTATTGAATTAATTTTAAGGCCACAGTTGTTGACACTGGGATATGTTCAGTTTCCCTACGGATTCGCGTGACCCTCACTATCTACTAGGGGAGCTACTAAGCTAAAACTACATAACTAAAATGTTACCAGGTCAGGCCAACTGCGCTATACAGCTCTTTTTCAGAAGCGACCTGGATATTAATATTAGGCAAATACTCTAAACAAATGTTTCTAAATGTGTATGGAAAATCCGGAGGACCCGGAGTAAAATCCACGGGGAGAGACATGCAGTATCTACATATACAGGCATCAGCGTGTCAGGGTCGAACCAACGAAGTCCTGTATATCAGGCGAGTTAGTTAACATCTCACAGCCACCGTGGCGCCCACGAAAATTCCAAATCGAAACTTTTTTTTTTAAACAAATGTGTCTTTTATTGTAGACCCAACACAAACACGAGACGCTTCTCGCGTTCCGTGTCCATCCATGAAGGGGTAAAGCAGTGGCTCCTCCCGCGGCTGCCAAGACGTTTGGCCAGTGTGTAATGGGAGGCGAAGTACCCTCTGCAGAGAGGGGCTCTCTTGAGCTCCCTCCAGTGGAAGCCCATCCGCCAACAAGTTCAGGCTTTGCGCCTTTGTAAGGGCCCGAATTGTGCCGCGTGGTCTCTGCACGGCTCAGCGAGTCACCATCTGCAGGATCTGATTGGACCGCGACCCCGGGGCCCCTTATCTCGAGGTCCAGGCAGTGACCACATCCGCGCGCGTTCCCCCGCCACTTTCACAACCCCCTCCGCCTCCGCCCCCACTGCTCCACATTCCGCGCGCAGTTTCCTCATCCTCCAGCGGCAGCAACTACTGACAGACGCGTCTCCAGTGCGCGTCAATAAACCCCGGGGACGCAAGCCGTCCCCGCGATTCCACGCAACGCTCTGAGCATGAAGTGAAGTCTCCTACGGAGAGCGGTGTTTGGTAGTGGGGCGGGTGCTGTCTCGGGACAGATAGAAGGGACCCGCGTGTGGACAAGGAAGAGCGATGTTGAAGAGTCCGTGCCTCGTCATTCGCGAGTCCCGGCGGACAGAGTCCCCGGTCTCTCCCACCTCGCCTGGCGCGGTGACCCGAGGAGGAGGTGGTGGTGGGACCCCCTCAAAACGGGACCCCGAGCTCTTCCGCCGCAGGGGTCTCAACCTTCAGCTGCTGCAGCTGCAGCAAACCTCGCTTCGGACCGGAGCCCGCGGGTGCTGCACACCTTCGCGTCTCCACAGGAGCTCCCCCCGCAACGCGGCGGCTATGCGGGACCAGCTGAGGGGCTCGGCGCGCGGAGGCGACGGCGGCGGCAGCTGTGCTCACGATGATTGGGATGGTGGTGGTGATGATGGTGGCGGTGATGGTGGTGGTGATGGGGACGCGCCCGTGCGCCTCACCCTCGCTCGCCTCGTGCGCCGCGTGGAGCGCGTGGAGCGCGAGGTGAGCGCCGTGCGCTGCGCCGTGGCTGCCATGGAGCGCGTGGCAGGGGACCGCCAATTAGGGCCCCGGGCGGGACCCGAAGCGGGGCCCCTCCGGCGGGACGCCGAGGTGACCCGGAGGATACGAGAGGCGCACGAGAGGGCGCAAGAGGCGCTACTCAAGGTGGGGTTGAGCCCGGAGCTGGTGTTTGGTGAGCGGCGAGGCGAGCGAGACCTCGGCTGCTGCAGCCGCTTTGTCAATCCCAGTGCCGATGAGCACGGTTGGCTACGTACGGTGCGAAAAAGGTCAACTTACCACGTGGGTCAATGTGGGTTGATGAAAGGTGGGAGAAGTGACGAGGTGGGAGGAGCGGCAAGACCGGTCTCCGATATCAACTCCCCGCTGATTTAAGTTCACGAACATTTCGACGGCCTATAGCCGCCGAAATGTCAATTCCTGTGGAGGGCTTCTCGGCACGTCGCGCCTCGCCCGTCGCCCCCACTGATGTCCACTTTCTCCACCCCCCTCCCCTCCCCCCAATGTGTGCGAGATTCTACTAACTCTAGTGTATGTATATATTAACCTTATGGCGGGACCCCGGGGTCCCGAATAAACGGAAGTCAAAATCGTAATTAATTTATTTTTGGCGACTCCGTCCCACCGCGCGCATAAACGCCGCGACCCGCCTGGCGCGGATCGTTCTGTTGTCACGTCGTGTCCAAGCGCAGCAGCGAGGACAAATGCGCAGAAGAAACTAAACTTTTAAACTTTGATTAGCGCATCGTGTAGAGCTCGTCGAGAGGAACAGATTGCCGTCTCGTTCGCCTTCAACAGACATAAAATGACGTCGCAACGCAGTTTATGCGAGAGCCGCGGCTTATGGGACCCCGGGGTCCCGCCATAAGATTCGTATGTAGGGTGTGTGTGTAGGGTGAGCGTGTATATATGTGGATACTACTGGTGTATGTAAGGTGAGAGAGGACAGAGACGCGGGCAAGAGGGGGAGAGGCGGGCAGGGGGGGGGAGGCGGGAAGGGGGGGTGGAGAAGCGGGCAGTGGGGGGGGGAGAGGCGGAAATGGGGGGGGGCAGGGGGGGGAGAGGCGGGAAGGGGGGGGCAGGGGGGGGGAGAGGCGGAAATGGGGGGGGGCAGGGGGGGGGGAGAGGCGGGAAGGGGGGGCAGGGGGGGGGAGAGGCGGAAATGGGGGGGGGCAGGGGGGGGGAGAGGCGGGAAGGGGGGGGAGAGGCGGTCAGGGGGGGGAGAGGCGGGAAGGGTGGGGGGGGGGGACAGGGGGGGTGAGGCGGGAAGGGGGGGGGGGCAGGGGGGGGGTGAGGCGGGAAGGGTGGGGGGGGGGGACAGGGGGGGTGAGGCGGGAAGGGGGGGGGGCAGGGGGGGGTGAGGCGGGAAGGGGGGGGGGGAGAGGCGGGGGCTGTTTCCGCTGCCGCTCGCGCGCCGTCAGGGGGCGCGCGAGCGCCGCGCGCCCCGGCGAGAGAACCGCGTTTGTAAAACAACAAAAACATCTCCACAACATTCATCAACGCCACCGTGTGTCACCTTAAAAGGGGAAATATATACAGCATACACGTACCGTCGTAGCAGGCGACGTTTCAGACAACGGTCCTTCACAACACACTTTAGTTGGGCGGTGGTGGCTGTGCACGCGGCTGCCTGTAAGCGAGCGCTGTGGAAGGTTGGTGGATCACCGGCACTCGTGTTGTGAACTTCCCTTCTTTACGTGGGCGTCGAGGAGGAGCCGTCCATCGTGCTCGCCAGGAGAAGGCGGCACGGCAAACATTTGGACTCCCACCCGTTCCGTCCGCACGGGATTGAGTGTTTCCCCCGACGCAACGCGTGGGCTTCCTCCGTGCCCAATGGTTTCCTCGCACACGTAAACACCGCTCATCAAGTGACTAATGTCACCATCACGATCCATGGCGGGTAGCCCCTAGGTGAGCCAGTGCGCAGTTTGCCGTTTGTTTCCACTTTCCTCCGTCTTGTGCCAATATTCTCAAGTAGTGCAACACATCTTCTCGCCACCAAAATGTTAGGTCGTCGTCAAGCCATTCTCTTTAAAGTGTTCCGCTCTTCGCTGTTTCATTGACCGATGACACCTTCATGTGTAGTGGACCGCAGAGCTCGGGCAATTGTTGGCGCCGGCTCCTCATCGCCCCTCTGAGTCGTTCTCTCTCTCTACGAGAGCCAGGAACGAGTTCTGCGGTGCGCCAGTGGCGCGTTACAAGTTGACATTAGTATTACTACCATTCTGTTCGTCGCTTCCGTTTATCTGCGGGTTGTATTGGTTACGTCTCCATTGGGAGCCGTGTCCCACTGCACGCAATACACACTGGGGCCACGTGCGTGCTAAAACCACTGAAGCTAGCACGGCGTTCTGGTTGGTCCTATAAACCACGTGCCCATATTTCATGTCCCATTCAGTCTTATTGATTGTCAGATCCTCCGTTCTGTCACGGGGGGTGGAGGGAGCGAGGGGCTCGTTCCAATCATCGGCTGTACGATTCGCCATAACGGTACCCTCCTGAATCACAATTTGCATGGTTTTAAAAAAGTTTTATTTTATCAATCTCTCAATATGATCTGGCTGTTGAACGTTGCCTGTGGTGCAGTTTAGTCCAAGCTCTCTCGCTCTCTCTGCGCTGTATATTATAGCCATGCAAGCAGTTCAGCCTGGCTTTCTTGCACCACGTTCCGGGCGCTTCTCAATGAGGAACCGAAGGCAGCGGCTCCCGTTCTCCCTCGATACATCCATTCAGTTCTAAGCTCCCAGCACGTGCAGTGAAACGTCGGACATCATGACAAACATACATCGATTTCAAATGACCCTCTGACTTTCTTGTCAACAGCTGATTGAATATTGTGAAAGCGATGGCCCCGTGCCTTACAGAGGAGAGCGTTAACATATGTAATCAGTGGTTGGTGGGAGACGTGAAGAGGAATTGGATACCACACTGTGTCCTCTATAATGTATCCCGATTGTTTTAGTGGGGTGCCTAAACATGGCTAATGATCCTGTGAACTACACATTGATTCCTCTGCCCATGTTGATGACTCCAGACACTGAGTGTTTCGTCTCATCCATCACACTGTGTTCAACCACCACCACGCTGTAGCTCACAGCCACTAACCCACTCACCCACCCACCCATACACTCACCCACTCACCTATCCACCCATCTACTCACCCACTCATCCACTTACCCATCCACCGACTCACCCTCCCCTCACTCACCCACCCTCTCACTCTTCACACTGCAGGTCACAACACCGTCTCCACCTCTCCCCTCGCACTGCTCCACTTTGAAATGCCCTCTCCCAGCATCGTCTCTGTTCCCCCAAGCTCTCACAATAACAACAACCTTGCTAAATTCAAGACGCAGTTTAACTCTTATATCCATTACAACTTTAGTATTGCTCTTTGTTACTGGCCGCTTGGGGCCTGTGCTCAACAGCTGTGACTAAATACACAGATTTTGTTTTGTTTTATTTTACCAAGTAAGGCTCACTGAGCTACGTAGCGCCTTTTCAGAAGCGACCTGGCTATCACAAATGATAGCTCAACCGAGTGGCTCATCGTGTGGCAATGACTAGCAGCCAAATACTCTAAACACGTGTTCCTAAATGTGGAGGGAAAACCCGGAAGACCCGGAGAAAAATCCACGCGACCACGGGGAGAGACACAAAAACTCTAAATATACAGGCGTCAGGGTCGGGTCGAACCCACGACCTTCTGCATACCAAGCGAGGGAGTAAACATCTCGCCATCGCGGCTCCCCAAAAAATCCCCCTACGAGTCCCAGCCAACCTGGGTTCAATTCCTACCCTGGGGCATGAGTGGCGCATTGCTTCTGAGCCACCCCAAGGCCACTGCTCAGGTCGATGTGGATGTAGCCGAGTTCCTCTGGGGTCGTGAATGAACCCATGACCTACGGTATACCAGGCGAGGTAGTTAACATCTCCTAGCCACCCTGGCGAAAAATAAAATAATGGTCCACGTCCGTGCACTGCCCGGCGAGGAATATTCTGACGACTCGTCTCGTAACTCGACTCCCCCGGGCTCCCGGAATGGATTCCTCGCCCCCTCTGTTCGGTCCGCGGAGGAGGAGGGGCTGAGTAATAACTCTACCCGGGTCACGGTGACACCAAGGCTGCTATGCAGGAGGCGCTGACATATCCATTCTGTTGCCACGGCCAAAGTCAACTCGTAAGGAAAACCTTGTTTGTGCCTTACCGAAGACGACCATGACTCATCTTTCAGGAGGGTCCTGCCATGTCTTCGCAGTATGGGGCGATGTTGCTACTGCTCCTTGTGTGTGTTCCCAATTTAGTAATTTGCCAATAATTATTCAGCATTGGGATATTTGGCCAATTCCAATTGCACTGTGTGTGTTTTTTCGCCCCTAAGTAGATGCATACTACGTCTCCACACATCTATCCATCCACGTACAAAAAACACACGCAAGAGTTTGTTTTATTTTTTATTATACATCCCGTCAGCCCCAATACCTCTGGAAGTGCGGAATACCAGCGGCGTTGGTTGAACAATAGCTTAACTCTGGGCCGGTTTCGAACGTCCGCGTCTCATCAGACGAGTTGAACAGATGCGGATGGATTTCAATATGTTGTTGGCAAGAGCACTCCAGATAATCTATGGGACCCTGTTCAACGGAAGAGGCAATGTGAAGTTGATGTAGGGTGCTGCTAAAGTTATAACGCTGCTTGCTGTCTGTCTTTCTGTGCATCTCCCCGTTTGCCTGCCCCTCTCCCCGTGTCCCCCCTCCCCGTGTGCCCCTCTTCCCGTGTCCCCCTCTCCCCGTGTCCCCCTCTCCACGTGTCCCCCTCTCCCCGTGTCACCCTCTCCCCGTGTCCCCCCTCTCCCCGTATGCCCCTCTCCACGTGTCCCCCTCTCCCCGTGCGCCTCTCTCCCCGTGTCCCCCTCTCCCCGTGTCCCCCTCTCCCCGTGTCCCCCTCTCCACGTGTCACCCTCTCCACGTGTCCCCCTCTCCCCGTGTCCCCCTCTCCCCGTGTCCCCCTCTCCCCGTGTCACCCTCTCCCCGTGCGCCCCTCTCCCCGTGTCACCCTCTCCCCGTGTCCCCCTCTCCACGTGTCACCCTCTCCTCGTGTGAACCTCTCCCCGTGTGAACCTCTCCCCGTGTGAACCTCTCCACGTGTCACCCTCTCCCCGTGTGCCCCTCTCCCCGTGTCACCCTCTCCACGTGTCCCCCTCTCCCCGTGTCCCCCTCTCCCCATGTGCCCCTCTCCACGTTTCCCCCTCTCCCCGTGTCCCCCTCTCCACGTGCCACCCTCTCCACGTGTGAACCTCTCCCCTTGTGAACCTCTCCCCGTGTCCCCCTCTCCACGTGTGAACCTCTCCCCGTGCGCCCCTCTCCCCGTGTCCCCCTCTCCACGTGTGAACCTCTCCCCGTGTCCCCCTCTCCACGTGTGAACCTCTCCCCGTGTCCCCCTCTCCCCGTGTCCCCCTCTCCACGTGTCACCCTCTTCCCGTGTCCCCCTCTCCCCGTGTCCCCCTCTCCACGTGTCACCCTCTCCTCGTGTGAACCTCTCCCCGTGTGAACCTCTCCCCGTGTGAACCTCTCCCCGTGTCCCCCTCTCCACGTGTGAACCTCTCCCCGTGCGCCCAACTCCCCGTGTGAACCTCTCCCCGTGTGTCCGCGTGCGAGAGTAGCTCTCTGAGACCCAGGCGCGCGTGTCCGAGAAACGGCAGCTGCTGGAGTCGCGACTCGGCGAGAAGGAGCGGCTGAGCGAGCAGCTGAGGCTGGCGCACGACTCCCTGCACGACGTGAACGCGCAGGGGGGGCAGGTGGGGCCCTGCCGGGGGGGGGGGGGTGGTTGGGTCTACACATCTATCGGTCTGTCTGTGTATCTGCCTGTCTGTGTGTCGCTGTGTGGTGACTCACAGACAGGCAGAACATTATTTGGTCCGGTCCTGGGATTCCGCTCGGTTGACTCAGCCTCAAATGAGTACCTGGTGCGGTGTGTAAACATCCACACTGGGGAGACAAAAGCGGTCGGGCGTGGTGGTGCTGGCCACCCACCCCCTAGTGTACCTTTCCGGCCTTCAAAGGTGCTCGCTAACAGCACTTACTCCAACAGTCTGTTAAGGCTATAAGGGGGATCTTTGCCTTTTTTTGTCTAGCTCCTCCGGCAGGCGAGGCTGCGTTGGCTGGGTCATGTAGCCCGCATGCCCCATCACCGCATGCCGAAACAGCTTTTGTTCGGCCGGATAAAGGGGGCTAAACGGGCGCGGCACGGGTTAGAGAAGAGATGGAGTGATGTGGCACGAGAGGATGTGGAGCTGAGTTGACTTGCCAATGGTAGTGATGATGATGGTGGTGATGATGATGATGTGTGCAGGGTGCGTGGCTGATCGTCATCTCCATCTTCATGCTGCTTGCCTCCATGCTCCTCGCCTCCATGTGGCCGCGCATCGTTCGCGGCGGCGGCATCTACTGACGACACTCGGCGACGATGGCTACGATGGCGATGATGGTGATGATGACGACGATGGTGATGATGGTGATGATGACGACGATGGTGATGATGATGACGACGACGACGATGGTGATGATGATGATGACGACGATGGTGATGACGACGATGGTGATGACGACAACGACGATGGTGATGATGATGATGACGACGATGGTGATGATGACGACGACGATGGTGATGATGACAACAATGGTGATGATGACGACGATGGTGATGATGGTAATGATGACGACGATGATGATGATGATGATAGTGACGACGATGTTGATAATTATGACAACGATGGTGATGATGATGATGACGATGGTGATGATGATGATGATGACGATGGTGATGATGATGATGACGACGATTGTGATGCTGACGACGATGGTGATGATGGTGATGATGATGATGGTAATGACGATGGTGATGATGATGATGATGATCATGATGACCATGGTGATGATGATGATGACGACGATGGTGATGATGATGATCATGATGACCATGGTGATGATGATGATGACGACGATGGTGATGACGACAACGACGATGGTGATGATAACAAAAGCGATGACGACGGTGAAGAAGATGGTGGTGACGGGGATGGCGATGATATTGATGAAAGATAACGATGGGCAAGATAGGTATTGTGTAGGATTATCGTGATGACGATGCTGATGATGATACTGATGCAAATGACAATGGTGGCGATAGCGGTGATGGTAATGATAAGATGAATTATGGCTATTTTAGAAATTACGATGGTACAGGCGGCGACGATGATGAGGTTGAAGGAGGGTGGAATGGAGGTGGACGATTATGTTTGTGATCATGATGGTCACGGTGGTGTCACGGTGGCGATGGTGGTTGTTCTGATGAACGTGTTCATATGAATGATTCTCTGCAACAACGACCATGCACTCGTTATGTGATGATGGCAGCAGCGATGATTATAGAGATGATCTGATGTCAACTGTTTGCAATGGATCATGATTAATTACCACCATGATCATCACCACCCTGAACGTGATGCTGACGATAAGGTAACCATTCGACTCTCACACCTGTTCAGTAATTCTGACAGCTGCCATCTCCCCGCGGGTAAAATTGGACGTTACGCGTACTAAGCGAACGCGCAGCGAAGTTGGCGCTCCGAGTTCGATTCCCGGCCGCGGCTAACATCAGTGGCGAATATCTGAACCAGTGTCGGGCTTCCTCTACGTCGACTCAGCCTAAACTTAGTATCTTGCGCGGTGTGAAAACGTCACCAATGGGGAGACAAACACGGCCGGATGTGGTTCCTGGCCACACCGCTCCCTCGCGTGCCATTTAGCTTGCCACCAACAGCCTGTGTAGACTACACGGGGGAACTTTGTCTTTGGAAGATAGACTCATCGCACACCTCCTCGCCTCTGTCACTGCACAGAAATAGCAGCCCCCGTCACCCGGCTCGTGGCTGGAGGGGTGAACTCTGAACGCGGAGTTTGTTGGCCGTGACGCGGGGCGCCGCCGTGGCTAGGAGATGTTAACTACCTCGCCCGCTACGCAGGGGGCCGTGGGTTCGATCCCGACTCTGACACCTGCTGCTGAATACTTGGAGTTTGCGTGTTCTCTCCGTGATCACTTGAATTTATCTCGCGTTCCACCGGTTGTTTTCCCCTCCACATTTAGAATCACCGTGCGTTTTTAGAGTATTTGGTTGATATAAATATCAACGTGATGAGCAAATTCGTTGAGCTATATCATTTGTGGTAGCCATCTCGCTTCTTAAAAATACCTATTGAGCTCAGTGAGCCTACCTGGAAAATAAATGAATAAATATAGCTCCGTTTTAGTCATCTTCACGTCTAGGACTCGCGATGAGTCATTGCCCACGGCACCCAGGTGATGAGGATGATGGTGGATGCAGGTGATGATGATGGTAGTCATGATAGTGCTCATCGTCTTTAATTCGTTTCATACATCGTGAAAATGTCTCTTGTTCAATTCGCTAAAACATCATCATCATCAGCAGCAGCATCACAATCAAACTTCATCCACCATCATCATCCTTCAATTTGAACATCATATATCATCATTCAATATCACCATCATCATTATCGCCGTTGTCATCCATAGGATAATGGGGAGGTGGGGACCAGGGCGGGGGGGAAGGGGGTCGTTGGGGTCGAGGATTCCTCCAGTCCCCGCCGGTTCCACAAACACGCGGCCGACGTGGGGAGCCGCGTTCCCCTGCGCTGCCGTCGAGTCCGCAGGAGAGCGGCACCCGTGGTGGTGCGGGAGGGGGAGGGGAGGGGGGTTAGAGGAGGGGTTGCGGTGTCTCCCCACGGGCCTCGGGGGAGCCGGGACCCCTTGGCAGCTGCTGGAGCTGCCAAAGGGACCGCGCGGGGTGGGGCGAGAGACCCCTCTGTGGCTCGCACGGGGCTGGGATGGGGTAGAGGCGCGGGGTGGGGATACGGGGCCCCCAGCCCCTCATTTACTGGAGGGGTTCATTCGTAGCGGCGCTGGTTGGGGGAGAAATTCCCACTTCGGCTACGTCCCGATGGTCGCCACACCGCGGGCGCTGTGGCGAATCGCGTGCATGATTGGGACATGGAAGCCCCCGATAGAGAGAGAGAGAACGAGAGAGAATCACTCGCTGCGCGTGTCGCTACAGGCCGCGCGCTGTTCGCCTTTAAACGTTGCGAGAGCCCCGCACTTGGCGTGTTTCACTTTCCAAAAGCTGAAATGATTTGTTTGTTTCTGTGTGTCTCCCAGTGTGTCCAAATGTTTGGGCGCCACGATAGCGAGGAGATGTTGACTACCTCGCCTGGTATACAGCAGGTTATGGGTTCAATCCCGACCCTGACGCCTGCTGCTGTATATTTGGAGTTTGCGCGTCTCTCTATCTCCCCGTGGTCGTGTGGATTTTTCTCCGGGTCCTCCGGTTTTCCCCTCCATATTTAGAAACATCTCGCGTTTAGCGTATTCGGCTGCTCTAAATTTCCACACGATAAGTCACTTTGTTGAGCTATCGTGAGTAGTCAGGTCGCTTCTGTAAAATAACTATGTAACTCGGTGGGCTTTACCTGGTATAAGTATAACCTGTAAAAACAAAGTTTTTCACTATAAATCCTTTATATGCGTGGCAGCGAACTTAATATAAAGGATTTAAAAATATATTCGCCTGTGGAGGACGCGGGGATCGATCCCGCGACCTTTGGCATGGGAAGCGAGGGCGCTACCAACTGGGCTACTCCGCCACGGCCTGTGGAGGGGTTACGCTCTGGGCTCTTACACTGTGACGTTCAGTCAAAGCCATGAATGAGTTCTATTTGAATATATGTAAAATAATTTTTTCTTGCCTAAAAAGTGTACAATTTTGGGAATTTTTTTCACGAACATCAATTGTCTCGCACAACGAGTCTGTGTGGAAAACGTCAGCTCGATTGGATCACGGGAAGTGGGTTAAAAAACGACCGAAAGATTTGCACGGTCGTAACCAAGCAAGCAAGCACGCAAGCAAACAAGCGAACTTAATATAAGTATAACCCGTAAAAACAAAGCTTTTCACTATAAATCCTTTATATGCGTGGCAGCGAACTTAATATAAAGGATTTAAAAATAAGTAAATACAATGTTTACTTTTTTGTCTCTCTGGGAAAACTAGAGCAGTCAGCATCGCCACCAGAGAACGTCCGTGTCTGTCACTGTGTGTCTTTGTGTATCTGTCTCTATCTGTGTATGTGTCTTTGTATCTGTGTCCGATGTATTTGCGTTGTGTCTGTCTCTCCAGGTGTCTTCCCTGGTGAATATAGAGCGCCCAGACACCACGGGACAGACCGCATCACTACTCCACGCTCCTGCGTCCGTACGCGTGTCTCTGTCTCTACGTGCCAGTCTATGCGTGTGTCTCTACGCCTGTGCCTCTGTCTCTGCGTGTCAATCTGTCTGTCCGGTCCACGTGTCTCCCTGGGGAGTCAATTACAGCTCCGCGACCCCACGTGTCGCTCTCGTGTCAAGCTGTGACGCTGCACCTGTCTTATATCCACGGAGGACAGCAAGGGGTTGGGTTATGGGGGGGGGTCCGTGGGAGGGCGGGGATGGTGTTGATGGGGCACAGAAGCTTTGCTCCAGCTCTTGCTGTCAAGCCGTGCCCCGCCCCTCTTGGCCTCACACCCTCTCTCCTCTCCCGTCCGCTCATCGTGCACACGTAACACACACACAGATCGTTTGTCAGTCTACTGCTGGATGGTTGAGGACCTCCCCGCGTCGCGATGGGGGTCGTGGGGGCTCTTTGACCAGACTGGTCAGTGCCGGTTGATGAAGGCGCAGGAGACAAGACGTAGACGCGGGAGCATAGAAGTGCAATGCAACGATGGATTTAGCTCCACACTGTCCTCCCATACAACCGCTGCTGCTCGTGTTATTGGATACGTGGTGGCCACCTGTACGAGCACAATCCAGGCTCAAGCTACTTAGCTTCCGAGATCTGACGAGAGATCAGATCTGGCGCACTCCGAGTGATTTGCTCGTTTGTACCGACGATGCAAACGCTTAAACAAACTCTGCCATCCAACCCCCCCCGCGCCCCCAGCTATTAATAGGCGACTATACATAGAGGCCCTGGTGGCGCTCTGAGGATCTCATCGACAGCGCCTGACGGTACAGTGCAGCAAGCCACAACGGCCCCAATATCCAGCCTGAAGCTCCATCGACCGGCATGCCATGTTCTCCATCTCAAATCCTCCTTCATGCCATGTCTTAGCCCCCAACCTCTGTTCCGTGCCACCATCGCATTTTGATATCCCTGCCTCCATTTCAGAGCAGCCATCACGTGCCTCTCCATCCCGTGCCATCCATGCCGTGCCCTTCATCCTCTGCCATCCATCCCGTGCCCTCCTTCCTCTGTATTCAGTCTATGAATCTAGAAATGCAGCGTGCGCGCTGTTCTTTGTGTTTAAGGCCACTCTAATTTTCAAATTTCCTCTGTCGTCTCTCTGACTCGAATACCTCCGTTGGCAGTCCCTTCCCAATACAAAACCTTCAAGCTCACCTCCCTCTCACCCACGACTTGGTCCATGGCCAGATGACTACTCCCCAGAAAATTACATCAAAAATACATCTCGAGCTCGTCAAGGACTCGGCCTCTTCCCACCGACACCCATCCCCAACCACAAACGTGGACACCAATAGTTTGTTTGTCCCTATGGCCATAAGCGATTGGAACAGGCTGCACTCGAGCCCTATATTCGAAATGTGATTCACTCCAGATGCATCACGTGGGGAACCAACCGGCATCATCCAGTCAAGAATATCTGGTGCCGAACATCGTGTGTTCACCCATCGAGTGTTCACCCATCGTGTGTCCACCCATCGTGTGTCCACCCATCGTGTGCCCACCTGTCTGGTGTCCACCCATCGTGTGTTCACCCATCGTGTGTCCACCCATCGTGTGTTCACCCATCGAGTGCCCACCCATCGTGTGTCCACCCATCGTGTGTCCACCCATCGAGTGTCCACCCATAGTGTGTCCACCCATCGAGTGTCCACCCATCGTGTGCCCACCCATCGTGTGTCCACCCATCGTGTGTCCACCCATCGAGTGTCCACCCATAGTGTGTCCACCCATCGAGTGTCCACCCATCGTGTGCCCACCCATCGTGTGTTCACCCATCGTGTGTCCACCCATCGAGTGCCCACCCATCGTGTGTCCACCCATCGTGTGCCCACCCATCGTGTGTCCACCCATCGTGTGTCCACCCATCGTGTGTTCACCCATCGTGTGTCCACCCATCTGGTACCCATTCATACGGTGTTCACCCATGGGCGGTGAGGACGGTGACTGGCTCGGCTGGATTGGTGGGAGCGGTGGTTGGGTTGGTGACGAGGGGTATGTGGAGGGGGTCGTGGTTGGACGTGGAAGCTCTGTGTGTGTGGTGGGGAGGGGGTATGGGAGAGGTGGAGGCGGGGGGGGGCTCTGTAATTTAACACCGAGTTCCAAAATAGCTCGGACTAAATTACCCCTTCCCTCCTCCTCGTGCTGGCGGGTGCTGAGGGCTCCTGCGCTGCCGCATCACCGAGTAGAATGGTCGCGAAAAGCCGTGCGGTGAACTCTAAATTTGCTTCATTACGGAATTGCCTCTACCAAGTGTGTGTTGGGGGGAGGGAGGCCAGGGTGGGACCCCTCCCCCCACCCACCCACCAAGGAGTCTGTTCAGGGGACACCCAGGATTGAGAATCATAGATCCAAGCGAGAGCATGAGGTGCGAGCGCTGAGCTGCTGCGACGATGAAGAAACGGCCAATACCAGTGACGATGATCTGAACCGGTCCTGGGCCTCCCCTAGGTCGACTCAGCCTCAAATGAGTACCTGGTGTGGTGTGTACTAAACACCGTCACTAGGGAGACAAAGGCGACCGGGCGTGGTGTTGGCCAACCACCCCCTCGTGTGCCATGCCGGCCTTCATAGGTGCTCGCTAACAGCACTTGCCCCAACAGTCTGTTAAGGATACACGGAGGATCTTTGTCTTTGTTGAACCAGGCAGGAGCACGGCTTCCTTCAATTCAAACCGGGGCCTGCCCGTGTCTGCGACCCGTCAACGATTTCCACACTCGGCACACCACATCCCAGTTCACCTCCCGCTATGGCTGTGGTGGCGGCTACCAAGCCACGTGGCTTCTTCTCCAGTCCGCCAGCGATCGCGAGAATGTCGCGGTTTCTCTCCATATCGTGCTTCCACCTAGCGATTTGTTTAATTGGCACGAATTCAATGTTACCATTGCACTAAGTAATATATTATTTGTCGTATCGTTTGTATTGTCTGTCTGTTTAGTTTGTTCTTGAAACTCGGTCAGACCCTGACTGGCCACAGGGCAGCAGATCAGGAAAATGCCCGGTGGCCCGGTCTGTGTGGGAGACATTGTAAATGTGATCAGAGTGAAAAAAAAGGAAATATAAATATATATTTGAAATATTACCTATAATGTGTACGCTTCATTGCTTATTTACGCTCTTATTGGGAATTAAGTCCCCATGTTCGGCAGCCACGAAGATTCTTCCTCAATGGCCCATTTGCTTTTTCGCACCCAGCCCCAAATGGTACCAATGAGGATCGCATGGCAATTTGGGGCGCTGTGCGCTTTTACAAAGTGCCTCGGCCGACTTTTTGTCCCAGTCCGTTCCTGGACTCGGTGATGATGCCTTGGTGGATAGATAGCACAAAGGCTTTCTTACGACTCGGCTGCCTCTTCTCCAGACCCGTACGCTGTTGCTGCTGCGGCGTCTGTGCTCAGGCGTTGTTCTCCATGACGCGCACGCGTGTCCCCGCCGTTCCGCGCAGCAGCCCCCACTGTGTGGCAGCCGCGTTGTCGATGACAAAACGCATAGAACAACAGTTGGAAAGGTGCGCAGAGGGAGCGCTGAGAAGGTAGAAGAGGTGCGCAGAGGGAGCGCTGAGAGGGTAGGAGAGGGGGCAGAGGGAGTGGTGAGCGGGTAGGAGAGGGGGGCAGAGGGAGTGGTGAGCGGGTAGGAGAGGGGGCAGAGGGAGTGGTGAGAGGGTAGGAGAGGGGGGCAGAGGGAGCGCTGAGAAGGTAGAAGAGGTGCGCAGAGGGAGCGCTGAGAGGGTAGGAGAGGGGGGCAGAGGGAGTGGTGAGCGGGTAGGAGAGGGGGGCAGAGGGAGTGGTGAGCGGGTAGGAGAAGGGGGCAGAGGGAGTGGTGAGAGGGTAGGAGAGGGGGGCAGAGGGAGCACTGAGAGGGTAGGAGATGGGGGCAGAGGGAGTGCTGAGAGGGTAGGAGAGGGGGGCAGAGGGAGTGGTGAGCGGGTAGGAGAGGGGGGCAGAGGGAGTGGTGAGCGGGTAGGAGAGGGGGGCAGAGGGAGTGGTGAGAGGGTAGGAGAGGGGGGCAGAGGTAGTGGTGAGAGGGTAGGAGAGGGGGGCAGAGGGAGTGGTGAGAGGGTAGGAGAGGGGGGCAGAGGGAGTGGTGAGAGGGTAGGAGAGGGGGGCAGAGGGAGCGCTGAGTGGTTAGGAGAGGGGGGCAGAGGTAGTGGTGAGAGGGTAAGAGAGGGGGGCAGAGGTAGTGGTGAGAGGGTAGGAGAGGGGGGCAGAGGGAGTGGTGAGAGGGTAGGAGAGGGGGGCAGAGGGAGCGCTGAGTGGTTAGGAGAGGGGGGCAGAGGTAGTGGTGAGAGGGTAAGAGAGGGGGGCAGAGGTAGTGGTGAGAGGGTAGGAGAGGGGGGCAGAGGGAGTGGTGAGAGGGTAGGAGAGGGGGGCAGAGGTAGTGGTGAGAGGGTAAGAGAGGGGGGCAGAGGTAGTGGTGAGAGGGTAGGAGAGGGGGGCAAAGGGAGTGCTGAGAGGGTAGGAGAGGGGGGCAGAGGTAGTGCTGAGAGGGTAGGAGAGGGGGGCAGAGGTAGTGGTGAGAGGGTAAGAGAGGGGGGCAGAGGTAGTGGTGAGAGGGTAGGAGAGGGGGGCAGAGGGAGTGGTGAGAGGGTAGGAGATGGGGGCAAAGGGAGTGGTGAGAGGGTAGGAGAGGGGGGCAGAGGGAGTGCTGAGAGGGTAGGAGAGGGGGGCAGAGGGAGCGCTGAATGGTTAGGGGAGGTGCGCAAAGGGTGGGAATTAGACAGACGGATAAGAGAAGACGCGCATGTTATGAACATCGTCGTCGTCCCAATAACCGTTTAAGTGAGTGGGGACGGGCGAGACGCGTTGCTATGCGATGGGCAATGGAACCTTGGTCGAGACCAAACGACGGAGTGGCAGTCACAGGAGACAAACACACCTGGTAGCACATTATCCACCTCGGAGATGGAGCGATGCCGTCGGCTTGCATTGCAGGTCGCTGGGTGGATCGTCGCATTAGCGAGACCGTGAGAGATGGCGATGACGTGCTGGAAGGGGTTCACCCAGCAGTGGATAGAGCACGGCCACGTCGCGTTCCGCGCGCTAGCCCTGCTGGAATGTAACGTGCGTGGTCGTCCCAATTGAGCCGCGTGTGTCTGTCACTGTGTGTGCGTGTCACTGTGTGCGTGTCACTGTGTGTGTTTGGGGAGCGGTAGTGTAGTGGTTAGCGCTACGCTGCGCTACGAACCTGGCGAACGGGTTCGATTCCCGCTCACGGCCTAAACCGGTGATGATTATCAGAACTGGTTCCGGCTTTCCCTTAGGTCGACTCAGCCTCAAATGAGTACCTGGTGCGTTGTGTGTAAACATCGCCACTTGGGAGACAAAGGCGGCCGGACGTGGTTCCTGGCCATCCACCCCCTCGTGTGCCGTGTCGGCCTTCATAGGTGCTCGCTAACAGCACTTGCCCCAACAGTCTGTTACAGGCTCCACTGGGAGATCTTTGTCTTTGTAGTGTTGTATTTGTAAAAAATTTCGATTTAAAGCTTTCGTGACTGCAGAGATTCATCTTCTTGGTTCTTTCGGTAAAGTCACGTAGAATGGAAATAAAAAAATAATAAAAATTAAACATAATAAAATAATTCTCCCGACGTTTCGGCCACAACGCAAGCAGCCGTCCTCAGGTGAAGAACAGGTCTGTCAGAAAGACAGCGTCTGAATGAACACCACTAGGCTTGGTAGCGTACATTTAAGCTGGGTTGGATGGGGAAGAGCGCCTTGACAAAGGAATTTGCATATCAAGAGGAATTTAGCATATTTATGGGAAATGCAGGTATGTGAGTAGTACTACTTATGCCCGTGCATTATGCAGGATTAGCATCATCAAAGGGAGGGGATATGGGAAATGCAGGTATGTGATTAGTACTACTTATGCCCGTGCATTATGCAGGATTAGCAGCATCCTGTGTGTATTGTTGTGTGTGTGTATTATTGTGTGTGTGTTATTATGTGAGTGAGTGTGTTATTGTGTGTGTGTGTTATTGTGTGTATGCGTCTGCTCCTGTGTGTTATTGTGTGTGTATTATTGTGTGTGTGTGTTATTGTGTGTGTGTGTGTTATTGTGTGTGTGTGTGTGTCTGTGAGTGAGTGTGCGCGTATTTGTGGCCCAATGTGTGCGAAGTGAAGACCAAAAATAGCGCATCGCTCTCCCGGTGCACCGGGAGCGGCGCGGACACTGAGCGAGCCGCCTTTAATTAGGAGTGACGAGACCCCTTCGCCCCTCGACCCTTTATAAGGGAACGAGCGGCAGCTGGAAGCAACACAGAAGCAGCAGCAGCAGCAGCAGCGACAGCATCAGCGGACGCGCAAGAGGAAGTTCGATCGAGAACGATAAACGCGACCGGGCAGCACTCCGATCGCTGTGAACGAATCACGCGTCTCTCTCTCCCTCTCTCCTCTCTTCGTCTCACCCCGCGATTGCGAGGAGACTCGAAGAAATCGGCTGCGGATCCACGAACGCCTGCAGATTTTGCCGGATCTCCTCGTGAGTTATTTTTAGACGAGCAGATAAGGGAGGCGGCGAGGAGTGGCCGAGCTGTTGGCCCACCTCTTCTTCCCCTGCGCCTTTTGCGCACTTCGCGTGGCGCTCAGCTCCCGGCAGACGCCAGAGGCCTCTTCCCGCAAGAAGTTTTTAAACAAGACAGACGTTTAACCCTCGACCCACCAAACAAGTCGTCGTGTTACAGCTTTGTTACCAAAGGCAGGCGAGGGTGTAATCGGCATCATCAGCAGCAGTAGAAGAAGAACCGCGCTCTCGAGATGGATCTAGAACCGCACTATGTTGCGCATTCGCGCGGAGATCGCATGAACGGCTCCCCCGAGGAGGAGCTCCGCGGCCAGGAGGTGCAGGCAGAGGACGAGATCCCGGCTGGCGAGAAGGAGCTTGCTGAGGACGCGCCATGGAAGAAGATTCAGCAGAACACGTTCACCCGCTGGTGCAACGAGCACCTCAAGTGCGCCAACAAGACGGTGACCGACCTGCAGAAGGATCTGGCGGACGGCCTCAGGCTCATCTCGCTGCTGGAGGTGCTGAGTCAGAAGAGGATGTACCGAAAGTACCACTCGAGGCCAAACTTCAGACAAATGAAGCTCGAGAACGTGTCCGTGGCCCTGGAGTTTCTGGAGCGGGAGCACATCAAGCTGGTGTCCATAGGTGAGTGGCTCGGGAGGCAGCTGAACACAGCGCTGGACACGCGGGAGGCAAGGCCGAATTCACGCAGGGGCTTCGGGTGGTGCAGCCTGGGGCCTCTTTAGAGTTTGAAGGACCCCATGAAATGTAGATACGGCCACTGCAATACACGCTGTATGGGTAATGTGTGTGATTAAATGCCACACATAATCAACGATTTTTGGGTTTAGATCGCGTTATTTATAAATGTGTCGTAACCCTCCACCACCCGACACGGCCAATCAGTAAAAAAAAGTGTCACGTTGACAAAAGACAAATAGTTCACTGCTTTAGCCCACCGGTGTGTTGAAGCGTGGAACCACAACATTTACAATTTGAGTACGACGTTTCGCTGGTAATTGCATCCAGCATCATCGGGCAATTGACCATTCTGGCGAATTGCCCGATGATGCTGGATGCAATTACCAGCGAAACGTCGTACTCAAATTGTAAATGTTGTGGTTCCACGCTTCAACACACCGGTGGGCTAAAGCAGTGAACTATTTGTCTTTTGTCAACGTGACACTTTTTTTACTGATTGGCCGTGTCGGGTGGTGGAGGGTTACGACACATTTATAAATAACGCGATCTAAACCCAAAAATCGTTGATTATGAACAATATTGGTCGCGAAAGCCTACGTGTTAAACTAAATGCCACACGTTCACGTGGCGGGTTCATCCATACATAGGACAACCGCTGTTGACTTCCTCATTTTATCCCCCCTGGAAGGATGATGGGGGGTGGGGGGCGGAGTCATCCTCTGGCGAGCCGCTCGCGTTTCGGCCGAGCTGCGGAGCAGGTTAACGGCAGCGATGCTTGAGCCACGCGGAGTGTCGCTACCAGCGGCGTGCCCAATTTAACATGACCGTAACTTATTTCGCGTTTACTTAGGGAGTGCTTTAAAAACGTATTTTATATTTTGTCTGTTGTCCTTCCCCCCTACCTCCGATTATCACGGTTGGCTATGTACGGTGCGAAAGAAGTTCAACATACATACAGTACATACATTCGTGCACCACGTTTAAACGCCAGCACTCACATGGCTGTGATGAGTAGGAACGGGGTGATTGGCATCACTCGGGGGCACGGGCGGTGGTGAAACTATTCAAGCAAGGGATCGGACATGCAAAGTGCCCCCCAAATCTATAACAGTTTGCCCCCCCCCTCCCCCACCCGCCTGTAAATTAATCCCGCCCTGGGTCCCACCAGGGCTTAAACTCAATATGATCCAGCTCGCTGGTAGTGGACTGGAGCAGGTGGCTCGCGTAGCTCGAGGCTACAAGTCATCGCGAGACCGATACTGGATGTTGAGCGCAGGCAGGACCGGATTCAGGCTTGGGGGCTTTAGGGGCTGCAGCCCAGGGGCCTCCGCCAGCTGGAGGGCCTCCAGAGATTCAGTAAAAAGTAATTTCATTTGTAAATGCTGACTTTTATGTTGTTAGCCTTGTAAAAAATTATTATATTTTTCTTTAACTTTTTTTCCTTTTGAAAATATTACTGGGGGCCTCACAGTACCTGTAGCCTAGGCGGTCTACACATTTTTAAACCGGCCCTGAGCGCAGGCTGAGACGAAACATTTTTATCTGGTCGCTGATCTAGACGGGCCAGGCTTGAAGTTAAGCGGACAGAGATTGTTGGCGAGAGGATTTCCACGAGTTCTGTGAGCTGTGGGCCCAGTTGCGATGCTAGCTCACGTCCGGGGCAGGGGTCGCTGTGAGACTGCAGTAGGTGGCACGTGACTAGTAGTGACCACAGCCATAGTCGTGAGGTCTATTGGATGTGGTGTGCCGGGTGCGGAACTCTCTTTCCGGGTCGCCAAACCTTCTTGATGATTCTAATCCTTCGTGTGTGTGCATATATACACAACAGTATATATATGCACTTCCTCCGTACATCCGATTACCACGGTTGGCTACGTACGGTGCGAAAGAAGTTCAACATACATACAAGAAGCAAAGATCCCACAAGCAGTGTGTAGACTGCAGGGATATATTTGGAGTTTGCGTGTCTCTCTCCCCATGGTCGCGTGGATATTTCTCCGGGTCCTCTGGGTTTTCCCTCCACATTTAAAAACATGCTGCTATCAACTTCCACGTGATGGTAAGCCACTTTATTGAGCTATAATTCGTGGCCAGATCGCTTCTAAAAAAGAGCTACAATATCTCGCTCAGTGGGCCTTACCTGGTAAAATTTAATTTAAAAAACTAATTGAGTTTAGTTTATTAAGGCCGGAAATGGTAGTCGTTTATTTTTGTAAGAAGCGACATCCCGGCCCGACATTCTACGAAACTATTCACCACCATCATCATCAGCAGCCATCATCTATCAACTGCTGGATGAATTAACTCTCCAAGCCGTCGGCCTTTTCTCACGGTCCTGCGATGCGACAATCCATGTAGCTCGTGCGCTCGAGGCGACTTCACCACCGCTCAAAAATGAATGGTCGTAATAATGACGATGCCGGTAATTTATCCAAGAAAGCTTCAATGGCCAAAATATTTTTTTGTAAGAATGCTTTGCCTCGTGTGGGGAGGAGGCTGGGGGTCACGACAGAAACCCCACGCGTACGTTGGGATAACGTTAAAAACTCCGCACAGACGGGTTCATATACCCACGTCACGTCCTACCATCTGCTGGCATCCTGGCAGCCCGGCGAGGTTTTGTGAAATTCACAAATCTCTGCTCTATCCACTCACTCCTGCTGCCAAAGCGCCACATCGCGCGCGTGGTTGGGTCATCTTCTGTTGGCCGGCCTCGACCATGGCTCAAGCCCCATCCATATTGTCCAATCTGGAGCTTTCTTTTTTATGTCACTGGACCTTCCCATCCCCCATCCTTCCTTCAAGTCGTCAAGCAGCATATTTGTTTTAATTTCTCTTGGCCTCCTTCCCAGCATCCCGAACACTCACAGGACTCCCTTCATCGAGCTCCCGCTCCTATCTCTGAGCATGTGCCCAGTCCACGTCTCTTGCCTTTTTATTACACGCTTAACTCACTCTGTTGTTGTATCCTCAAATCTTGTAACTCAATTTTAACCCACTTCCCAATGTGGTATCGACTACAAACTTGGTATACTTATGTCATACTGATGACAATATCATATTCTATCAAAAAGAAAAATGTTTAAACAATTTTTTTACACACTTTTTATTAACTCACTGTCTGTTGTTGTTTTATCCTCAAATCTTGTAACTCAATTTTAACCCACTTCCCAATGTGGCATCGACTGCAAACTTGTTATACTTATGTCATACTGATAACAATACTATATTCTCTAAAAAAAACATGTTTAAACAATCTTTTTATATGTTATGTTTCGGCTTGGGTCTAATTGTCCACGCTCAACTAACGTTGGCTGTAAACCACCACGGTCCCTGACGTTATGGCAAGCTTGGGGGCCACTTCCTGGAGTCGTGCAATTCTTCCATTACTAGTACGGTACATTTCATTAAAGCGTGTTTAAAAAAAAGTTTTTAAAATATTACTTATTCTGGATCATCATCATCATCGTGACACGTAGCATCATAGCACACAGCAACATCAAAATCATCACACACAGCAACATCAAACACAGGCACGGCATAATCATCAGCTCTATCACACACAGCAACATTTCTCTCTGGAACATTCTTCGTGAAGCTCAGTCCTCTGAGCACGTTCCCAGCCTCCATATATCGCCTCTTTTGGATCGTTCGAATGGGTCGTCTCGCTTCCTTATCCTGCTCTAGAAGGTCCTCTTGTCTCGTTCTCGCCACCCCCGACCAATCATCTCCATTCGACGCCGCCACCCACAACCTCCAACCCCACCCAGTCTTATCGCGTCTTTCTTTCTCAGAGTCGAAGTTTATGCCGCCATACGATCGCTGCACTCCGTGCTCGGCAAGACACACACACACGTGACTCGTGGTGCACGAGCACAACAACAACGACTACTCAGCACGTCCGCCAACAATGCCGCCTCTAGAAGAAGACAGTCACTGCTTTCCTCCTGGGGCAGTGTTGGTTTAGCCTCGAAATGTACAGAAGGACCCTTTCCCGAAACGTCGCCTACTATATGTTTGTCCTCTTGTGGCCACGACGCAATCGACTCCACACGAGGGTCGCCTCCTCGAGTCGCCTCCTCGAGTCGCTTCAACCCCGTGTGCCAATCACGTGCGCGAAGTTCCTTCACCGATCACTTAGACGGCAGAGGCCACGTGCGCCAATGATGGTGATGATGATGTTAATACTAACGACGACGACGATGATGATGATGATGAACCAGTTACTGAGCCATTGCCAGACCGCTTCCTCTGGGAATGGTGGTCGTGTGTGTGAAAGGCGGCGTGAGATGATGAGCGACAGTGGGGCTGGGAGAAGAGGGCAGGAATGTGTGTGTGTGCGTGTCTGTCTGTCTGTCTTTGTGTGGGCGCGAACCTGGCGGCCCAGGTTCGATTCCAGCTCACAGCCAACACCAGTGACGATTATTTGAACCGGTCCTGGGCCTCCCCTAGGTCGACTCAGCCTCAAACGAGTACCTCGTGCGGTGTGTAAACATCGCCACGAGGGAGTCAAATGCGGCCGGGCGTGGTTTTGGCCACCCACCCCATCGTGAGCTGTGCCGGCTTTCATAGGTGCTCGCTAACAGCACTTGTCACAACAGTCTGTTACAGGCTATACGGGGCATCTTTGTATTTTTTGTTCTTGTGTCTGTGCGTGACAGCTGAGTGGCCCCCACCCCTCCACATGCATCTCAGCCCCCGACAGACACGCGCGCGCGCGCGGGATAACAGCTGATAAAATGACTGGGCGATGGATTGCGGGTGCGTGCGTGTGTGAGAATGCGCACGTGTTTTGCGCGCTGGGTGTGCGCGTGTGTGTTGGGCCAGAGCCACGATGGTCCGAATAGGTGCTTGCTAACATCGAATCAGTAAACATAGCCCAACGTTGGTCCAACGTTCCGCCAACCATATACCAACGTTGGCCCAACGTTGCATATTTATTGAGACTCACCCCAACAGTATGTGAAGGCTACGCAGGGGGTGTGACGGGTGTGCGAGAGGTCTTTGCGAGCGAAGGTGTGTGTTTATGAGGTGTATGTGAGATAGTGCAACGGTTAGAGGTCTGCCCTACGAATATGGTCACCCGAGTTCGATTCCCGCTCACGGCCAACACCAGTGACGATTATCTGAATCAGGCCTGGGCCTCCCCGAGTACTGATACGATGTGTGAACATCGCACCAAACATCGCAACTGGGGAGACAAAGGCGACCGGGCGTGGTGCTGGCTACCCACCCCCTCGTGTGCCGTTCCGGCCTTCATAGGTGCTTGCCCCAACAGTCTGTTAGAGCTATATGGGGGATCTTTGTCCGTGTGTGTGGACCAATCTCCAACACAGTCATGCCCACACCACTCATATAATTATCATCACCATTAATACAAGTATGTGTCCTCTTTTCTGAGGAAGGGCCATTGCCTGAAACGTGGACCTTTTGCACCACTCACTGATGTGTGAGGCAGTGCTAATGGGGAGCGTGGCGAGTTTGGGTATTTGATCTAATTTAATTTAATTATTTATCCAGGGGAGCCACGCTACTGAGTCGTGGGACTATTTTTCAGGAGGGTCCCTTCCGCATTAGATTTGTATCTGTAATATGTTTTCAGCTGATTAATGATAAGTCGTGTATATTATTATACACGTGTGGAGGAAGCCGGAACACCCGGAGAAACCCCACGCCTTGTGCGAGTGGGCAACGCTCCATCCCCGTACAGACGGAAACAGATGGCGATTCGCCCACTTGCTGGACCGCCTTCTCCTGGCGAGCCAGGACATAGCCCCTCCTCCACGCCCACAGGTTGGGAGTTTCACAATAAAATCAGTGTGGCGAACCACCAACCCTCACTGCTGCCTCCACAGCGCTAGATGATCACAGCCAAGCCACGTGCAGCAGAGGCGTAGTCACCGCCGCCGTTTCATCTGCTGTTTTACCACGTGATCGGCAACACGTGCCGGCGTGCCGCGTAATTCATCAACACCCACGTGACTGAGCAGGAGGTTCACGATTCATCTATCAGTTGCCGTCCAGCGTCACGCGTGATACTTCAATGTATTTTCGTCTTACCCGATCTGATTAGTCAAGTAATCGAACCTATAATCGGTAGAGTGATCGATTACATTAGTGCCCAGTAAACACGCAACAGTGGGCCAACGTTGGCTCAACGTTGCGTGTTTACAGGATAATCGGATCACCGAGCTCGACTGACGTTTTACCGTGGATAATCGCAAGAGAACGACAGACAGGCCGTCGCTTAACGCGTGTACATTTGATGGCGACTCTTAAAGTCTCAATACAGCCTCGAAAAGCAGTCTGGGTAGTTCCATTATGACGGTAAAAAAACTGCGTTTCCTATTGCTGTGGGGAAGCAGCGTTGGGCAATTGAGTTCCTGGTGGCAGATAATATCAAAGCAACTGATATTTATAGGAAGTTCCATTCTGCTCTCGCGCAAGACTGCACCAATGTGTCCAGGAGCTCGATGCCAATGTCGAGGTCTGCTGCCACGACGAGAGGGCTTCATTAGAGAGCTTCGTTTTGCTGTTCCTCCTTTTTTGAAGGAGCGCAGACCACAGCGATTTATTTTACGGTCCATAGTTTTGGTTGCATGGCCACAATCGCACGACTGTGGCTTGTCTTCGTGTATATCTCTGTGAATCTCTATCACGACTTATATTGTGCATCGATCTGTCGATATTCTCTTGCGGTTGGTGGTATATATAGGACGTTAAAACTGCACAGTTCTCTTTTGACCCTGGCTCTCGTGGTTTAAATCGACACAGCTTTGAAAAATTCCACTGCGAATGACTTGATTGAGACCACACACAGCAGCAGCAATCATCACTGACTCCCAATACGAAAACCTCACAGGATCCTCCTGCAAGAGTGATGTAACTCGATGAGCCTTTCCTGGATAACACGTGGCATAATATATGAATATGATTAATGTGAGTGTTTGAGTGGTGCGACATGGTTTATGTATGCGCTGTGGCTCGGTAAGACGTGTTGAGGATGTCCTGAACGGGCTGTGGCTATTCCCTCGACCCTTCTGCACTTCCTTGCATTCGGACGTCGCACGCCAATGGGACACATATGGACGCGCAGCCGGGGGAAATAACTCTTTCCTGTTTGTTTGTTTGTAAAACGAATGACAGAAAAAAACAATGTTAATAGACTAATATAGCTTAAACAGAATGCGCATAGACTAATTTGGGGATAACGGAATGCGCATAGACTAACTTGGAGATAACGGAATGTTAACCTATACAGTGTAAGTATTGCCTTTTCCCTCTTTATTAACTCGACTTCGCAATTTCCCAGCTCTAAAATCAGAGCAGGTTGACCTTGAAGGACCCTTTGACATCAATATGGTGCACCTCACGTCGCACGTCCCACTTGCTGGAGACTCGGGTAATGGGCCGATGTGAGGTCGGATTTGTGGTCGTCTACAGAAGAGGGCAGTTGCACCATGCAAAATACTGCACTGGGTGTGGGCGGTTAATTGGTTTGGGTGGATACGTGACGGTCGGATACACGGCACACTGAGCTGTGAATAGGACCGTCGTCCATTGAATAGAGCGTCCGCAATGCCGGTGCAGGAGGCTCCGTCTCCTGTCAAGCAGAGATTTCACAACTCATTGGTCGTGAGGGATCGGTTCCCACTGGTGTGTCGGCCGTGGCTGCGAGTCGAACTCGAGTCGCCGGTTCCGTCGAGGAGCGGCGCGCCAAACCGCTGCGCTGCCGCTCTGCCCGTACGATAGACGAACGTCGTCGTCGGCAGTGATGGGAGGCCCTCCGAGTCCTGCTGCGGCCTCCGTAACTCAATCTCCCTCCTATTCCCCCGTCTCCGCCTCCCCACAACCCCCGAATACCCCGTGAGGTCATGCCAGCCACGGCCAATACCAATTATAGCAAAGGATTTCTTAAATTACTTGTATAAATATATATATAAAACGGTCCCTTGTCATTTGTGCGGCCGAGATTCCGTGCCAGGTTTTGCCTTCCTAATATGGCCACGTGACTTAACCTCGTCTTGGCCCAGCTGTCACCACGACCCGCCACCTCCTTCCCACACCCCCCTCCCGCACCTCAACTCCTCTCCCCGTGCCGGGCTGGGTATCGGGAGAGCCTAGGGTCCCACATGCTCGGACTGTTCATAATAATCGTTTGGGGAGAGGTGGGCGACTGTCTTGGGGGGGGGGGGGGTCACTGAGACGCCGAGCCGGCGCCGCTGAGACCTTGGGTTCAAATCCGCCCAACCACAGCGATGACACCGGGTTCGCAAGTGTAGGGAGTTGATGGTCTCAGCCCTGTGTCACTCGTGACGTGTACAGATATCCATAGACTCGTATAAAGACCCACACACTCACATAGACCGAGTGGATAGCGCAGTGCGCTAACTGCTACACTACCACTCCCCACACACCTCCATCACCCACCCTCCCTGACGTCTATACATTCAGGCAGACAGCATTCTGAACGAATCACAATCCCTGCTTGTGTTCTACCTGCCCCATTGTAAAAGCAAAATGTGACCTGTCACAGATGTTTCGAAATGTATTCCTGAAATAGATGGGGAGGATTAATATGATGGTGATGTTATTAATGATGGTTGTATTATATATGATGATGTTAATTATCATTGTCATCATTAACGATGGTGATGGTTGCGTTGTGGGCTATATTATTGGTGATGGTGAATACACTGGTCAACACACTTTTTTCTGGCATAAGGTATTCCAACGGTTTCAATGTAAATTTGGGGTGCTGATTCCAAATCTGGCATCAGTTTTTGTCTATCACATCAGGTTTTTGAGATATCAAATATTGCATTTTCAATAAAGACTGCAGAAGAAAAATATTAAATAAATGTGGATATCTACATAAAATTATATTATAAACACACTATCCTAAAAATACAGCACCATATTTTAACACTAAAGCAGTCACTGACTCGCAACAACTTGCAATCATAAGTGACAGAGTTAATTTCGGGTAAAATCAATTAAAATGGGGTATGCCGATAGCATAAAAATGAGATGTGATAGAGCAAATCTGAGATCAGATTTGGAATCAGCACCCTGAAATTAGTCTAAAACAGCTGCAAAATTCCAGGCCAGAAAAATTGTTTTTTTGTTGTTGAACAGTGTAATTTATCGTGGTAATTATAATAACCAATTAGTACATTAGTATCATACTTGACGATATTATATTAGTGATATTGATGACTGATAATGAATGTGCACGTGATGCGTGATGAATAGATGGTGAAGTGTAAATGACAGCGCCATCATCATCATCAGATATGTCATGATATCAACATTCACAAGAGCAGTGATCATACCCACGGGCCCTAATTTATCCTTGTAATACACAAGCAGTATACGCGTGCGCTCGCGCTTAACGTATATGTTGAACTTCATTCGCACTGTTCGCCGAACTAAAGCCTCATCTCCCTTGGGTCCCCCTCTTCCCTCTGGTGCCCCCCACAGACAGCAAAGCCATCGTGGATGGGAACCTGAAGCTGATCCTGGGCCTCGTGTGGACACTGATCCTGCACTACTCCATCTCCATGCCCATGTGGGATGACGAGGACGAGGAGGAGATGAAGAAGCAGACGCCAAAGCAGCGCCTGCTGGGCTGGATCCAGAACAAGGTCCCGCAAATTCCCATCACCAACTTCCATCGCGACTGGCAAGACGGCAAGGCCCTGGGGGCACTGGTGGACAACTGCGCTCCCGGTGAGTGCCGCACCACCATCAAAACCACCACCACAACTACCATCGCTACCACCAACCATAGTGCCGCATTAGTGATGATAGTTGCGTGCAGAACAGTGGCGTGCAGTGGTTAGCACAGTGCGCTATGAACCTGGCGGCCCTAGTTCTATTCCAGCTCATGACCAAAAACAGTGGCAAAATTATATGATCACGGTCCTCCCCCGACTCAGCTTAAAACGGAGTACCTGGTCTGATGTGTAAACATCACCACTGAGGAGTTTGTCCTTCCCCCATACCTCCGATTAGCAAGGTTGGCTACGTACGGTGCAAAAGAAGTTCAGCATACATACAGCCAAGCGGGATGTTGGCCTTAACGGTCTACGGTCTTTATAGGTGCCACTCGCTGACAGAATTTACACCAACAGTCTGTTGAGGCTACACGGGGGATCTTTGTCTTTGTGTGTGATCTCGGGTGTGAAGGCCTGTGCCCCGACTGGCAGTCCTGGGACCCCAACAAGCCAGTGGACAATGCTCGGGAGGCCATGCAGCAGGCGGATGACTGGCTCGGCGTCCCACAGGTGAGCTCACCTGGCGACCAAACTAATTTTTTTTTTATTTTACCAGGTAAGGCCCACTGAGCTATACAGCTCTTTTTCAGAAGCGACCTGGTCAAAAATCACAGCTCAACGAACTGGCTATTCACGTGGAAATGTATAGCAGCCAAATACTTTAAAACGCACGTTGATTCTAAATGTGGAGGGGAAACCCAGAGGACCCGGAGAGCAATCCACGCAACCAGGGGGAGAACATGCAAACTTCAAATATACAGGGTACGGGGTTGGTATCGAACCGACGATCTCCTATATATCAGGCGAGGTAGTTAACATCTCGCAACTGTGGTAGCCGCTGGGCTGCTCGCTCGATATGCGCAGACCCAGCAGCGCTGAGCCACTCTTGTTTTCTGTAACAGGCGAGTCAGTGAGTCGGTCAGTTAGTCAATCAGTCGGTGAGTCAGTGAGTGAGTGGGTCAATTTGTTAGTCAGTGAGTCAGTAAGTCAGTCAGTTTGTCAGCCAGTCGGTCAGTGGATCAGTCAGTGAGTCAGTCTAACCATCCAATGTGTTTTTGGGTGGTGAAATAGCCCAGCTTGTTGCAGAGGTTTGTTGTTCCAATCTAGTAGGCCTCCCTGGTTTTTAATGCTGTGTTCACTATAAAATTCGCGCCATCGTCATTCGAAACGAGTAGGCCGGTGTGTGGCGGCGTCGCGATCCATATTATTTGGCATATTTTAAAATTACGTTAAAATCACTAAATTTGGATCACACGAAGCAGCAGCAATTCTCGCCACTCGATTACAAAAACTTGGCAGCACCCTCCTGAAAAACAGTAATGGGACTCAGTGAAACACACACGCACGCACATACTAATAATAATTGCCTGTAGCACCATAAATGCTTGGGTGACCTCCACATGCCCTTCACCTCGATCTGCCCCCCACCCAGGTAATCGCCCCGGAGGAGATCGTCGACCCCAATGTGGACGAGCACTCGGTGATGACCTACCTGTCGCAGTTCCCCAAGGCCAAGCTGAAGCCGGGGACCCCCCTCCGGCCCAAGATCGACCCCAACAGCGTGAAGGCCTTCGGGCCAGGTGTGCTGCTGCTACACACACTCACCGGACCGCGTCGTGACGATGCTGCAGATGACTGGGTAACGAGTATAGTGGTAATGGTGATAGAGAAGATGACACCGATGAAAGTGGTCATTGATGATGCTGATGAGAATGATGACAATAATGCTGGTTGTGATGATGATGGTAATGATGATCGTAATGGTGATGATGCATCAGGATAAGTAATGGTTATGATGATGGTGATGACAAAGTGGCAACGATAATGAGTGATTTGACAATAATAATGACGATTACGGTGGCAATGGTGAATATGAATATTTCAATGATGCGGTGACGATAGTGGTAATGGGAACGATGATATCGGTTAGTGATGCTGGCAATGATGACGATGGTGACGATACTGATAGCAATGACGAGGACATCGGCAATGATGATGTGGACGAAAACAAAGATGATGGCGATGACATCGGGCGAAGGCGCGGATAACGACGGCAGTGACAATGTGACCGGCGGGCAGGTATCGAGCGCTCGGGTAACGAGGTGACGCGCCCCGCGAAGTTCACCGTGGAGACGCTCAACGCAGGTGTGGGCGAGGTGCTGGTGTACGTGGAGGACCCCGAGGGGCACACCGAGGAGGTGAGGGGCCGCACTCACTCCTACAACCTCCCATGCCCCCCCCACAGCCTCCCCGCGCCACCAGACTGACGATGACAAGTCGTGTTGTCACGTGATGGTGTCTTTCTCCGTCGCACTGCCTTCCACTCTGGAATTCCCTCCCGTCGTCTGAGCAATAACAATCGCCTTGCTCAGTTCAAGGATCGCGTTGCACACTCTTCTCGTCTGTTACGCGTTTGCTAATGGTGCTGTGTGTTGCTGTCCGCTTGATGTTTTCGGCGTTTGAGCCCTGTGCTCAACAAACCGTGTCTGAAGACAAATATAAGCAAAAAGGGCATCGTTAATATTTCTACTTTTTCTAGTCATTCACTCTCAGTGGCCATGCAAATACATTGGGCGGCTTAACGTTTCGCCACCTGAACCGGTACATATTTTGTTCTCCGTCTCAATCGATTATAGAGGGCCGCACGAGAGTCGAGGGTGAGGTTGTGTGGCCCGGAGAGAGAGAGAACTCAAGAGACGTGGATAGGGAGTCTTCATTTGGAAGAGCGAAGCCTTGGGGCATTCGTCTGCTGCCAGTAGGGGGCAATGATTGCTGCTGTTTGTCTTACAAAGTGGAGGGGAGCGGTGGTGTAGCGGTGAGCTGGCGTCCCGAGTTCGATTCCCGCTCACGACCAACATCAGTGAAAGCGATTGTCGGAACCGGTCCTGGGTCTTCCCTAGATCGACTCAGCCTCAAACGAGTAACCTGCTGCAGTGTGTAAACATCGCCACTGGTGAGACAAAGACGGTCGGCCGTGGTGCTGGCCACTCACCCCCCCCCCCCTCGTGTACTGTGCTGGCCTTCATAGGTGCTTGCTAACATCACTTGTCCCAACAGTTTAAGGCTACACGGGGGATCTTTGTCTCTGGAGCGGAGCTACAAACCCGGTGACCCGAGTCCCCGCTCAGGGCCAACACCAGCGACGATCATACGATCTGAACCGGTCCTTGGGCCTCCCATAGGTCTGACTCAGCCTCAAATAAGGACTTGGTGCTGTGCCCAAAACAGGGAGACAAAGGCGGCCGGGCTTGGTCGCTGGCCCACCCACCCACCCCTCGTGTGCCGTGCCGACCTTCATAGGTGTTGCTCGCCGACATCCCTTGCCCCCCCAAACGGCCTCAAGGCCACACGGGGGAGGGGGCGGGCATCTTCGTGTTGGTCCGGACCCTGACGCCGGCGACACGCGGTTGGGCCCTCACGGGATCTTAACGCCTGTCGTGAGCGGCGGCCGCAATACGGCGCGCCTGGCATTTGCAATGTTATAATCGTAAACTTCGTCTAACAACGCCGCGGTCGGTGCTCTGCGTGTAAATACCCTGGGCGCCGGGCCTGTTCGTCTGTAACTCTGGCGCCCAGGGGGTTCAGTGGCCGCTGGGGTCACGGTCGTCAGTGTCCCCACCTCCCGCCTCACTTTGCCGTCTGTTTGCGCGTCCGCTAGGCCAAGGTGACGCCCAACAACGACAAGAGGCGCACCTTCTCCGTCGTGTACCACCCCAAGGTGGCCGGCCTGCACAAGGTGAGAGTTCCCCCCAAAAGGGGGCCCCGTCGCGGGCGATCCATTTACAGATGGCCCACGAGGGCCCTTCGCGGACGATCCAGTTACCGACGGCCCCGCTTTCTACAGTATCAAACATAAAAATAACCGGAACTACTTTTCCCTCTAAACTCTCTCTATTTGACTGTACGCTAACTCGCATCTCCCCCTCTGCTAAGACACGAGGCCCGTCGGCTATGACATTGTCATGTTGAAAATGGGGGGGGGGGGGTATCTATAAATGGATCACCCTGTAATACCGTCTTTATAAGGGAACGCTTTGTGTGATACGCGACGTTTCGGGCAAAATGGCCCTGTCGTAGCATACGAATAAGGGCCGTTGTCCAAAATATCACCTGTTTCATTCTTTTCCTCTTAAGGCCACGCTGTGGTTATTGACACGGAACGTGTTGAATTTAGTTGGGGTTTGTGATTTTCTCTCTACAGTACACTACTGTATAAAGGTACTGTATAGTCACTGCAACCAGGTTACAAGCACACGCTGGTTCACTCGGCCCATCATCCTCTGAGTCAATAAAACGAGCACCGGTGTGTGGGGATAAGTCAAATGTAGTTGTCGTCTGGATAGACTCAACCCCCTGCCACAGGGAATGTGGAATTATCCACCAGCACCTCAGGGCTTGTAAACTGGAGGTGAGCACCAGTTGCCCTGAATGTTCACTCGAGGTCGGACGTCACTTTGACGTTGACCGTTGCGTGCAGCGTCATTGGCGATGGAGATCTCCCGTGGGACCCAGTACCACGGGCCCAGGTCACCGGCCACCACCAACCCTGGGGTCTTTCCTGGATTGGTCGATCTCCACGAATCCTGAAAGCTGATGGGTGTGTGTGTTGCGCGTTTTCTAGGTGACCGTGCTGTTCGCCGGACAGCACATCCCCGGCAGCGTGTTCCAGGTCGACGTGGCGACGGTCGCCGTGGGCGACGCCAGCAAGGTGACAGCACGGGGACCCGGCCTGGAGCCGAGCGGGAACGTGGCCCACAAGCCCACCTACTTTGAGATCTACACCGCGGGTAAAACTACGGCGATGCCGAACACTACTTCCGCCCGCCTGTATCACCAATACTACCGACGCGGCCAACTGCACACCGTTATCAACAGCGCTACCAACAACCATCACGAACACCGCCACCAAAGCCACCTCCATCACCACTAATACCATCACCACTAATACCATGACCACAGACACCACCACACCATCGCGAACATCACCAAACTCCAATACCACCATCATCATCATACTGCCACCACCATCACAAATCCGGCACGGCCCTTAAAAAACATTTGCTAGCAGCCCTGGCTTCATGGCTACACGAGAAATCTTTGTCTTTGCATGTGCGTGTGTCTGTGTGTGCATGCGCAAAACGACCTCCTACCTCCTCGCGGTGCCGGACGGCAACACTGTAGTGGACAGTGCTGTGGGGGGAGGGCCAATGCCTCATTGGCCTCTCCCCTAATGGCGTCTGTGACCACCACAGTGGCTAAACGGGGGCTCTGGACGGGTGCGAGGGGCTGGTAACCCCTCCACCCTCAATTTATTACCACGAAACTACGAATTAAACATAAATCTGTAACAAATAAGCTTGTGCCGGAGGCCCCGGGGGGACAGGCGTCTATGACGTCTCCTTCCCAAACTCCAATTGGCGGAGCCAGGAGATTGAAATTTTCACCCTCGAGGCTCCTTCAGAAACAACGAAACGCCACTACGGATGGCCACGTGGAATGTTCGAACGCTCACTGCGGAGAAGAGGCTGCCACTCCTTTGTCGGGAGCTGGACCGGTACCGCCTGGATCTCTGTGGCATTCAGGAGGTCCGTGGACCGGTTCTGGCTCCTGCCACCATGAGGGGTGGACAGTCCTCTACTCGGGGCAGGAGACTGCCAAACAACAGGGTGTGGCTCTTCTTTTGAACAAAAGAATGAAGGGGGTGTGGGAGCGTGGTGGTGAGGTGTGGGAAGCTGTAAGCCCCAGGATACTTTGGGCTCGCCTTCCCATCAACCGGAGGCGAGGAGTGGTGGTTGTGGTTACTTATGCCCCCACCGAAGACGAACATCCGTGGAGGGATGCAGGCAAAGCCGATGAGTCAGAAGCCTTCTATGACCTCCTGTCACAGGTACTGGCTAAAGTGGCCACTCGGGACAGAGTCATCTTGTTGGATGACTTCAATGCCCGAGTTGGTCATGATGCTGGCACCTGGTCTAGAGTGATTGGAAGGCATGGGCCAGACCAGCTCAATAACAACTGTAGGAGGCTGCTAGATTTTTGTGCAGCCCATGGGCTTGTAATTATCAACACGCTCTTCCGGCATCGGCGCATCCACACAACATCATGGATGCATGCCGGGTCCAAGCAAGAACATCTGCTGGACTACATAGTGACGGACCAGCGGATGCGAGCCCATGTCCTTGACACCAGGACCTACCGTGGATCTGATCTGCCCTCTGACCATCGACTAGTCATCTGTAAGATGCGCCTGCCATTCTTCCACTCCGGTGGTGGGTGTACACCCAGGACCCCATTTCAACCTAAAGTGGCCTGGTCTCAGCTGATGAAAGTTGCAAGCGAGAATTTCATCATCGCTTGCAGCTGGGGTTGGCATCGTCCCCCACTCCTCCTGATGTCGAAGGTAAATGGGCCAGGTTTAGGACTGTGACTCATGCAGCGGCAATGGCTGCTTTGGGTACGCAGTCCAGACCTCCCCAGAAACCCTGGCTGACAGAGGAGGTGTTCAGGTTAGTTGAGAATAAGCAGCAGGCCCACTCTCATCGGCTACAGCATCCCAAGTCAGAGAATGAGGTTTACCGCAGCCTTCGTTCGGAGGTTCGGAGAGCCGCAAGGCGCTGCAAGGATGGGTGGTGGTCGCGGGTTGCTGAGGAGATGGAGTCTGCCTCAGTGGCCCGCGATCACAGATATAATGGGAGGCTGATCGACGCCCGGGTGCGATCAAGGGATGGCTCCCTATTGGTCAACCACGTTATGTATGCCGATGATTTGGTAATAGCTGCTCATTCAGAAGAGGAGTTGGAGACGCTGCTGCTGAGACTGGAGCGTGCCACTAAGAGGTGGGGCCTTACCATCAGCCCCACCAAAACTAAGCACCTGCCTGGGTATTTTGTACCATCGGACACTCCACCCCCACAACTCCCAATCGGTGATGGGGCAGTAGTGGAGAGAGTGGAGAGTTTTCCATACCTGGGCAGTGTGCTTATGACCGGCTCCAGTTTAACAGCAAAGGTCTCACTCCGAATCAGTCGAGCAGCAATATATTTTCATCGGTTGCGTAACGCTGTGTGGAAGCTATCTGGTCTGTCGCTCCACACGAAGCTTCAGGTCTTCTCGGCTAGAGAAGAGATGGAGTGATGTGGTACAGGAGGACGTGGAGCTGAGTGGACTTGCCGATGACTGGTACCAGCGGTGTCTAGATCGGCCTCTGTGGAGGAGGCTCGTGAAGGACGCTACTGGGCAGTTGGAGGCAGTCGCCCTCCAACAACAACGGAGGGCGGAGGAGCGACGCTCACAACAACGAGCGGAGCGCCGGGTGGCTAAAGCACAGCAAGTTGGTTCAGTAGGGGGCACAGGTGGTGCATCAGCCAGTCATCTCGGTCAGTCGACCCGTGGCACCAGGGTCTGCCCCGTGACCTCCTGCCAGCGGACGTTCGACACTTCACGTGGCCTCAAGGTGCACATGGCCTGGCACAAGCGTCGTGGCGACGTCACTACCACTTAGTGGCGAATGGCGGTTGTTGTTATTGCATGCGCTAACAGTAGTGTAGCGGTTAGCGCGCTGCGCTACGAACCTGGCAACCCGAGTTCGATTCCCATTCACGGCCAACGCCAGTGACGATTATTTGAAACGGTCCTAGGCCTCCCCTAGGTCAACTCAGCCTAAAATGATGGTGTGGTGTTGACCACCCACCCCCTCGTGTGCCGTGCCGGCCTTCATAAGTGCTCGCTAATAGCACTTGCCCCAACAGTCTGTTAAGGCTATACGGGGGATCTTTGTATTTGTATGCACACATGCGTACATGTGTGAGCACATGTGTGAGCACGTGTGTGAGTGCACATTTGTGTCTATGTGTCTATGTGTGCGTGTGTGTGCATGTGTGTATGTGCGCGCCCGTATGTGTGTGTGTGCATGTGTGTATGTGCGCGCCCATGTGGGTGTGTGTGCGTGTGTGTATGTGCGCGCCCGTGTGTGTATTGTAACATTCTTACCTGCCCCTACTGGACATCTGTCAAAAATAACTTCATAGCTCATTGCATTCCTCCAGGATATATACATATTCTGATTATATTTGGCAGGCGCGGGCGTGGGCGAGGTGGGCGTGGTGATCGTGGACCCACAGGGCCGTGCCGACTCGGTGGAGGTGTCGCTGGAAGACCGCGGGAACAGCGTGTACCGTTGCACGTACCGGCCCGTCACCGAGGGCCCGCACGCTGTGCACATCACCTTCGCCGGGGAGCCCATCCCCCGCAGCCCCTACACCGTTGTCATCTCGCAGGGTGAGTGTGCACGTTCACGTGCATGTGTGCTTGTGTGTACACGTGTGTGTGTTTGTGAGTGTGGCCAGCGGTAGTGGAGCTGTTAGCGCGCTGTGCTAAGAACTCGGCGAAGCGAGGTCTATTCCCGCTCACGGCCAACACCGATGATGATTATCTGAACTGGTCCTGGTCACCACCACGGCCGGGCGTGGTGGTGGCCACCCACTCCCTCATGCATGTGGCGTGCCAGCCTTCATAGGGGCTTCTTGCTAACAGCATTTACTCCAACAGTCTGTTAAGGCTCATGTGGCCCAGTGGTAGCATGCTCACCACTCGTTGCATAAGGTCACGCTTCTGCCACCCTGGTTAATACTGAAAATACCGCGTGCCGTCTGCTTCACAGTGGACGTTGAAGATCCCATCACGTCATTCGAAACAAGTGCCGACATCACGGTCCAAACTTGCCAAATTCTGAAAATTACACCCAAACTATTGCATTGTTTTTTTCACAACAGCAGCAATGGTCGTCCCCTACTGGCACTAATGCCATATGGCTTACAGGCAAGAGTGACCTTGTGCCGCAACAGGGACAGCTGCCACTGGCGGGGGGGTGTCCTTGCAAATGCATTGAGATGAATAGATTAGATGCAGGTCACTCGCTCCGAGACGCCGCCAATGTCTGCTGGAGGACAGCTTTATGAGACACACAACTCATCGTTATAATCATGTGTTTGTGTGTGTGCATGCGCTAACGGTAGTGAAGCGGTTAGCGCGCTGCGCTACAAACCTGGCAACCCGAGGTCGAGTCCCACTCACGGCCAACACCAGTGTCAATTATCTGAACCGGTCCTGGGCCTCCCCTATGTCGACTCAGCCTCAAATAAGTACCTGGTGTGGTGTGTAAACATCACTGGGGAGACAAAATCGGCCGGGCGTGGTGTTGGCAACCCACCCACTCGTGTGCCATGCCGGCCTTCATAGGTGCTTGCTAACAGCACTTGCCCCAACAGTCTGTTAAGGCTATACGGTGGATCTTTATATGTTTTTTGTGTTCGTTTGTGTGTGCAGCCTGCAACCCGAGCGCGTGCCGCGCGTGGGGCCGCGGGCTGCAGCCCAAGGGAGTGCGCGTCAAGGAACACGCCGACTTCCGCGTGCACACCAAGGGCGCCGGCACAGGAGAGCTCATTGTCACCATCCGCGGCCCGCGTGAGTGGCTGCGCCCTGCCGACGAGACAAATAAAATGAAGCTGCTTGCTGCCGAGGATGTGCTTGTGCGTGTGTGCGTGAGCGATGCTCGAAACAACTTGCGGGGTGACAGGCAGGTAAAATGCAGCGATTTTGGCACAGGTGGTGCATCTGCCAGTCATCTCAGTCAACTCATGGCACCCGGGTCTGTTCCGTGACATCCTGCCAGCAGCGCGAGCCATCCACAAATCACGTGACGGCCTCCATGTGCACCTAGCCTCGCACAAGCGCTGTGATGAATCCACCACCACTTGGTGGTGAATAGCGGCTACCGGTTCGGTTTTTATACCTCTCTCTCCATCCATCACCATGACCACTACATGCCTCCACTCATTGAGACTGCATGCGGAGGAGAGTGTGGGGGTCACGGTGGAGAGTTCACGACCCGATGGGCGTTCCTTCCCCTCGCCTCTCCCGCAGGTGGCACGGACGAGGCGGTGAAGCGCACAGACGTCGGCGATGGCGTCTTTGAGTTCGAGTACTGCCCCGCGGCGCCCGGGAAGTACACGATCACCATCACGTGGGGCGGCCACAACATCCCTCGCAGGTGACCATGCGCGCGCCCCCGCAGACTCAAGCACGCGCAGCACAGCGACGATCGCAGTTCCAACTCGATTTACCATTTCAAACGAGCGCTGATTATTCACGTACAGTTTGTTTCAAAAATTAACTGGTAGGCTTTAAAACTGTTTTACAACCTTCCAGGAAACGATCCTGTTTGTTAACTTAGTGCACAGCAGGTAGGTGCTCCCGATTTCCAGATGAATAAAAAAATAATCGGGCCTAGACACGCGGACTGTCGAACGGTCAGGCGTCACGCCGCGTGCAACATCTCGTTGTGCGGCTCGCACGGTAACGTTATATTCACTAATCAGACATTTCTGAGAACAAACGCTTGAGTTTGACAGCGTTACGAAATCCATTACTTTTTTCTACCTTCAAGATTGCTTTGTCCTAACTCTGCTGTTGAAGGGGAGACTCTCAGCCTCTTTGTAATGAAGGCACAGGAATAAATTAGTGATGTACGTTTTGCTGCACCAGCCCTTTCGAGGTGATCGTGGAGGTGGAGGCCGGCACCCAGAAGGTGCGGGCCTGGGGGCCCGGCCTCGAGACCGGCGTTGTCGGGAAATCGGCAAACTTCGTGGTGGAGGCCGTGGGGACAGAGGTCGGCACGCTCGGTGAGACGCGCAGATGCACGGCCACACGCATGCACAGCTGCATGCATACACAAAAGACGCGGTCACGCACACACGCTCGTACGCACGTATACATAATGGTGTTAGTCAGGACACCCATGTAGGCGGCATTGATGTTGTTGATGCTAACGGTGCCACCGACATTCGTGTCATAGACGGTGACACTGACTGGGACGGTGACACTAACGTCGATGACGATGATGATGTTGTTGACGTCTCCCCATTTCCGGCCCTCTCCTCACTCACCTCCCACCCCCCACCTTCCCCCACCTCGTCGCACCAGGTTTCTCAATCGAGGGGCCGTCGCAGGCGAAGATCGAGTGCGAGGACAAGGGCGACGGCTCGTGCGACGTCTGCTACTGGCCCACGGAGCCGGGCGAGTACGCGGTGCACGTCGTGTGCGACGATGAGGACATCAAGGGCAGCCCCTTCATCGCCCACATCCTCCCGGCACCGCCTGACCACTTCCCCGAGCGCGTCAAGGCCCACGGCCCGGGCCTGGCGCACACGGGCTGCGTGGTGGACGCGCCAGCAGAGTTCACCGTGGACGCTCGCGCCGCGGGGAGAGGGGCGCTCAAGATCTATGCCCAGGTGACGCGCGGGCGCACGGGTTGCGGACGGCACTGCAGGTTGCTAAATGAAACATTGGCATAATGTGTCAGGATTCTAATACGGCAGCATGCCAACGAGCCGTCACACAAATTAGTCTGTGCGCAAGCAAGTCGGCACGCTAACTAGACACCATGCGGCCGTGCCAGCGTGCTCACGAGTTGTTCCTCTTAACGAAGCCGCACTCCATCGAGCCAACATGCAAATGAGCCACCTCGCTCACGAATTGAAATGCTGATGCGCTGGCATGCTCAGGGTTTGACACCCTAACGAGTCGGCATGCTAACGATCTAACTCGCTAACAAGCATGTACGCTACTGAACCAGCACTCTTAATGAGCAGCATGCTAATTAGCTCCCTCACTTGCTGGATAACACCTGCCAGTGGACACACCAATAGCTTTGGAAACTCAGAGTGTGTGTGTGTGCATGCAGTTAGTGCACTGCGCTATGAACCTTGTGGCCTGAGTTCGATTCCCGCTCACAACCAATAATAGTGGCGAATATTTGAACCGGTTCTGGGCCTCCCCTATGTCGAATCAGCTTTAAATTAGTATGTGGTGAGGTGCGTAAACATCGCACTGGGGAGACAAAGGCGGACGGGCTTGGTACTAGCCACAGAATCCCCTCGTGTGCTTTTTTGTATAGGGGATCTTTTTCTTTGTTAAGTATGTTCAGTTTATTTTGGATGATGATGATAAAGGAAGCAATGTTGATGCTGCTGAGGACGATAGTGGTGGTGGTCCTGATAGTGGTGGTGCAGTGAATAGCCTGGTCGCTCGTGACGGTCGGTGTGTGGCGTTGATGAAGATGATGATTATGGTAGTGGTGATGTTGATGATGCTGTCTCTGTTGATGCAGCAGCTGCTGATAATTGTCGTGGTGTTGATCATTAGTGACGGTGGAGTGAATGTTCGATGGTGATGGTCGCTGTGTGGTAGAACGCCGAGGGGGAACTGATCAATGTGGAGGTCCGCGACAACCACGATGGAACGTTCCACTGCTGCTACACTCCGCGCAAGGCCATCAAGCACACCATCATCATCGCGTGGGGCAGCGTCAACATCCCGCTCAGCCCCTTCAGGGTGAGCGCCCAACACTTGCAGCAGCAGCAACACTTTTAAATCTTGATTGAAAACTCATTGTGATTAGTTTGTTATTAATCCCCTGCACCTCCGATTAGCATGGTTGGCTATATACGGTGGGAAAGAATTTCAACATACATACAACAACAACTGCACTACAGCTGGGATACCCCGCTGAGTGGTGATGCGGCTCAAGGGTAGCAGCGCCCTCACTGCTCGTTACAGGGGGTCGCGGGTCGAATCCAGCGGCTGCTCTGGTTATTACCACAATGTACCTATTTGGGATTATACAGCAGTAATCATCGCCCCCTACTGGCAGCAGACCAATGCCCCAGGCCACAATTGCAAATGAGACTCATCCTGGCCTCGAGAGTTCAAGTTCATAACTGGGGTACACAAATAATCTTGGAAGTATAATTGATATAATCGATTATGCCCCTGATTATCGATTCAATTGCTCAACTAATCGGGTAACACAGGGAAAAGAGTCTCACCTCTGCTCCCACATGCCGCTGGATGGGAGGTGATAGGCGAAGCTTGGTGATGTCCGAAGCATCCTCAGACGTGTCACACTGGCTCAGCGTTAATGTGATCACTTTCTGAAGATTTCGAATTCAAATCCTGGTTGGGGGTTGACTCAGCCCATCATCCCTCAAGGGCCAATAAAATTAGTACGTCTTTGTGGGGAAGTCAACAATGGTTGTCTTATGGATAGATTTGTCACCGCCAGAGCGATGTGGAATTTCCATCATTGGCTCTGCAGGGTTGTAAACGGGGGATCAGAAATCACATGGACTTTTTAGCGTTCACTTTGATTTGCTGACTCGAAGAGATGCCTCACCTGGCGTCTGCGCCGCGCGATTCCTTTCGGCCAGGTGAATGTTGGAGAAGGGAGCCACCCGGAGAACGTGAAGGTGTACGGCCCGGGTGTGGAGAAAACCGGCCTCAAGGCCAACGAGCCGACCTACTTCACCGTCGACTGCAGCCAAGCCGGCCAAGGTGAGGCCTCAGCGACAACGGCGCCACCATCGTCCTTATAGTAGACACACAGAGAGATAAACACACACTGAGATGGAGACAGTCATTACAGAGAGACAAAGACAGGCACACATACTGAGATACAAAGGACACACACTGAGATGGAGATTGAGATACATACCATCACCCGAACTCCGGTCATTCTCGCAACGACTTTAAGCTGGCCATAGAAAACAGATGGTCACTGCATCGCGCACTTTCAGATGCGCGTCTGTGGCCATCTGAAGCACTGTTTTTTCTGATATTACGAAGCCACTGGAGCTATGCTACTTTTGAATCATCTAGATTGAAAACTAATTTCTTGATAACTTATTTTTGTGTTTACATTGTTGTCCTTCCCCACACCTCCGATTAGCACAGTTGGCTACATACGGTGCAAAAAAAGTTCTACATACATACAGAAATGAAGCCACACTCACACACTCTCTATTTTATTTCCATCTGACCGCTCAGGTAGCTTCGCGGTAGAGCGAGCGGCCCGCAGTCGGAAGGCCCGGAGTTCAATCCCCAGTTGGTGGTTGACTTGGCCCATCATCTCTCCGGGGTCAATAAAACTAAAAACGAGGAATTTCCACGGCTGGCTCTGCAGGGATGTAAACCAATACCTCTGTAGGACTTGAAATATCACGCGCCACGCGTTCTGTTGCTAGGCAAGCGAGCAGAGTACAGTAGGAGCATCTGAGGACACGGTTGTTGTTGTCGTGGCATTAAGGGGGGGTCGTTAAAAGACGCGACAGGTGTTAGGGGTGACTGAGGACGCAGGCTGGTGATTGGTCAGGTGGGTGAGTGGCCAATGACCGGCGCCGGCCTGGTGGCAATAACATGGTCACGTGAGGCTGGGGGCCTGGGAGCGGGGGACGAGATAATTGATTGGGACTGATTGGTGCGGGGATAAAGGGCACAGCGTAACGGAGAGACGGGAGTCTTGGTTGGGATTAGAGCTGGAGTGGTTGGTGCCCGAGAGAGAGACGGAGCAGCAGTGAGCAGGAATAGATACGATAAGGATAGAGAGAACACAGTGTATGGTAGCAGTGGATAGAGAGAACACAGTGTACGGTAGCAGTGGATAGAGAGAACACAGTGTACGGTAGCAGGGGATAGAGAGAACACAGTGTACGGTAGGAACGGGGAGACATAGAGTGTTGTTAATGGCGGGTCGTGCATCGGAGCAAACGGAGAGACACGGAGCGATGATGAGGAGGTGTGAACTCTACGCATGAATAAACGAGACGAGAAAGGCAACGAGAGTACGAGTCCTACACCTCTATTCCCATTTGAGCAGCAGGAGAGTACTTTGTGAAACAGCTGCCACTTTGCAGGGGGAAGTCAAGAGAAAGATAAACTGGTCCCCGCCAATAGCAATGTGGAATTTCCCCAATCGGCGGCGGTTGTGGCGGCGGCTGTGCTGACGGAAGGGTCCCCCTCCTCGCCCCCCCCCCTACGCAGGCGACGTGAGCATCGGCATTAAGTGCGCCCCGGGGGTCGTGGGCCCCACGGAGGCCGACATTGACTTTAACATCATCAAAAACGACAACGACACCTTCACCGTCAAGTACTCGCCACCGGGTGCCGGCCGCTACACCATCATGGTGCTGTTCGCTGAGCAGGTGGGTAGCGCGCTCGCATGCACGCACCATGCGCATATAGACACACGTGCACGAACGGTCGTCACATATGCACGCACACGTGCACACAGACGAAGATCTCCCCGGTGCAAGAGGGAGTGGGTGGCCTCCTCTGTGTCCCCAGTGGCGATGTTAACACACCGCAACATGTACTCATTTAATTCCGAGTCGACTTAGGGGAGGCCCTGGACCAGTTCAGATAATAGTCACTGGTGTTGGTGGCCGTGAGCGGGAATCGAATTCAGGTCACTGGTTTCATAGCGCAGCACGCTAACTGCAATCCCCCGCCTCAACACACTCCTCACATGCGTGCGTGGGTCCCTGGCTCGGTGAATTGATGAGATACCAGGGATGACACCCCAGTGATGGGACCTCGGTGAAGGAGCCTGTGTCGATGGTGGTACTGTGATGTCCAACGCTGCAGGAAATCCCGTCCAGCCCGTTCCGGGTGAAGGTCGACCCATCACACGATGCCAACAAGGTCAAGGCCGAGGGCCCGGGACTCCGGCCACAAGGTGAGCCCTCCACCATCCCCACGAGCCGCCACGGGGCTCCCTCCCTACTGACCTGAGCCCCCTACCATCACCATGAGCCACCACCCAACTTGTTGATTATGATGATAATAGTAATGATGCCACTGCTGTTTGTGTTGATGATGGTGCTAATGACTTTAATGATGGTGGGTTTGCTCCAAATGCTCAGGTTTCCTCGCACCATTTATAAATACATTAATTGGCTGAAAACATCTTAATATATAGAGAACAGCAGAGCTCGGGGAATTGTTGGTCATGCCGGCTCATCACCCCCTTGCTGCTCCTGCCGCCTTCCCGCTCGTCTGTGCGATTCCTCCTTGGCTTTTGTGAGAGATGCAATTTGTGTGAACGATGATGCTGTATATAAAACTAATCACGATGATGACGGCAGGCGTGGAAGTGGGCGTGCCGACCCACTTCACGGTGTTCACCAAGGGTGCCGGCAAGGCCGGACTCGAGGTCCACTTTACCAGCTCCACCAAGGGCGACGCCGTGCGCGACTTTGAGATCATTGACAACCACGACTTCACCTACACCGTGCGCTACACGGCCATGCAGCAGGTGCAGCCTCGCCCGATTGCTCACCCATCCGCTCGCCCACCCACTTGCCCACCCACCCGCTCCAAAACCTACTCGCACTATCTCCTAATCCTATCGTCCACTCAACCACCTGCTGAAATGCTCACCTGTTCACCCACTCGCTCACTCACTTATTAACTGACTCACCCACTCACTCACTTATTCATTCACTCACCCACTGGCCTGATAACCGAGTCACACATATTTACGTGATTCACCAGCTCTTTCCTCCAAAACGCTGGGTCGCAGACATGAGATGAGAGCTGATCGAGTCAAGTTAGCGCAGTAAAATCCAACATGCCTCCCTGGTTAACACTGCAGGTTTATTAATCGTAAGATATGCGCCGTCTGCTTTTACAGTGGACGTTACAGATCGCCCCACGTCATTCAAAAAGTGTAGGCCATTGTGTGCTGGCATCACTGTCCAAATTTGGAAAATTTGAAAAATGACCTACAGCTTACTTACTCAATTGGTATTGCACATTGCAACTGTAAAACCACTGCAGACTGTGCATTGCTTCGTGATGATCGCCATGTGCTATAAGAACGGTCGCGCGAATACCAAAAGTTCAAGAACTCAAGAGACCAGGATAGGAGCCTCCTTTGCAAGAGTGGCCAGGGACACCAGCATTTTTGTAAAAGAAAAAACACAGCGATAAAGCGAATAGAAATCAGGGCAAAAGCAATAGCGACGAGGAGCATGAGGGTGACGGTGTCGCCCCTCCCTGGTGTGTCGCCGCAGGGCTCCATGACGGTGGTGGTCACCTATGGCGGGGACCACGTTCCCAAGAGCCCCTTCACCGTCGCCGTGGCGCCGGCACTGGACCTGAGCAAAGTTAAAGTCAGCGGCCTGCAGTCGCGTACGTGGCACGGCGCGGCGTGTGGTATGGCGCGGGCACTGCCGCGAAGTGTGTACCACCATGTGCGTGCATGCGTGTGTTCGTGTATGCATGTATGTAGATCTTCTTTCGCACCGTATGTAGCCAGCCGCACTTAATCGGAGGTGCGTGTGGGGAGTAGTAATGTCATGGTTAGTGCGCTGCTCTACAGAACGCTGTCTGCCTGGATGTGTAGCCGGCGGGGAGGGTGGGTGATGGAGCTGTGTGGGAAGCAGTAGGGTAGTGGTTAGCGTGCTGAGCTATGAACCCAGCGACCCCAGTTCAATTCCTGCTCACGACCAATAACAAGTGATGATTACCTGAACTGGTCCTGGAAATCCCCTAGGCCGACTCATATGAGTACCTGGTGTGGTGTTTAAACATCAGCGGCTGGTATGGTATTGACCGAACTACCCGCTTGTGTGCCGTGCTGGCCTTAATAGGTGCCCATTAACAGCACTTGCCCCAACAGTCCGTGTCGGCGGCACGGGGGATTTAGATGGGCTCCCTCTGGTGGACGCACCTTCCACCGGAAATGGCGTGATCAATAAACTGCAGGGCTGCGTGATCGATCACTGATGACGATCGCGGCCTCGAATCCGCCAAGCTGCCCTGCATAATTCTCCAGTGTGGGGACTAACCTTGAAGATGTGCGCGCCCTCTGCTTCACAGAGTACATTAAAGATCCCCTGACATCCTTGTAAATGATTCGGCCGTTCTGTGCCGGTGTCGCAGTCCAAATTTTGCCAAAGTCTGGAAAACTTTACGTATATCAATTGGGATTTAGATGCATAGCAGCAATCATCACCTCCTACTGGCAAAACTCATGCCCACTCCGCAACCCAGTACTCGGTGACCTTGTTCCACACACGGACAGCTGCCACTGGGGGTGCCCTTTCAGATGTGTTGAGATGCGACCCAAGTCACTTATTGCGTGAAACGCGACACCCCGGTGGGCAGGGGGCTAAAACGACAACAACAGCAACCTCATCGGCACCGTTCTCATTGTTTAACCGCGGCCTCTGTCCTCCTCCCCCCACTGATTGCGGAGTAGGCGTCGACGTGGGCCGCGAGCAGAGCTTCACCGTGGCAACACGCGACGCCGGCGGGCAGGGAAAGCTGGACGTGCGTGTGTGGGGGCCCTCGCGCAAACCTGTGCCATGCCGCATAGAGCCGGCGCCCCCCGCGGCCGGGCCAGGCGCCCCCCTCTCCGTGCACTACGTGCCCAAGGAGGAGGGGCCCCACAAGGTGGAGGTGACGTACGACGGGCACCCGGTGCCCGACAGCCCCTTCGCCGTGGAGGCCATCACGCCCGCCGACCCCACCAAGGTGTGGCCTGGCACGCACATTCGCCTCCCCCCGCCCAGCCCCCCACCTCCCGCCCTGTTCCATTGTGCTCACACAGAGCCACTGTTAATAAAGCTGAGAATGTTGGTCTGGTCTGGAAAGCCAACAGGCCACTAGTATTCATTAGCAGATGAAAAAAACAATGTTAAACGCCAAACAAAATAAGTAACGATGCGATCTGCTTTTATCTCTTGTGCGTTCTGGTCTGGCTGTCACTCTCGATGTGAATATTGCACCGACAATTTTTGGCTTGGCGACAGAGAATATGGAAGAATATCTAGAATATCAAACTATATCTACTGGACATCTGTGAAAACTATTGGACATCTGTCAAAAAGAGCTTCATATTTCATCAGATTCTTCCAGTCTTAAGGGGCGCTGAGCCTTCAGCAGGTAGCGGAGTGGGGGCGGGGGCTCAGCCCTCTCCAGTCCCCCGACACCACGGGGCTGGTACCGTGGTGCTCCAGGTGCCGACACAGAGAGTTCCTGCTCAGTGAATCCTCCCCTACCCATCGCACCTCCCCGCCCACTCCCCACATATGCCCCTCTTCCTCACTCTCTTCCACTCCTCCCCACAGGTGCGTGCCTACGGGCCGGGCCTGAGCGGCGGTGAGGTGGGCAAGCCGGCGCCGTTCACCATCGACACGAAGGGTGCCGGCACGGGCGGCTTGGGCCTCACGGTGGAGGGGCCGTGCGAGGCCAAGATCCAGTGCCAGGACAACGGGGATGGCTCGTGCTCCGTGTCGTACCTCCCGACGGCGCCGGGGGAGTACACCATCAACATTCTGTTCGCTGACACCCACGTGCCGGGCTCGCCCTTCCGAGCTCAGGTGCCGCCCCCCCCCCTCCTTCCCTTTTTCACCCAGCCCCTCCACCCCCATGATGATTGCTTCCAATCGTTTTGCGTGATTTTATTCTGAGTTCTCTCCAATTTCCTGCCGTAGCGAAAAAAAATACGCAGAATGTCACTGAAATCGGCCAATACAACATTCCAATGCTGAGAAATTACCTGAAAAATTACTCTATTGAGATCACGCAGCAGGAGCAACATTGTCTCCGACTAATTTCCTCCCATCGCTAAAGACAAAGATCCCCCATATAGCCTTAACACACTGCTTGGGCCAAGTGCTGTTCACGAGCACCTATGAAGGCCATCGCTAAACACACATATACATGCACACACGCACACACAATACAACTGCTATTGGCCAAACCGAATCCCAAAGTACAAAGTGACGAATTATTTGACAATTTAATTCAGCGAACGCCTCGCCCCCGGCGCTGCTGCCCGGCCTCTTCAGGTGCGCCCCTCGTTCGACCCGAGCAAGGTGACGGTTCGGGGCCCCGGGCTGGAGCGCGGCAAGGCGGGCGAGGCGTGCGTCTTCGCGGTGGACTGCTCCCGTGCCGGCACGGCCGAGCTCACCGTCGAGGTGGTGCAGGCGGACGGCGCAGCACGCGCCGAAGTGCGTGTCCACGACAACGGCGATGGCACCTACGCCGTCACCTACGTGCCGCCCGGCCCGGGCCTGTACGCCGTCACCGTGAAGTACGGCGGGGTTCCCGTGCCGCGCGTGCCCGTGCGCGTGCGCATCGAGCCGATCGTCGACACCAGCGGAGTCCGCGTTTTCGGCCCCGGCGTGGAGCCTCGCGGTGAGCGATGGCGCCGCGGTTGATGCGCGCGGCCAGGCGAGGAGGCCATCGTCCGGCAGTGGTGTCGTCCATGCCAATTTCGCTTGTTGACTCCTCCACCCATGTCGACGACTCGAGCGACTAGACACTGACTGTGTCATCTAATCCACCACCACACTGTGTTCAACCACCACAAATTCACTGCAACAGCAAACCCTGCGCGCGTTACGCCACTACCACAAATTCACTGCAACAACACAACCCGCTCACTCATTCACTCACACAGTCACACGCCCACTCATCCAGCACACTGTGTTCAACCACCACTATCTCACTGGAGGTTGCAACAACACAACTCGCTCGCTCGCCCATTCACTCACCCACCCATTCACCACTCTGCAGGTCTCAATGATTATCTTTCTCATTTTCTTTCCTTGCACTGTGCCACTTTATATTTCCCTTCTCCCACCATCGTCTCGTTTTTTCTCAAGCTCTCATGACAATAACCAAGGTCAATTCAAGAAATACGCTTGAAATGCATTTTTAACAGCATTGTCACGAAGCGATGAGACGCTGTAGCCAAGAGGATAGGCAAGTAGAGTACCATGCGACCAGAGGCAGGGATTGAATCTGAGTTATTTGCAGGTCAAACTCAGCCTCCTCGTTTTACACCCCCTTTTGGCAAATACCAGTTCCACTGTGTGCATGAGTTTAGCTATGTGGGGAATACCACAGAACCCAGAGGAAACACATGCAGAACAGGGGAAGATAACGCATAAATGCCACACACTCTAATCTAATGTAATGTTATATTTATAGAGCGCCTTCACGCAATGCGCTTACCATAATTTAAAATAACGGTGACAAAATAGAATGATGTAGATGGCAGGGCAGTGCAAGGATTGAGAAATGAGTGACCGCGATTGAGGGTACTTAGGGATCACAAACGGTTGGGGAGGTACAGGAAGGAGACCACAAAACTCCACACAGAAAGGCGCCTGAGCCGGAAATTGAACCCAGACCCTTCTTGCTGTGAGGCACGAGCATTGTTCCCACTGCGCCGCCGCCACCGTGCCACCCCTAAGCTTGGCCGTTGTGTATCCCCTCACCCCAGGCGTGCTGCGTGAGGTGAGCACCGAGTTCACCGTGGATGCTCGCTCCCTGTTCTCCGCTCGCTCCACGACCACCACCACCACCACGACGACCACCGTGGCAAGAGGCAGCCCGGGGGTGGCTGCGGGGAAGGTGCGGGCGCGCCTCACGGGGCCGTCGGGCACCAAGACGGACACCACGCTCACCGACCAGGGAGACGGCACCTACCGCGCCGAGTACACCGCCTACGAGGAGGGTACGCACGGGGGCTCCGGGGGCCGGGTCCGGGGTTCTCTGGGCCAACGGATGTAGGACCCGGGCTTGGGGCGTAGCGATTGCACCCGAGCGGTGGTAACGTGTTTGCTGTTTTTTTGCGGAGGTTCGCGGTTCGAATCTGGCGAGCCGCCCCGGTCAATACTGCGGTGTGCTTGTTCACCGTAAGTCTGCCACCTGCGTGCCGGCGCCAGTGTCAAAATTTATTGAAAAATTACACTGCAAACACTAAATTGGGATCACACACACACATACGTCGTAACATCATTCACTACTTGCAGACTCGATTCGTCTGTGAAACACAGCGGCCTCCGCAATAGCCCTGTGCTCTTAAGAATTACACGAATAACCAAGTGCATTTGATAATTGCCGTTATTACCTCGCACAGTTCACTGATCGCGCTTTTCCTCTCGTCAACTTCCACTGTCAATGTGGAGAGGCACGCGCCGCGAGTCTGAATTTAAAGCTGAGAAATGGTAACCAGCGCCGCCACCGCACCTCTGTGTGTACTGAGTGGTGATTGTTCCCAGCGATTTTGGTTCCTTGCGTCCCATATCACTTCGGAGACTGCAGTCTGCGCTATTATCTGGCATTAATACACAGTTGATGACGATGACGACGATGATGATAAATGATCATATGCATTGATTGATACAACTATGATGATTCTGATAATAAATATTTGATGATAATACTAGTGATTCTGACAAACATTTGACGATGATGTTAATGATATTTGATTATACTGATTATAAGAATTTGATGATGATGCTGATGACCGTGAGAACGTTTTATGGTGATGATAAATATTTGATGATGCTGATTAGAAATATTTTATGATGCTGATGATGCTAATGACAGTGAGAATAGTTGATGGTGATGATGACAAACATTATGATAAATCTTGACTTAAAGCTTTCGTGACTGCAGGAATTCATATTCATTGGGTCTTTCGTTCAAGCCGCGTAGATAGAAAAAAGAATAAAAATATCACGATGTTTCGATCGCAGCACAAGCAATCGTCATCAGGTGAAAAAATAGCGGGAGAGCTGCTCAGGCAGGATGTTTGCGATCGAAACGTCGTGATATTTTTGTTTATTTTTTTCTATCTACGTGGCTTTACCGAAAGACCCAATGAATATGATGATAAATATTCAACGATGTTGCTGCTGCTGACGATGTATGCGGTGGCCATGCGTCCACTAGGCGTGCACACGGTGGAGGTGACGGTGGACGAGGTGCCAGTTCCGCGGAGCCCATTCCGCGTTGAGGTCAAGGAGGGCTGCGACCCCACCAGGGTGCGGGCCTACGGGCCCGGCCTGGAGGGAGGCCTCACGCACACCCCCAACCGCTTCACAGTGGAGACTCGGTAAGCACTCGTACTGCCTCATCACCATCATTACCACGGTCGTGATTTGTAATTTTTATTTACGTAACCCTTTTTTAAAATTTACGCTTGTTTACCCATTAAATTCTCAACACTTTTTCAGGAGGGTCTTTGTAGGTTTTCACTGGAGGGGGGAAAATGCTGTTTGCTGTGTGTCATCCTGATCGAGTAATTTTCAGAGAATGTTTCAGCACTGGGATGTTCTTGCCAATTCCAGTTACGCTATAGTTGTATTTTTTTCTACAATGGCAAGAGACCGTGGAATGCCGAGGAAAACCATGCAGAACAGGGGGAGAACATACATTTTGCACTCACTCTCATACATACACGTTCACTCGTTCTCTGCAGAACAGGGGGAGAATGCACAAGCTCCACACAGAAAGGTGCCAGAGACAGAATTCTAACTTAGGCTATTCTTGCTGTGAGGCACGAGCATTACCGATGCACCACCACCCTGCCACCCTAAGGTGGTGGAGTTGCTGGGAATGTTGATGACAACTGCAATGTTGATATAAGGGTGGTCAGGACAATGATTATGGTGATGGAGACAATGGCGATGGAGACAATTGTCTGCGGCAGTGCTGACAGTGTCGGTGAGGATGAAAATGCTCGCATTGATAACCATGACGACTATGATGATGTTGACGCGTGCACAGCGGTGCGGGCACGGGCGGCCTGGGCCTGGCCATCGAGGGCCCCTCCGAGGCCAAGATGCTCTGCAAAGACAACAAAGATGGCAGCTGCAGTGTGGAGTACATCCCCTTCACCCCCGGGGACTATGACATCAACATCACCTTCGGGGGCCTTCACATCCCCAGTGAGGCCCTCGCGCACGCGGACGCCCGTCACCCACCCGCGATCGCGTTCCTAACGACCCCGTGGATGATCCATTCCAGCGGCTTGATGGTCGGTGGAGGCGCGGCGATGGGACGGCAGGCCAAAGAACCATTTCCTCACTCGGGGCCAAACAGAATGTACCTTGCCTGGTATACAGGAGGGTCATGAGTTCAATTCCGACCCTGACGCCAGTATATTTGGAGTTTGCATGCCTATCTACCCATGATCACGTGGATTTTTCTCCGGGTCCTCTGGTTTTTCCCTCTACATCAACGTGCGTTTACAGTATTTGGCCGTGATCAGTGGCGGCTCCTGCAAAATCTCTCAGGGGGGGAAAATGTCTGGATGATTAATAAGGATAAGGTCCACCCATGCAATGGATAAATTAACAGCTTAAGCATGTAAAGGCAACTTCACTTCTTTAATATTAATGAAAAATAAAGTGACTCTTACAATACATCTTGTTTGTTTCTATACTCACTATTAAAACAAACCACTCAAGTTTATTTTATTAAAGATTCCACTCGGTGGCGACAAATTATATTGTTGGATGAAACGTGCTTACGTATGATGACGTAAGCACGTATGATGACGTAAGCACGTTAGGGCGAGCCCTCCCGGAAGCCATAGAGAATGCATTGCAGCGCCCCCGTTCGAAAAAAAACATCTTTGAATGTAAGTCTATGGGACCACTAGGGGCGATTCTCAGCTGGAGGGAAATCGCCCAAAATGAGGCGGTACTCCACAGAACGTAGCATGACGCTGATTGGACTATATCCAGAGGCACAGTGACGGCTAGCGTGACTCTGTGGTTGAATGACATTGGTGGTGCGTCGCCCAATCGCCCTAATGAAGAAACCGCCCCTGGCCGTGATACATTTCCATGTGCTAAGCCACTTCATTGAGCTATCATTTGTGGCTCGGTCGATTCTGAAAAAGAGCTACATAGAGCAGTAGGCCTTACCTGGTAAAATAAAATAGTTACATTTTTAGTTTAGTTTGGCGGGCAACTAGACCTTCACTCGCACACACCCACACCTCGGAGCTATCCGATAATAATGCGAAGAGTAATCATGGCTCACCTTCACCGGCGACTTGAAGCACAATGCTTTGTGGCAGGTCAATAAGTGTGGCTAGGATCCTGGCAGCGATGGGTAAATGTGGAGGTGGAAGGCCTCGTGTGGACGCAGGCCGCCAGAAATGAACTTGCGCCATACCCAGCCCGTGGGCCGCAGCTCCTCTCTCCTTGCACTCGACGACGAATGTGAAGTGGCAGAGTCAAAGTCCCTGATGGGGAGGGGGGGGGAAGGTGGCAGGGTTGTTCTGGTCAAGCACTCCACTTTGAACCTGAATACCTGAGTTGAATTCCAGACCACGAGTAACATCAATGGTGAGTGATGTCTGAAACAGTCCTGGGACCCATTCCCCCCCCCCCCCCCACTTCAAAAGGCCATACTGTCCAACATGGTAGATTAGTCAAACGAGCAGCACGCAGAGAGGCCCTTTATCCAGCAGTGGATGGCTTTGTGTGGCGTCTCGGTGCTGCGTCGCCCCGCTAACCAGGAAGCCTATCGTCGCGGTAACTCATGCGGCGATTGTCGTTGCGGCGTGGTTTCTGTGCGGCGGTGGAGCAGGGAGCCCGTTCCGGGTGCTGGTGAAAGACGCAGTGGATGCCAGCAAGGTGCGCTGCTCGGGGCCTGGCTTGGGGCCTGCGGTACGTGCCGGGATTCCGCAGACCTTTACGGTCGACTGCAGCAAGGCCGGTCGTGCCACGCTGGAGGTCATGGTGCTGGATCCACGCGGTGAGGCCCGCGCGCGTCGCCGTCCCAACGAGAGTGGCGAGGGTAACGACGGTGACTAGGCTGATGAGGGTGACGATGGTGACGACGAGGGTAGCAACGATGATGAAGGTGGCGACAGTGGCGAAGGTGACGAGGGTGACAACGGTGATCAGGGTGACGACGGTCACGAGGGTGAAGACGGTGACGAGGGTGACGACAGTGACGACGGTGATGAGGGTGACGACGGTAATGACGACCGCCCTGGCAGGCCCTTGCGCAGTGCTGAGTGTCAGCAGTGGACAGGGAAAGGAGGCGGCCGGGTGGCTCGAGAGATTCGGAGCCAGTACCGCCGAGAGCCGAATCCAAACGTGATCAAACCGTATAGTGAATGGTAGCAGCCTGGTCACCAATGACTTACATCCATCGAGACCCATAGATTCAAATAGAGACTCACAGATTAAAATGGAGACCCATAGACTTAACGTAGAGACTGATAGACTCACCGCCACAGATTTGTGACTCAACAAGATTCTTAAGCATAATATTCTCAGCCTGATCACCAAAGACTGTACAAAAAATCCAACGTATATATTATTTGGCTCTGCACTTCATTTGTCAAAATTCCAGCTCTGAACATGGCAAATATCGGTTTAACTGTCACTGCGATGATCAATCATCTCTGGCGCAGAGCAAGCTGACGAGTGCTGCACCCGAATGCGGGCTCTTCTCTAAGACCAAGGGGGGTGGCGCAGCTCTGCGAGAGTTCCGAGCCGATTCTTTGTCCGTGCCACCGCCGTGACACTCATGCTCCCGCGGTCATGTCCAGGTCTGCCCGAGCCACTGGAGGTGCAGGACAACGGGGACGGTACGCACACGGTCAATTACCTGACGAGCCAGGATGGGCCCTACACCATCGGGGTCAAGTACGGGGACCAGGAGGTGCCCCGCAGGTACGCGGCGGTCGTGGGCACGGTGGAGCGTGGGTGCTCGTTTAGACGCACGCGCAGGTGCACAGGCACCTGCTGCAGTGAGTTGTAAACATCGGCGCTGGGGAGACAAAGGCGGCCGGGAATGGCGCTGGCTGCACTGCCCGTTTGTACGCCGTTGCCAGCCTGTGCAGGCGCTCGCTCACAGCACTTACCCCAGCAGCATCAGTAGCAGCAGCGTGTGGGAGGAAACGTGGGACCTTTGTCAATTTACGCTCCAATTTACGCCCCCTGGGCAACTCCTCTCTGTACAAATCTCAGAGGCGACCGCTCAGCGATCGTGCGTTCTGCTGCTGTGGAGGACCCCTGCTCTCCCTACCCACATCCAGAATCGTGACTCCAGCTTGAAAACCGATTTTAAATTCAAAGCCTTTTTTTCCTGTAGCCTGTAGTTTTATCATTGGCTTGTATCACAGATCTTCATGTTATCTATTTCGGGGGTGTAGTTATTATAGTCCTTGTCAACGTTTTTTGTATTTCGTTTGGAATTATTTACACTTGGGAGTGTTTTTTTTTGCGTGTGTGTATAACGCTCTAAGATTTTATGATGCATTTTAAAATCGAGATCATTTTTATTATTACGTTTCTATTGGGTCGCCGCAGTCCATTTAAGATCAAAGTGCTGCCGACGCACGATGCTAGCAAGGTGAAGGCGAGTGGGCCCGGCCTCAACTCGTCGGGCGTGTCGGCGAGCCTCCCTGTCGAGTTCACCATCGACGCACGCGACGCCGGAGAGGGCCTCCTGACAGTGCAGATCACGGTGCGTGGACGCGGTGCGGGACGTGGAGGTGTCAGACACGGGGACGCAGCTGGGTCACAGCTGGGCCACGGGGTCACAGATGGCACACAGCTGGGGAAGTGGGTACATAGTTGGGGACACGGAGATACAGCTGGGGATGTGGGGACACAGCTTCAGACACTTCAGACACAGCTGGACACGCGGGGAAACGGAAACACAGCTGGGAATGCGGTGACATGACGGTTGGGGAACGAACAGCAGATTCCACTGAGACATGGCGAGAGACAAGAGAGATGGAGCCATGGGACAAGGGGACAGAGATGGAGACATGGGGACACAGGAAACCCTGCCAGGGACACCGCTGCTCAACACTGTAACGATCACACTCGCGGTTATGCACGCTCGTGGTTTAGATGGCACGGGTGGCGTCGAGGTGCGCGTGTGTTCCACGTGCCCCGTGGAGTCGGGATGATCTTCGCACGTGGTCACTGCCGCGCTGCTCGTGGTCCGAATGCTGGGATCCCTGGTCAAGGGGCTCCGGTTGTGCAAATTCCCTCTTGCACAAGGGGGATCGGTGACCCTTGACCCCTTGCGTGGGAGCTCGGTGAACCTTGGCCTCTAGCCCCACCGGAGGACGCCGCCATTACCCTCGTCCCCGTCGAGGTTCCCTCTGCTCCACATCGGAATTTTGCTTCTAGTGCTGCCCTTGTCCAATCGGGATCTGCTTCCACTAATCACGTGACTCCCTTTGGGCCAATCAAGTGAGGAGTCGATAACCCACGATGCGATGGTTGTGTCATGATAACCATCGTCACCATCGTCATCATCCTCGTCCCATTCCCCCCGCTTCCCTCCCTCTCGCTAGGACGCGAAGGGAAACACGTCCGAGGCGACGATTTTCGTTCGCGATTGGAAATCCCGAGCGATGGAGGGCTCAAAGCCTTCTCCCCAGGCCCCTCAGGCCGCCCCCCACTCCACCCCAACCACCTTCTCCGTAAGGCGCCCCCCCCTCCTCCCCGCTCGCCCCCTCCAGCCTGGCCTGTGCCTGCAAGTGAATGCGGCATGCTTGGATGGACTGCTGCTTGCCCTTCGCTCGGTGGCTTTGCAAAGATCGCCCCTTTCTCTCTGCACAGCACGAACTTGCAGCACGCAATCCATTGCTTCTCGATCGGGGTGGGGGGGGTGCCGCCAAACTTCACCTTCCTCCCCTCACACTCGCCGGGCGGCCGAGCAGCCAGTGGTACTCGGGCTGGCGCCGCGTGCTTGCGTTTGGGGTTTGGAGCCAAGCAGCGACGACGCCAGGGCGCATGGCGCGGGGGTGTGTGGTTTTTTTCACTGCCGCGTGCGACGCAACTCCTCTGGCATGGGTCCTTCGCTCCCCGGTCTCCGTCTTTGGGGCGCCACGGTGGCGAGATGTTAACTCCCTCACCTGGTATAAATGAGGTCGTGGGTTCATCTCTCTCCCCGTGGTCGCGTCAATTTCTCTCCGGGTCCTCTGGTTTTCCCTCCACATTTAGAAAGATGCCTTTAGAGTATTTGGCTGAAATACATTTTCACGTGATCAGCCACTTTGTTGAGCTATCATTAGTGGCCAGGTCACTTCTGAAAAAGGGCTTTATAGCTCAAGTGGGCCTTCCCTGATAAAATAAAAAATAGTTAGTTGGTATCGTTTTTGGGTGAACAAAACAAAAGTGGGCCCCCAGAAATGAACGTCAGCTTTGTGACCGACTGGCACTGCCAAATAGAATTCTCCCCGACACAAGCTCCGTTTGGGAGCTGAGCACCACTGGCGCTGTGGGTAGCACGCCGTGACATGAACCCGGTGACCTGAAATCAATTCTCTGGAACATAAACCAACATCAGTGGCGAGTGAAGTCCGAACCGGTCCTGGGCGTCTACCCTCTTCACCAGCCCCTGCACTGACGAGCGTGGTGAAGTATGGTCAAAGAAGTGACGGTTCAGAGTTGGGCAAAATCTAATTTGCATGTGACTGAGATATCATTGCGTTTGTATATTGTAATTGGTCTTTTTTATCTGATTCACATGAGACACGGTTAAATCGTTCACTTTGTATCCACATTAGGTATCCTCCAGTTTTTTTTTATAAAAAATGAATTATCCAAGCTCTGCAGTTAAGAAACCCCCATAACTAACGTAGCTCAAACAGAGTGACCAAGCTCTGTACATTTTAGAAATGCAAACAGCTTCTTAAACGAGTAACTCCACAGAAAGTAGATCGGCAGGTCGCCTATGATGGGATAAAGTGTGGGTGCTCCCACCTCTTCCAAGACGTCTGGCCATTGTGGAGAGTAGGCCAAGTACCCTCCCTTGGAGATCTGCCAGCATTGGCGTGAGCGAGCAATTACAATGCTGCACCTTTACCTTGTAATAGGTTTCTCTGCAGCACCCCTCGTAATGAAAGGACAAGACAAGGGTTTTAATTTATTGGGAAACTTTCTTGAATGTCCAAGCATCTGAAAGTCCCATAAATCTCATCTCTTTAATAATGTGAAGGGCACCCCCATTGGCAGGTGTTCCTGTGCGGCACAAAGTGACGCAGCACCGGCCTGGAAGTTTTCGGTTGCGGTGTTGCTAATTGGTTATTCAAATTAACTAATCTCTAATTCACTGTGAGCAATTCACAGTCCAAAAAATGTGGACCATGATGCCGGCGTACGCAATGTAGCCGCGGCGTTAACCGGGACGGCCAGGGGCGCTTGAACCGCGAACCTCTGCAATAAACAAGCGCCGTTATGAGCGGAGCGCTTGGTGGCGACGATCTCTGGCAGGACCCGGACGGGAAGCCGAAAAAAGCGAACATCAGGGACAACGGCGATGGCACGTACACGGTGTCGTACGTGCCGGACATGACGGGGCGCTACACGATCACCATCAAGTACGGCGGAGACGAGATCCCCTACTCACCGTACCGCATCCGCGCCCTGCCCACCGGCGACGCCAGCAAGTGCACCGTGACTGGTACGTGCGGGTGCGCGTCAGTGAGTGGAGGACGCACCAGGTACTCGTTTGAGGCTGAGTCGACCTAAGGGAGACCCAGGACCGTTTCAGATAATCGTCACTGGTATTGGCCATGAGCGGAAATCAAACTTGGGTCACCGAGTTCGAAATGCAGCGCAGTAATCACTACGCTACCGCTTTCCATAAATCGTACACGAGCGCTTGAACAGACACGCGCGATGCTGAATATGCACATCAGCACGTGCACGAGCGCGGACGCGTTGGAGCTGCAGCCATCAACCGCTGGGATGGCGATTCACCGCTGGGAGGATTGCTGCTAACCCTCTCTCCTCTGCCCTGTGTCCCTCCCTGCAGTGTCCATCGGGGGCCACGGGCTGGGTAAGTACAGCTCCAGGATGAACAATCCACACTCATCCGCCCTATACAGAGGCGTACATTTGGGTGGGCGCGTACATGGTCTCCAGTGTGGTGGTTCAGTGAGTACGTGGGTGGATGCGTGCATGATCTGGAATGTGGTTGTTGAGTGTATGGGTGGGTAAGTGCATGGTCTGCAGTCTGGTGGTTGAGTGAGTGCATGGGTAGGTCAGTGTCTGTCAGACCAAGTTCGTAACTTGGGTGGAGGAATCAATGTGTGAAGACGTTGACATGAACGGCAACCGTGGCCATAGCAACAGGAGCGTGACGAGGACATATCATGGGAAAAATTATATCTCACGATACCAGCTTCCTCCTCAACAAGCGGACGATCCTGGGACAACTGGGGCAGGCGGTAACCTGAATCCCCCCCGCCCCTCGCCCCACCCCGCCCCCGTGCCAGGCGCCGGTGTGGGCCCCACGATCCAGATCAATGAGGAGACGGTGATCACGGTGGACGCCAAGGCGGCCGGCAAGGGCAAGGTGACGTGCTCGGTGTCCCGCCCCGACGGTGCCGAGCTGGACGTGGACGTGATGGAGAACCGCGATGGCACCTTCGACATCTACTACACGGCGCCCGAGCCGGGCAACTACACCATCACCGTGCGTTTCGGCGGCGAGCTGGTCCCCAACAGCCCCTTCCACGTGCTGGTACGACGAGGCGCGATCGCACCAACTAGTGCTGTGGGCGGCATGAGTGTGCGAACGTCACTGTGCCGGTTCTCGCCGCTGTGTGGCACGGCTCCCACGCGTGGTTCGGGTTGCACCGCACGTGGTTCGGCGCGATGCCCCAGACTCTGCTCCAAGTGGCAGGGGGACTCCGTGTGAGTCTACGAACGACTGTGAATCTCTATGCTTCCGTGTAATTGTATATGTCTCTGTGTGAGTCTATGGGTCTCTCTAATGTAAGTCTAATGGTATGTAAGTTTATGGTTCTCTATGTAAGTCAATGAGTCTCTTTGTGACCTTATGGATTTATATTTTAATTAGAGTCTCTTTTGTAAGTCTGTAGGTCAGTCTGATCCTACGTGACTCGTTTTAGTCTGTGGGTCTAAAAGCACCTCTACACTGAAGCATCGCCACAGGCTTCGGCCTCTTCACATTGTCTTTGAACTATGGCGCTGGACAAATTTACGTGCTTATTATTATTGTCATGGTGAAGCCAACGTATTGCAGTTTCTCAACGAATTCACCTGCATGCATAATCAAATGACCGGGGCTGCAGAATTTTCGTCTTCTCAACACGGAGCCCCGAGCTGCGACAGGACTCTCCAGCACGCTTTTTAAAGAGCGCTTCACGAAGCAATTTACGTGACGTTGCATACTTCCAACGACCCGAACGAAGCCAACGCTGCGTGAGGCTCGCCAAGACGATGTCCCCGCTTGTCTCTCTGTGCGTGTTCAGGCCACGGACCAGCCGCCCCGCGGCACAGACGCCACCCCCGGCGGGCTCCGGCCGTTTAACCTCGTCATCCCGTTCACCGTGCAGAAGGGGGAGATCACCGGTTTGCATACGCACACAATCGCACACACGCACTCTCGCATGCACACACTAGCACACGTGTACTCACAACCACCATTCGCCACTAAGTGGCACACACACACACTCTGTGCGTACATGTGCCAAAGGGGAGGGGTTTGGGGCTGGGTATTGATGGAGAGGAAGAGGAGTTGGGTGAGCATGATGTCACTTCTACTCCCCCCCACCTCTTGCTCCGTCCTGCTTCCTCCCTCCTCCTCATACAGGACAAGTCCGTATGCCGTCAGGAAAGACGGCACGCCCGGACATCACGGACAACAAGGACGGAACGGTGACGGTGAAGTACGCGCCAACCGAGCCCGGACTCCATGAGATGGAAATCAAGTATGACGGCAGCCACATCCCAGGTACCCCCCCGCACCGCAACCATGCCGCACTACACCATGCCACGTTATACACCACGTAGCAATATACAACACCAAACCACACTGCACTGCAACCACACCGCACAACACCGCTCCATGAGACACGGGTCATTGGTAATTTTTTTCTGTGAGACACCTCCGATATAAACAGTTGGCTATCCACGGTGCGAAATAATTTCCACATAAAAAACGTACATTTCTCCAGTAATTTGCCACGTTTTTTGTCCATCTCTTACTGGCCTCCACCCACTCTGATAGAGACGAGGGGCTTGTGCCCACAATGTAATCGGTGCTACGGGAGCTTAGAGAGAATGGTGATGCTCACGATGTCACCATACGATACGCTGTGGGCTGTAGAATACCGGATTCTTAAAATTGTATGACTCACTTGTTTTGCCTCTGCTTTAAAGCAAAAGCTGGAGTGTGTCTGATAATAGAATCAGGTCGCTGTGCATGATCGAGACCAGATTGGTTTAAGAGACCGGGCACAAGTTTGGGTCATGTCTTACTTTCCGGAGCATCTCTTAATCCGGAGAGGATGGCATTTTCTAGCCGGTTTGGCTGTGAGTCAAACGTGGCTCGGTTGGGATGGAGAATTTCAGATGAAATCACGCAACGCCCCATCATTCGGTCTGCCAGACACTGTTTCATCTCATCATCCACACTGCATTCAGCTGCCACCACACTGCAGGTCACAACAACAGAATAACTAACTCACCCACCCACTCACTATGCTCAGCAATTATGTTTAATCATACACCCCCCCTTCCACCCATTGCACTGTGAATAGAGCCATTACGAGCGACGTTCTACTCAATAATGTATGCCTTGCGCTGCTGCTGTGCGAGTGGCGATGCATTCTGTGTAAGCTGCGCCGCTCCCACACAGCTCAGCTCCCACACTACGACGCCGGTGTTGCGGTTGTGCTTATGTCAATAATTGATGCATAGAGGCGAATGCTGAACTGAACAGCAAGAGCGGCGAACCGATTTTGGTGGTAGAACGCTGCGGGGTCAGTGCGTATCGGAAGCTGCCGTGGTCGCGCAGCGATAGATTGCTCGATCGGAATCCACACGGCAACAACTCGGTGGGACCCTCCTGAAAAAAAGCCATGAGACTCTGTGAGGCTTTTCTGGGTAAGCAAGTGGAGTGATAATGATTAAAGTATGGATCTGAAACATTGACGAATAAATGAGAGCAAAAGGTGAAAAGTGCACAAAGAAGCAGAGAGGAAGATTGAGGAACACCTGAATCAGAGAACATGCACTGATGACAAGAGTGAGTGGACGTGGGCGGGACACGTCATGTCCAGAAGGGATGACGTGCCTGAGAGGACGTCCACAGCAGAGACGGAACGCCACGCTAGGCTCGTGCGCTGGCGGTGCTGGGGTGCATCCATGCATCATGGCGCCATGATTGCCGGCGAACAGCTTGGGGAGGTCTTCATCCAGTCGCGGATTGATCACGACTGTCAAAACGACCTGACTGTTGAACCCCGTGTCCACCCCCCCCCCACCACCTTGCACAGGGAGCCCCCTGCAGTTCTACGTGGACGCGGTAAATAGCGGAGTGGTGAGCGCCTTCGGGCCGGGGCTGTCCCATGGCGTGGCCAACAAGCCGGCCATCTTCACCATCATCACCAAGAACGCGGGCGAAGGTGACGTGCCCACTCACATGTGGAGCGATGACACGGGAACAGCGGAGACAGAGGCACGGGGACAGGGGAGACACGGGGACAGGGGAAAAACGGTAACAGGGAAGACGTGGAGACAGGTGAGACAAAGGGACCGGGGAAGAACTGGGACGGGAAAGACACAGGGGAGACATGGAGACGGAGGAACAGAGAGATGTCGACATTGGAACAGACACCACAGAGATGGGGGAACAAAGATACGGGGATCAGGCCGTGAGAGGCACGACTCTCACAAAGACCGCTCTAGACAATGACGCGCCCGTCCGTGTTTGTGTCCCGTCATCAGGAGGTCTCTCTCTGGCCGTGGAGGGGCCCTCCAAGGCGGAGATCTCCTGCAAGGACAACAAGGACGGCACGTGCACCGTATCCTACCTGCCCACCGCGCCCGGCGCCTACAGCATCATCGTCAAGTTCGACGACCAGCACATCCCGGGCAGCCCCTTCACCGCCAAGATCATCGGTACGAGCACAAACCTAGTTGAGGGAGAGTATTTTCACCCCTTCGAATTTGACCTCCGGGGTTACAATAATGAACGTTGTTTGGACCCCGGAGCAAAAAACGAGTACAGACGTTGCATAGGCATCTCTCAGGGCCTGCCGAGAATTACGTCTGCCACGTTTTGCAACTAAGGTCGAGGGAGTCAGCGCACCAGCTCTCCATCGCTCCATCTCTCCCGTTGATTTGTTCACGTGTTCATATCTGCTGCGCGGGGTCATGGTAACTCTCGTGACAGAGATCCGATGTAAATGAAACTCCTGTGGAAGGTCGTGCTACCATTGGGGACTCACCTGAGTGAAACCCGGCCATGTCGCACGCCCAGCATGTGAGTGGCATATTTTTGATGCTTGCATCACGCTCGTCTGCAGCTTACATGCACGTGTGTTCATACACGTGTGTGCGCTCTCAGGAGTGGTAGTGTAGTGGTTAGCGCTCTACGGTACGAATCTGGCGATCCGAGTTCGATTCCTGCTCACAGCCAATACCAGTGAAGATTATCTGAACATCGCCACTGGGGAGACAAAGGCGGCGGACGTAGTTCTTCCACCACCCCCTCGTATGTCGTGTTGGCCTTCATAGGTGCTCGCTAACAGCACTTTCCCAAACAGTCTGTTAAAGGCTATACGGGGGATCTTTGTCTTTGTGCGTGCGTGCGAGCAGGGGACGGCTCAGTGAGGACCACGCAGCTGAGCGTGGGCACCGCCACCGACGTCTCGCTCAAGATCCTCGAGTCGGACCTGAGCTCGCTCTCCTCCAGCATCTGCGCGCCGTCCGGCAAGGAGGAAGCCTGCCTGCTCAAGCGTCTGCCCAACGGACACATCGGTGGGGCTAGCACGTACTCGCTAGCGCGCACACAACCACACATGCACACACACATGCCGCCTCCGTCCGCTGCAGCACAGACACGACTCAAATACTTATTTGTTTTCCACTGGCACATCCAAGCCAGACCAGCCCGGAGCTGTCACCTTTTGAGTGGTTTTTCACTGCCGAGCCGTGAACAAACAGTGATTCGCTGGTGTCACAAGAAGACATCTGAATCTGGTCGAGCGGAGCCAGGGATGGGGCTAATGATGCTGTAGCCGGTATAATCCGCACTCGGCATCACCGCATCATCTCGTTCACCGCTTGTGACGTCGGTACGCTTTGAGGACACTTGTGGAATACAGCTCCGACGTTTCTCGACGTCACATGTTCCGTGAGCGGCACGGCTCGGCATTTGCAGTGCAAAAATAACACTGGTGCCACCAGAGGTGTGCCGGGATGACCCAGCACGGCTCTGGCACGGCTCACATCTGACAGTGGAAAAGCAATTTATCATGATGTAAATAGCCACACGATGTGGCTGCCACCTTGGTGGATGTCGGTGGATGATGACGGCAGCTATGGGATTGGATATTGATGGCTATCAGGGAGGATGTCAGTGGATGTCCATGGCTCAATTCGGTGGCTGTCAGGGGGGACGTCAATCTATGTCGGTAGGTGGGGATGGACAATGCCTGCGGACCCACCGTAGTGACGCGTGCATCATGGCGTGCGTTGCCCAGGGATCTCGTTCACGCCGCGCGAGGCAGGCGAGCACATGGTGAGCGTGCGCAAGGGCGAGCGCCACGTGGCCAACAGCCCATTCCGCATCACCGTGGGGCCGTCAGACATCGGTGACGCGGCCAAGGTGAAGGCCTGGGGACGCGGCCTCTCCGAGGGACGCACCTATGAGGTCGCCGAGTTCGTGGTGGACACGCGCGGCGCTGGTGAGTGGGCACGTGTGTATGTGTACACGTGTGTGTGTGTTTACATGTGTGTGTATGGGGAGCGGTGACCTGGTTGTCAGCGTACTACACTGACTGAAGCTGGCGACCCGAGTTTAATTCCTGCTCACGATCAATTATGGTGAATATTTGAACCGGTCCTGGGCCTCTCCTAGGTCACCTAAGTCTGAAATGAGTACCTGCTTTGGTGTGTAAACATCAGCACCGGGGAGACAAAGGCGGCCGGAAGTGGTTCTGGCCACCCACCCCCTCGAGTGCCTTTACCGGCCTTCATAGGTGCTCGTGAACAGGAGTTGCCCCCCCACATTCTATAACGGCTATACGGGGGATCTTTGTCTTTGTGTGAATGTGTGTGTGTGGATTGGGACACAACCCCCGTGCACGGCACGGGCTCCCTGGCCACGTTGCCACCGCTCTGACGGTCCGCTCGTTAATCGCCCAGGTTACGGGGGCCTGGGCCTGTCCATCGAGGGCCCCAGCAAGGTGGACATCAACTGCGAGGACCAGGAGGACGGCACGTGCCGCGTCACCTACTGCCCCACAGAGCCCGGCACCTACATCATCAATATTAAGTTCTCCGACCAGCACGTGCCCGGTACAGGCTCCGCTACACGGCACCGCGTGGGGTGGTACGAGCAGTAGAGTGTGACACTGCGTGCGTGCGTGTGAATGAAACATCGCCACTGGGGAGACAAAGGCGGCCGAGCATGGTGCTGCCCACGCACACATTCATGTGCTGTGCCGACCTTAATATGTGCTCGCTAACAGCACGTGCCCCTATTGAAGGCTACACGGGGGACCTTTGTCTCTGTGTGTGAGCAGGGAGTCCATTTTCGGTGAAGGTATCAGGCGAGGGCCGCATGAAGGAGAGCATCACGCGGCGCCGCCAAGCACCGTCCATCGCCACCGTGGGGTCCACCTGCGACCTCAACCTCAAGATCCCCGGTAAGGAGTGCGGGGGGGGGGGGGAGCGGTGGCCACCACGACGCATCTCATGATCCTCCCGCCCCCACCCCTTCCTCGGTTCAATACCTCGTCATGATCGTAACAATTACACACGATGTATATAATAGGTAAAGGTGCGGCCAAAATCATCTCACCGGAATCGTAGTATGGCACGCACAACCCTTCCCTACTGCCTGGCCTAACACGACGCATACGAATCCACCATAACCCTAACGTGATACATAAAAATCCACCTATTGCTGTACTGAACTGCTGTGCTCCCAGTCTGCCTCTGCACCTTTACAAACCTATGCCGGTCGGCCAGGTTCTGTAACCTCTACCATGGCCCCGGACGGAGTGCAGAGGCCTTCATCCAGCGGTGAGATTAACGGAAGGGGCCCGTGCGTTTTATCCGCCGCAGGGAACTGGTTTCAGATGGTGTCGGCGCAGGACCGGCTGACGCGCACGTTTACGCGCAGCAGCCACACATACACGCGCACGGAGCGCACGGAGATCAGCAAGACGCGCGGCGGGGAGACAAAGCGGGAGGTGCGCGTGGAGGAGTCCACGCAGGTGGGCGGCGGCGAGCCGCCGTCCTTCCCCGCTGTCTTCGGGGACCTCATCGGCCGCGACACGCGCTCGCCCTTCCGTCCCGACGGTGAGCCGCGGCGCTAGCACTGGCACCGCTGTTTCGTGTGTATGTGTACACTCATGTGCATACGCATGTGTGCGTATGCGTGCATGTATGTGCATGTGTGTGTGGTGCCAGGAGTGGTGCTGGCCAACCTGTGTGGTACCACAGTGGTTAGTGCACTGTGCTAAGAACCAAGTGACCCGATTGCCATCCACACTCACAGCCTATAACAGTGGTGATTATTTGAACCGGACCTGGGCCTCCTCTAGGTCGACTCAGCCTTGAGTACCTGGAGTGGTGTATAAAGGTCAGCGCTAGGGAGACAAAGGTGACAGGGCGTGGTGCTAGCTAACCACCCCGTCGTATGCCTTGCCAGCCTTTATTGGTGCTCGCTAACAGCAATTGCCCCAACAGTCCGTTAAGGCTATAGGGTGGTCTTTGTATTTGTCGTGTTGCCAAATATAGTGGCACAGTGGGGAGCACAGATGGTGCATCTGTCAGTCATCTCAGTCAGTTAACCCATAACACTTGGGTCTGTCCTGTAACCATGTGACCTCAAGGTGCATATAGCCTGACACAAGCGCTGTGGTGATGTCACCGCCACTTATTGGCGAATGACGGCCGTTGTAGTTTCGTGTATGTGATCAGAACTAAGTCCCATCAGTTAGCTCCTTTGGCAAGCAAGGCTGAATTGGCTGGGTCGTATAGCCCATGTGCCCATCCACTGCACGCTCAAGCAGATTCTGTTGTGCCGGATAAAGGAGGCTACACGGCGCAGATCTGGGCGTTGCTTTGTCTCTCGGCGCGATCCTAAGCGCGTGTCTCCCCCACAATGCACTTTTAAGCCCCGCGTCCGAATATGCAGCGTGCTAACCGTCCGGCGCCGCCGCTCCCCCGCTCGCAGAGGCCGGCACGTACGAGCTGACAGCACAGGTGACGAGCCCCGGTGGGCGCACGGAGGAAGCCGAGATCGTAGAGGGCGACGACGGCACATACAGCGTGCGCTTCGTACCGCGCGAGACCGGCGCGCACACCGTCGCCGTGCGCTACCGCGGGCAGCACGTGCCCGGCAGCCCCTTCCAGTTCACGGTGGGGCCGCTCGGAGAGGGAGGCCCCAACAAGGTGCGCGCCAGCGGGCCGGGGCTGGAGCGAGGGGAGGCCGGCATGCCGGGTGAGTGTGCATATTCGCGCGTGTGTGCACACGTGCAATAGCGATACTCTCATCTTATATTAAAGAGCGCCTTAAATGGAGGTGCTTCGTGTGATTTTAAAATGGTACGAGACAAATTATTTACATGGCAGGGGCGTGCAAGAGATGAGGAATGGGTGACCACAATAGAGGGTACGTAGGGGTAAGGGAAGGGTAGGGGAGGGAAGGAATGGAGGGGGTGAGGGGAGGGAAGAGGAAGAGAATGGGCAATGGTAGCCTTCTTATAGCGCAAGGATATCACGAAGAAAGGCACCGCTGGGTTTCAGACACGATGTGCAGTAGTGTTCACACTGGGGGGTGATGTTGCTCTGTGGTTTAGCCAAGGTGCACCTCCGGTGGCAGCTATCCCTGTGTATCCCAAGGCTATCATCGTGACGGATGACCCCACTGTGTTTCACAGACACAGGCGGCAGTCGTTTTCGTAGTCGGGGGGCCATGTTGCTGTGCGTGTCATCCCAATTGAGTCGTTTGCGGTGTAATTTTATGAATCTGGCAGAGTTGGACCATGACGCCGGCACACAGAGTCCGCTATGAAGCAGGTGACATGTAGTCTTTTTTGGTTAATGTATACCACGGTAATAACCAGGGATGCTTGATGCATTTGAATCACGAAACGCTAGACCGCTGGGCCGTGCAATCCATCACAAATCTATAACTTCACACCTGTGAAGAAACTTATAAAAAACATGACATTATATTTCAGAGTGTTGACATTTCCCACCAACGTCGATCATAATCGGCCATTTTCATTCCGCTGCTGGATGAAGGCCTCCCCAAGACGCCGTCACCTCTCATGATCCTGGGGTGCAAGAATCCGCCCAGCACCCACGCTCGCACTGAGCTCGAAGCTCGATCCCGAGCATCGGCTGTCACTCACGCAACATTCAGTTGTCCATTGAGAAGAGCGTTGGACGCTCTTCAGAGCTCGGTGGGGGGGCCTCTATGCGAAGGACTCCGTGCAGACGGAGGCGAAGCCACGGCCGTTTGACCACGCTAGCGCTGCTAGTTTTAATTTTGCCCGCTTGCTAGAGACTCATTAACACCGTTGCCACAGCCTCCATTAACACTCCCCCCTCCGTAATGTCGTGTCACCTCCCCCCCACACAGCGGAGTTCAGCATCTGGACGCGGGAGGCGGGGGCTGGGGGGCTCTCCATCGCCATCGAGGGCCCTAGCAAGGCCGAGATCTCATTTGAGGATCGCAAGGACGGCTCCTGCGGGGTCTCTTACGTCGTCACCGAACCCGGTGAGTTAATCGTCAACCTCATCGTCGCCGTCATCATTATCATAATAATAATTTAAATCAGCAGCAGCTGCATCATCACCCTCGTGTGAATACCACTGTATGAAAATGAAGAATAGGTTTTACATTCTTTGATATTGGCTAAAAGGTCCCAAAGACTTAAATATAAATGTCGGCTTCTTTGAAGTTGAAACCCTGGGACGACAGTTGGGTGTTTGGGTAGGACGATAGACTAGAGTTTGGAGGTTGGAGTTGGGGTTGAGTTTTGGGTTAGGAAGCCTCGGTTATGGCTATGGTTAGGGCGAGAAGGAGTTAGGGATTAGTGGTTTAGGCTCGGGCTAGGTTAGGGGTTCGAGCGAGGATTCGAAGTTCTGGATCAAGCGGTTGGTGCTCGAGTTAGAGTTGCAGTTATGGTTATTGTATTAGGCACAGTGGTGACATCCCTCACACTCACCCTCACTCTCTCCCTCCCAGCCTCACACTCACCCTCACGACCACACTCTCATCCTGTCTCCGTCCCCACAGGCGACTACGAGGTGTCCATCCGGTTCAATGACGAGCACATCCCCGACTCGCCCTTCACAGTGCCTGTGTCGGTGCCATCCGAGGAGGCCAGGCGCCTCACCGTAGCCAGCCTGCAGGTGAGCCACCCGTCCCTCAGGGCTCGTGGTCAGATTGTGGGTGAGCCGGCTGCACCTCCAGCCGGGCGACAGCGGCCGACCGAGGTTCAACGATGTCCTAATCCTCACGTGACCTCGACGTTCATTAGACCCCGGCCTCGACCCCCCGGCCCAGGTGGCCCCAGCGCCGCCGCACGGTCACCAAGCGGTGACGGTGTCAGATGAGGCAATCGGCGTCATAGACACCCGTCAGCCGAGCGACTCGACGCTTCGCATTCCGTGTTTACGATGTTGAGCTGATCGGCGATTGTAGTCACGTCGAGCTTTGCAGACGCCACTGCCGCCGCGCCTCAGCGATTTTATTTTTTAAATAAACAATCGAGGCCTTAGGCCACGTCACAAAGTCATCCGCGGTCATCCCGTATGCGCGGCGTGGGGTGACGATAACAACACCGGCGATATCGCCCGACACGGGGGTGAGACCCGGCCAACGAGCTTGCTACCGTCCCTACGTCCTCGCCCCTAACGCGTCCTCCGCATTATGCCTCTCTCCCCACAGGAATCGGGGCTCAAGATAAACCAGCCGGCATCGTTTGCGGTGCAGCTGAATGGCGCGCGCGGCTCCCTCGACGCCAAGATGCTGTCTCCATCAGGCGCCCTGGAGGCCTGCAGCATCACAGAGATCGACGCAGGTGAGGACTCCGCACGGGCAAGGGGTGATGGGCGATCTGGGGATGCCTTTGTCCAGCAGTGGATTTAGCATGGCTGATGGTGATGGCGACGAAGGTTCCGGTGCTCACGATCATGGTGCCACCATCTAAAGAAAGTTGTTGAGTGGGTGAGCGACATGGAGTGGAGACGGAGGTGAAGTCGAGAGAAATGAGGTAGAGGTTGGAGACGGGGACAAGATTATTGAGGATCTTGAAGACAGTGAAGAGAGAAAAAGAGATGTAGATAACTGAAAGACAATCACAGAGAGAAACAGCAACACAGGAAGAGACAGTGAAACAGACACAGTGGGTTGAGCGAGTTCACGGAGGATCGCGATAGTCGCAGCACCTTATGCCGAGCGCTTGCCACTACTCACCGCCAGTTGTTTAATCCACCCCACGCCTCCGGTCCCTGTGCCGCGTTCCGCACGCAGACAAGTTCGCGGTGCGGTTCCTGCCCAGGGAGAACGGCACGCACAGCGTGGAGGTGAAGTTCAATGGGAGCCACATCCCCGGCAGCCCCTTCCGCGTGCGCGTCGGCGACCCTGGCCAGACCGGCGACCCCAGCCTCGTGTCGGTGTATGGAGCCGGGCTCGAGGGCGGCACCACTGGTACGGCCATGCCGGCATGGCTCGGCAGCACACACTGGCACGGATGGGTTGGGATCACAACGGAACGTGTGGGATCAAGACGGATGCTCTGGCACCCGCGGGAGTCACGTGGATTGATAGTGGCACGCATTGCACACACTGGCTTGAGTTGGTTCACAGTAGCACACATTTGCACATAGCGACGTATGGAGCATGTATATGTGTGTTGAAGTTCTTTCGCACCGTACGTAGCCATCCGTACTTATCAGAGGTGACATACATTGGCACACGCTGGCACTCTGGAGCATACCGGAGAACAAGGGGAGATGCTGACAAACACGGGTTGTTTAATACTGGCAAGAAAGGTCCCATATTGTAGCTGCTCACCCCGAGCTATACATTCCCTGATAGTGCATTGTCTTTGTGCTGTTCGCCTTTTGGCGTTCTCTGGTCTAACACTTTGAGACTCGGCTCAAAAGAAAGCTGTCTCTGGTGTGGACCAATCGGTTTGAAAGACAATGCATATATTATCAGAGCAGGTTTTTTTGTATGCATGGTACATATGGTTAATGCAGACAGATTCCTTGAAAAAGGATTCTGTTTGGTGTTTTAATATCTTAACACCTGTTTCATTGCCAGAAAGGTAAAACCTATTGTTAAACACGGGTTTGCACCGGCATATGTTGAATCAAAATGGCGCGCAGCGACAGCGACGCGATTTCAGCGGCAATGCACGTGTGGAATATTGACCCGGTGCGTGACGGTGCTTGCGGTGGCCCGCGTTGGCCGGGGGTGCAGGCTCACCAGCGGAATTCGTGGTGGACACGCGGCGTGCCGGCGCCGGCGCCCTGGCCGTCACGGTGGAGGGGCCCTCCAAGGCTAAGTTGGACTGCGTGGAGAGCTCCGAGGGCTACCGCGTCAACTACACACCCATGGCGCCCGGCACCTACAACATCTCCGTCAAGTACGGCGGTCCCGGCCACGTACCCGGCAGCCCCTACAAGGCCAAGGTCACAGGTTCGTGCGAGTATGGGAAATATGGCCGCCACGATGTGCAAGTTAGGGCTACGAGGATTTGTCGACCGTCGATCGTAATCGCCTACTTTGTTACTCCGGCACCGTTAAAATCGAAGGCCGGAAACCCCCAACAAGCCACGCCTAGCGTGGCGCGGCTGACGGTGATGCCGATTTTGTTACCGAGCCCTGCCCATCACCTCCCATCCAGCGGCACATGTGGCAGCAGGCGAGACTTTTTCCTCAACTGTTTCTGTGTTATCCGATTAGTCGAGCGATCAAACCCATAATCGTTGGAGTGATCAGTTACTCATGTAATCGCATTACAGCCCAGCTCTTGTGTAAAGATGAGATTTATTCAATTCTCAACACCCCTCAATGAAAATAAATATAATTTAGTTTACGTGTTATTCACACGATCGTTCTTATAGCGCAAGGGTTACCGTAAAGGAAGGTGCTGCTGTGTTTCCCAACAATCTTTAGTATTTTAGCAGTAGGGGGGCAATGTTGCCGTGTGCAATCCCAATTAGGTAATCTGCAGATCATTTTTCCCATGCACCTGCACGCAACGGCCTACTAAGTACATGTATAAATGCACCACTCTTATAACTGAGGTTACCATCGAATGGCTATCATGAATGACGTCGTGGGATCTTTAACGTCCACACTGTGAAGCAAACGGCACGCATTTTATGGTTTCTAAACCAGCAGTATTGACCAGGGCAGCCTGCCGATATCGAACCGCGAACCTCTGCAGCAAGTGGTGAGAGTGTGCTACCACTGGGCTGCACCACTGCCCCAAAGTTGCACGACGAGTTTTTGCGCTATCCATTCCACGGGGCGGATGACCCTGACACCGCCGCGTTCACCAGCACTCACAGATCTCACCCACTGCATCTCATTGACTGCCGAGTAAAGTGAGTGGGCTTGGGCGGGACGTGTCGCGGGGCGGTGGGGGGGGCCGATGGGCGGTGGTGTAGACTTATGAGAGCGCGGTGGCAGCACAAGGAAGGAACGCGCCCCGACCATTCGGAATTCCAGTTCGTGTATGGGCCATTTAGGGTTGAGTTCACACCGGAGCAGCGTCGAGGAGCGACGGTGGCTCGTGCAGACACACTCGTGACCCTTGCCCCTCCCGCCCCCCCGCCCCAGGCCCTCGCCTCGCAGGAGGCCACAGCTCGCACGAGACGTCCACGGTGCTGGTGGAGACGGTCACCAAGTCATCCTCGAAGGCCTCCTCCTCAACAGCCGCTGTGGCCACCACCTCGTCGTCCTCATCGTCAGCGAGCGCCCTCACAGGGACGGTGTCCGCCACCAGGTTCACGTCCGACGCGACCAAGGTGCGTGATGACTGTGCCTCCCGGCCGAGCTAAGGGAGATATCTCTCTCCCTCCCGCTCTCTTTATTACAACAGAGGTTCAGAGAATCGATGCATTATGGCCGTCCATCCGTGTGTCTGTAACGTGGGCTCATGGTAACGGGACAAGCAGCAACCTCTGACATTCAGAAGGTTACGTGTGAGCCGAGGAGAGCATGATGAGAGCGGCGCCGAGGGAGAGTGTGAATGACGGGACGTGCGTGCCTGCCTTGCCGTAGGTGGTGGCGCGGGGACCTGGGCTGACAAAGGCCTACACGGCACAGAAGAACACCTTCACTGTGGATTGCAGCAACGCCGGTGAGACCCCCGTGTGCTCACACACCTTGAGTTGATGTGTGCGTATTGCTTCAATGGCTCCGAAGATTTGCGACTGTGTGGTCTCACACAGAGACTTGTAGAGGTTCACTCATGTGTGGCCTCACATAGAGACTCATTGACTCAGAGACCCACAGACTCACTTAGAGATCGACAGACTCACATAGAGCCCATAGAGGTTAATGACTCTGTGGTCGACACTCTGGTCAGTGGTTCTGCAATGGCATGCTGGGACTTCTACGAATCTCTAGCGTGAAGGTGGCAGTGGGTGGATCTGTCAGGCGGTGCGCCGGTTCGAGCTTCCACCAAACCTCGTATTCAAGTCAGAGATTCCATCCTGCTGAGGTACTTGAGTGGGCTCGGCGATGGTCAGGTTGCTTGTTCGGAGTTCTCGGTGTTAAAATAAAGACAAACTCAACACAGACACAGCTCTTCTCTACTAGCTAGATGTACATGTAGCCTGTAGCTCTGTTATCTGCTTAATAAGGGAGAACAGTAATGCACATGCATGGATCCTGCAACACTTTCCAACATGCGAGTCCCTAAATCCAACCTCTCTCACCGACTCATTCATCTTCCTCCCGCTCACACCATGCCAAGCCCCCCCCCTTTCCCAAAGATAAAGAACCCCCCCCCCCCCCCCGATAGACAGGGCAAGTTCTGTTAGCAAGCACTTATAAAGCTTGGCAGGGCACACAAGGGGATGGGTGGCCAGCACCACGCCCGGTCGCCTTTGTCTCCCCAGTGCTGAGGTTTTACATACCACACCAGGTGCTCATTAAAGAATGAGTCAACCTAGTGAAAGGCCATGATTAGTTCAGATTTTGGCCACTCGAGCCGTCGGGTTCGTAGCGCAACGCACTAACCACTATGCCACCACTCTTCCGCCCGCCTCCCACCCCCCAAAGGTACCAATATGCTGATGGTGGGGGTGCATGGGCCCCGCACGCCGTGCGAGGAAGTGCACGTGAAGCACATGGGCAACCGTGTCTACAATGTCACCTACATGGTGAAGGAAAAGGGCGACTATGTCCTCATCGTCAAGTGGGGCGACGACGGCATCCCCGGCAGCCCCTTCCACGTCACCGTGCCCTAGGGCGGTGCCGGTGGCCACCAGTGGAACACGGGGCCGGGCAGCTACGGCTAGGGTTCGCTGCGACGACAATACGGCGATGATGATGATAGTGCGACGACGATACCGCGACGCGTTTCCGTACGGACGATGCCATCCGCGATATCCGTATCGCCCATTTGGTAGAATGTCACCGTGATTGTCGTAACTCAATTTATTTTATTTGTTGACGAAATATTTTAAAGATTTTTTTTGTATTTATCACGGTTGCTGAGCACAGCCCCCAAGCCCCCCCTCCTCCAAGGCACCATAATTAAAGATCCCAAGTAACCAGCTCGTCGTGCCCATTACTGTAAATCAGTACTTTGCAAAATGTTTTCTGGAGGTATTAAAGGCATGATGATCGTACCACACCGTGTCCGCGTTACTTCACGACTCATTGCGCGACGGGCAGCACGTGCGTCCTGCACGTCACAGGATCGTCAAGTGGTGATGATGGAACTACTCACGGCAGTGGTGCAGATTGAATTACTCGCGGCAGGCTTTCGCTGAATGTAGAATGTGGTGAAGTGATCTGTACTCTCTTTAGAAGTGCAGTAAAAGCACAAACACTATAGAATTAAATCGTGAACTAGGATTGGAGGTTACGACAAACTAATATCGTGATACAGGTAGGAACAAAAGTTCCACACTGCCCACCAGGGTTTATTTGTCTGTCTGTGGTGCATACATATATATATAATATAAACAGCTCTTTGATTGGTGGAGACCGACTGCCGGGTACGGAGGGGGGAGGTGCCTAAGAGAGGAGGGTCAGGGGAGGGGCCTAAGGAAGGGGGGAGTCAGGAGAGGGGCCTGCGGGAGGGGGGGTCAGGGGAGGGGCCTAAGGGTATGGGGGGGGTGGTCAGGGGAGGGGCCTAAGGGAGGGGGGTCAGGGGAGGGGCCTAAGGATATGTGTGTGGGGGGGGGGGGTGGTCAGGGGAGGGGTCTAAGGGAAGGGAGGTCAGGAGAGTGGCCTAAGAATATGGGGGAGGTAGTCAGGGGAGGGGCCTAAAGATATGGGGGGGGTGGTCAGGGGAGGGGCCTAAGGGAGGGGCGGTCAGCAGAGGGGCCTGAGGGAGGGGGGGTCAGAGGAGGGGCCTAAGGAAGGGGGGGTAAGGGGAGGGGCCTAAGCAAGGCTGGAGGGGGCGATAGTTAAGGGGGCTGGCTACCTGGCTGGCTGCCTGGCTACCTCAAGTCAAGTTGTCTTTTATACAGGTAGAAACAACAGCCCACCAGGGATTATGTGTCTGTCTGTCGTGCATATTTGTCTGTCGTGCACGAATGCGCTGTCCAACCAAGTTCTTACCTGCCCACTCCGAAGGAACGTGTTTATTGAAAAAAAATGTCGTTATCTTGAAAAATGATCTCGCGGTTAGCCGTAGCTACGACCAGGTGGGCGACTCGCGCTCGCTCATCCACGTGTAGACACGCGCACTTGCACGTACAGATGCACACAACACTCAGACACACGCGTGCAAATTTTCGCACATACACAGATACACGAGCACTATATAGACACAAAGCACAACAACAATCGCCACTTACCACGAATTGGCGGTGACATCACCATGGCACCTGTGCCAGGCCATGTGCACGTTAAGGCCACGTAAAGTGTCGAATGCCTGATGGCAGGAAGGTCACGAGACAGACCCAGGTGCCCTGGGTCGACTGACTGAGATGACCGGCCGATGCACCACCTGTGCGTTCCGCTCATTGTTTTGAGCATCACTCCTCTGCCCTCCTTTGTTGCTGGAGCGCGACTGTCTCCAACTGCCCAGTAGCGTCCTTCACGAGCCTCCTCCACATAGGCCGATCTTGACACCGCTGGTACCAGTCATCGGCAAGTACACAGCTCCATGTCATCTTGTACCACATCACTCTGCTAGCCCATGCCGTGCCTTTTTAGCCCCTTCTATCCAGCCGAACAAAAGCTGTTTAGGCATGCATTGGTTGGGCATGCGGGCTACATGACCCAACCAAAGCAGCCTTGCCTGCCTGAGGAGCTCACCGATGGGACTTTGTCCAGATCTTTCCAGTATTTGTGAGCTCACACAATCCAGCCTGGTTAAACCCAGGATGGATTGTAGGCAGGCCAGCCTAAATGTTCCTAACCGGCGAAGATGTTCCATTAGGTGGTCCACGTTTCGCAAGCATAGAGAAGAGAGGGCATGACCGTGGCCAAGAAGACCCGAAGCTTCGTGTGGAACCACAGACCAGGTAGCTTTCACACAGCATTACGCAGCCGATGAAAATATAATGCTGCTTGGTTGATTCGGAGTGAGACCTCTGCTGTCAAATCAGAGCCAGTCCTGCGCACACTGTCCAGGTATGGAAAACTCCCCACTCTCTCCACAACTCCCCCATCACCAATTGGGTGTTGTGGGGGTGGTGTCCGATGGTAAAAAATACCCAGGCAGTTTCTTCGTTGTGGTGCGGCTGATGGTAAGTCCCCACCCCTTAGTGGCAAGCTCCAGGTTCAGCAGCAGCGCCTCCAACTCCTCCTCTGAGTGAGCAACAATTACCAGATCATCGGCATACATAACATGGTTGAGCAATAGGGAGCCATCCCTTTACAGTACCCGGGCATCGATTAGTCTCCCATTGTATCTGTACCAGACGGAAATTACTCCGGTACCAGCCACCAAAGGCTTCACAAACTACGAGGTCAAAATAGATGTTAAATAACGTGGGAGCCAGAGGACATCCCTGTCGCACTCCAAGGTGAATAGGGAATGGCTCCGACTTCCGGCTACGTAGTTTTACCCAGGCCCACTCATCATCATGAACGTCCTTAATGATTGTGACCAGAGTCAGGGACTCCGAAAGTACGAAGAACAATCCAGAGCCGAAAACTACTGATGGTAGCACACACACAAGTACACACACACAAGTACACACACACAAGTACACACACACAGATCCACAAACACACGAACACTCACAGAAGCGGGTACGCGCGTGGGTCTCGCCTCACTGGCGGCGCCGAGTCCCATCTGACTTCACTTGCAAGGTAACACTTTTACGCTGCCTCTTAGCCACAGATAGATCCTTGTCACTTAAAACATGCTTCGGAGTCATGCTGCTGAAGGATCACGTACCCACAGCGTTACATTAAATGTACAGCAGTACACTTTAACACTAATTCTACAGGGTAAATACAGAGTACACGAACCCCAAAATACTGTACATAAATAATACCGTTCATTAAATATTTTATCATAGACACACGCACAAATACTCAATATACTCGTCAGCAACTCTGAGGCTTTAAAATAAAAACATAATCGGTGACATTTCTGCCTGTATCCTTTATTCATATCACAGAGAAAAATAGCGACAGGCCAGAGAGAGTTGATGAGGGTTTGGATACACAGTTGCGAATCTCCACATCACCCGGAGTGCACTGCTCCAACTCGTCCAATGTAGGAATCCAAGCGAGGGCTGAGTCTGGGTAGCAGCCCACGGCCCCTGCTGCAGCAGCGGTGGTGGACCATGGCGACACTTCGTAGTAGGGGGCATCGGCAGCCAATCTTATTGCTGCTGGGCCCTGCTCTGATGGCGCATTCACCAACCCGCAGTGCTGACCAGCGGGGTGCAGCGTGGCTCAGATAACCCCCCACCACCCGCGCGGCATGCGGAGCCCTCATCCAGCAGTGGATTGACTAAAAGGAACTTTAGGGAAAGTGGTGTTAGCGAGCACCTACGAAGGCCGGCATGGCACATGAGGGGGTGGGTGGCCAGCACCACGCACGACTCCCTTTGTCTCCCTAATGGCGATGCTCAAATACCAGTTTAGCTTTTGCTTTGGAAAAGTAATACATTGGAAATGTATTTGGACTTCTTTCGGACCATGCATAGCCAACTGTGCTGATCGGAGGTGCGGGGGAAGGACAACAAACTAAACATAGACATATAATAGAATAGGTTTTCCCCTTTTTTCTGGCAACAAAACAGGTGTTAAGATGTTAAAGGACCAAAATGAAACCTTTTACAAGGAATCATGTGTGCATTAACCGCAATACCAGTTCGCCTTATGACGTCCTCTGGTCTAACACCGTTTGAGACTAGGCTCGAAAGAAAGCTGTCTCTGGTGTGGACCAATCAGTTTCAAAGACAATGCATATACTATCAGTGTTTTTTGTTTGCATTCAGACCACAAGAATTGTGGTAATGCACACACGATTCCTTGTAAAAGGTTTCAGTTTGGTGTTTAAACATCTTAACACCTGCTTTGTTGCCAGAAAAAAGGGGAAAACCTATTCTCATATTTTGGTACTGGCAAAGGAGGTCCCATGATTTAACAAAAATCTATTTAAAAGAAGTTCGTTTTCCATGTAAATTTAATAGTGCGCATATCCAGTAGTTGAAGATGTTTCATGCTCCTTGAGAAATGAACGGCTCCCTGGTCTCTTGAATTCCCAAATAGTTAAGCAAACTAAACTTGAATTTTTGTATGTATATAGTTCTAAGTAGGCATCCAACATTGACTTCGTTAATGGATCAGAATCGATTATGTCCAGATGTTAACCAGGAATGGCAAGATGAAATGTCAGTGATATAGGTCTCATTTGAAATGTTGCACACTCGAAATGAAGGACGTGAGCAGGTGCTCCAAATCGAGGGCAAGCACATTTATTGTGGTTAATAGCAATCGTGTGAAGAACAGCACCGTCACTCTGTAAAATGTAACAGCACGTGTTACAACAGCATTTCTTCCGAGTCGCCATTAACCATGTGGCTGGTTTACACGTGCGGTTATTCATTAACAGTTTTCTCTTAAACCCAATTCTACTACTGATAAACCATCTTTGTCTTTGACAATCACGTTTGCACATCACTATTCGAATATTCATTTAATCCTAAGCTGTATGTCTATCTATACCATCCACTTATATCGGTATCTTTCATCCATTATATGTACCGTATGTGTACAGTATACGTACTGTATATCACCACTGTACAGCTTACTACTTTACATGTGTTCTATTCTCAATAGCATTACAAGTAGTCATACTCTGGGTATATGGGCATGGTTATAGACTAAACAGTATTAGAGTCAGAGAATTACAATGACAGTAAGTAATTACAGTGCGTCATCCCTTTGCAATGCACAGTGCTAAAACACCTCTAATTGCATATATCACAAACGAGCAATTCAAAGCCAAGCTTAAAGTCTAGAACAAGTTTAGAACAATTCTAGAACATTTATATAACGATCAAAAACAACCTTTGGGTCCTTTACCTGTTAAATGCAACAGCACGTGTTACAACAGCATTTCTTCTGAGTCGCCATTAACCATGTGGCTGGTTTACACGTGCGGTTATTCATTAACCCTGCCAGCCACCTACAGGCCCAACTCAGTCATCACATGCTGCTGTATACACATGCATTGATGCACTACACAGCACATCAGGACTTTGACAGAACCACACTTTACTCCCTTGCTGCACAAGGATATAATTAAAAGAGTGATCCATTCCTAATGTGCCACAGAAACATAATGGAGCTTATTGGGATGTCAGCTGCTTTATGGGCATTCCGTTATTTCCACATTAAATTCAACAGGAAGCACTCGCAAGGTCACTTTATTTTTTAAAACACCAGCAACACCGAACACAATACATCTGTAATAAAGGTCGTTGAGGCGACTTCTGGAATCCGGTCTTTTATTTACTTTGCATTACAGCTTTCCTTCGCGCTGCTGACAGGCAGCGTGAGAGGGATAGAGAGAGAGACGCTCCGCCACGTGGCAACCCGGCGTCCCGCTCACACGTGGCACCCTCCTCCGTTCGTTCCCGTTCTGACCACGTGTCGTTCGTCTCCACCCCTATTTAATACCCGGGTCACGTGGTACGTTTCCACCAATCCTGGTTAGCCTCCATGGAATATTCCAAACTCCCTCGTAGGCTCCCGGGACCACGCCCCTGACTCATCTCCCCATTGGCTGTGGCCAAAGCCAGCAGAACCAATCCTCTACTTACAGCTGTCACCTTTCCATTGGCTATAGACCAGGACCGGCAGAGCCAATCATCATGACGAGTTGTGATACATCAGTGAGCCGGATATATCCTCACATTACATCACCCCCCCCCCCCCCCCGGTGTAAAAAGTCAGCCGTCTCGGCTGGGTAAAGGGTGACAGGCCGAATCCCATTAGAATAAATCTTAGGGTGTCTAAGACGCATTAACAAGGTAAGGGGGGAGTAGGCGTCAACGCGCCGAGGAATTCAAAACATTTAACAACAGACATACATTAGGGCGCCCCTGTAGCGCAGTAACAACAGGGTGACAGACCGCAAGGCAATTGGCATTAGCGAAACGGGAGAGATTTCGACCGCGGGCGTGACGCTGGACCCTCTCCTTTCTTCGCGCGTGGTTGCCTCGCCGACTGTTCAGCAGGTTGCCGTGAAGAAGAAGAAGAATGTTCGGTTTCCGTTGTATCTGGGACAGGCCCAGTTGGAGGTGGGATGTCCGGGGTCTCGTCGTTTTTCAAACCCTGTTCATCTGCAGGGGGTATAACACAGACCCGCTGGGGATCAACGGGTGAGGCAAGTGGCACATTCGGCACGCCAGACCCCGGCAGGTCAACAAGTGGAGATGAAGGGCCAGCACGCGGGTCAATGTAGGGCTTGAGCCGCGATGAATGGACATACAAACGACGTTGACCATACTGGATGCGAACACTCTGGGGATTCCGAATGTCCACCAGCCTCACAGGCCCCCGCCAAGGCTTGTGCAGTTTAGGGGACGTACCCACTGGCACCTGAGGGCAATGGAGCCATGCCATATTGCCCACCGACCAAGGCATGTCAGTTCGCAATCGACACGCATACCTCTCGTTCCTTGCCTGCGTACGGGCCGTCCCACATCTGGCGGCCTCTCGCGCCTCTGTAACCCGTTTAAGCGAGTCCCATATGTGATCAGGCAAGGAAGGGGGCGGTTGTTTCCCCGCTGCACCCAGTTGCACATCAATCGGGGGTACATTCTCACGGCCATACATCAGGAAAAATGGCGAATATCCTGTGGACGCATGCGGAACCATGCGGTATGCCGCTAGGACGCCCGGTATGTGCAAGTCCCAATCGGTTTTTCACTCACCGTGTGACAAAGCATGGCCGAAAGGGTACGGTTAAATCGTTCCACCATGCCATCCGTTTGCGGATGGTAAGGGGAAGTGCGGATTTTCTTTTTACCCAACGCAGAGCATACGTCTTTGAGCAATTTGGAGGAGAAGTTACGTCCTTGATCCGTGAGCAGCCCTTCGGGTGCTCCTTTATCCATGACGTATCCATTCAAGAACGCATCGGTGATGGACGAGGCCGTTTGGTCAGGCAAAGGCGAGGCCATAGGCCAGCGAGAAAAATATTCGACCCCGACCAAGAGGTATTTATTTCCCCTAGCCGATGGAGGGAACAGGCCCAAGATGTCCAGAGCAACTAGCTCATTAATACGGGACACCTCGATCGAACGTAGTAGCGGGATATAATTTTGACAAGGCGGTTTCCGCCTTGCACAATCATGGCATGACCGGATAAAGTTTGTGACGTCTGCAGTCATGCCGGGCCAAAATAAATTCTGTTGCAACGCGGCCAATGTTTTCTGCACGCCGAGGTGCATCAGCGTGTCGGCGTGCAGAGGGCGGACTAGATCGTGACGCAGGGATGTCGGCACAACCAGGCGTGAACGGTCAGACAATCCATCCGTACACATCAGCAATCCCGCCTGGCCCCGAAACATCTGCCATTTCATTCCCGCCAAATGAGATCTCGGTTTTCCGATTAGTTCCTGCAGTGGAGCCAGAGAGGCATCAGCCTCCTGCTCACGTAGCCACACCGAGGGCGGCAAATGCAGTGTATCGTCGGCGCCAACGGGTACATCCTGAGCTTCATCGTTCGACAACACCCCCATAACTGGACAGGGCGAGGTAGGCAGCGCCGCACAGCGGTGCGTACCCGTCAGACAGGCGCAGGGAGGAGTCGGGGGCAACCTGGAGAGAGCGTCCCGCGTTGGCATGGCGAGTACCCTTGCGGTACGTGATATTGAAGGAAAATTCCTGTAACGAATTCAACCACCGAGCCAATTGACCGGACGGTTGTTCCAATTTCAAAGAATATTGCAACACAGCGTGGTCAGTGCGCACGAGGAATTTCCATCTATACAGGTACGGCCGGTACTGGCGAACAAAATGTACGATAGCTAGCAGTTCTCGTCGCGTCACGCAATATCGCGTCTCGGCAGGGGACAGAACCCTACTGCCGTATGCCACCACTCGCTCGACCCCGTCTTTCCGCTGCGACAAAACGGCGCCTATGCCGACATTGCTAGCATCCGTGTCAAGGATGAACGGCTGGAAAAAGTCTGGGTAGTCGAGCGTCGGCGCGGTGGCCAAATGATCCCGAAGAGATTGAAAAGAGCGTTCCTCTTCCGGGCCCCATTTAAATCTCTGATTTTTTCCCGTCAGAACATGCAGCGGCTTAGCCAGCGTCGCGAAGTTCTTAATAAAACAGCGATAGTAGGATGCGAACCCAATAAACCGCCGTACGTCGCCCACCGAAGTGAGCGTGGGCCACTCTCGGACACACGCCGTTTTCTGAGGGTCCGTGGACACACCGTCAGAGCTGACGATGTGTCCCAAGTAGCGGACGGACCGTTGCAAAAGGTGGCACTTCTTTGGTTTAAATTTTAGGTCAGCGGAGTGCATCCTCTGAAAGACAGTCTCCAGTCGTTGGAGGTGTTTTTCGAACGTGCGGCTGAATACGATAATATCGTCCAAATATATGAGGCACGTTTCCCACTGCCGCCCCACTAGCACCAGCTCCATCAGGCGTTGGAACCGTCGCCAGTGCCGCATTCAAGCCCATAGGTAGGCGGTTAAACTCAAAGAGGCCTTGTGGCGTGCAGATTTGGATGCGTCATAGAGGGGAAGCTGCCAAAACCCAGACGACAGGTCGAGGATGGAGAAAAAATGTTCCCCTGACAAAGCGTCCAACGAGTCATCCATCCGTGGCAAGGGGTATGCGTCCGCCACGGATATCTTATTCAATCAGCGGAAATCCACACAAAACCTCGTCTCACCATCCTTTTTCTTAACCAGCACCACCGGCGCGCCCCAAGGACTGTTGGACGGCGAAATTATATCGGCCGCCAACATGTCATCCACCGCGCTACGCACGTGTTCCCTTTCAGCAGGGCTCATGCAATGCGGGTGCATACAAATCGGTCCCACCACACCGGTGTCGATATGGTGCAACAAGAGCGAGGTATGGCCCAGATCCAAATCGTTTTTACTGAAAACGTCAGCGTACTCCGATAATAATGAATGCAAGGCGCTCCGCTGCGTGGCCGACAAAGATGTATTTTTCCCGCACAAATCTGCGATCCATCGATCGTCTGAATGATCGTATCGTGGCCCGCCAGCGACCATTTTTGTGGATGGTTCACCCTCAAAGCTGGTGAAATCGGTAGTGGCGGAGCCAATACCGAGCCAGCCGGGACGATGACCCGGTCCGGGCCCCCATTTAACACTTGTATAAACGGGGCCTGACCAGGCCGAACGATAGTTTGAGCCGCTACTAGGGAAAAGGATTTTGCCACAGAATTCGACGGGGACAACAGCACACCCGTCGCACTGTCTGCAGCTTCCAAACGCTTTCGGTAACGCAGCGGAATAAGCATTTGCGAGCCTGATGGTACCTCCACCGTGGCAGCAACAATCGCGTTAACAGCATTACCTGGGGGCGAACGGCCCAGCAGGGACGGCAGGAACGACATTCTATGGCCCCCTGGCATTTCCAAGCAACCTTGGTCGACGAGTATTTTAACTGGCATGCGGCGCAGGAAATCGGTGCCCAATAGGCATGGGATGGCCAGTGAACGTGAGATCAAAACTGGCCCCTCCACGGTGATATTCCCTACAGCAATGCGCACCTCTACTCGCCCCAAAATACCCATGCTACCACCATTAGCAGCAACGCACGCGTCATTAGCCGGTCGGATCCGTGACGTAGGAATGGACAAGAAATGAAAAATAACATCGGAAATGATGGTAGCAGACGTGCCAGTGTCCACCAAAATACGAACATCGATCCCATCGATGGTACCCCTTACCGTCGAGGACCCCGACGCGGCTGCTACCACCCTACGGGCCAATTTTTTCCATTGTGTCGCAGAGTGCGGCATCGACACAGGTGTACCACAATTACCGTCCGGAGTGCAAACATGTGTGCGAGTGGATGGGTGATGTGACAAGACCTGCCGGGTGTCAGATGTGTGCCGACTTGCCCAAGGGTGCCGTGGATCCGCGTCCGGTGGCAATCCCGGGCGAAATGGCCTCGTCGGCCACACTTAAAACACGTGGCCGCCGTCGCCCGGGGGTCGCTTGTCCCGGTCCCTGCATGTGGTCGTCCGGCCCCATCACGCTGCTTGCGCGGCTGGCGTTTCTGGACCCAGCGAGGAACAACAGCCATCACCTCGTCGTCGCTAAAGTCATTGGAGCCGTGGATGACCCGACGTGGAGACCACCCCAACGGTGGACCGTCTATTTCAGGATTCCCCGTCCATGCCGCCATCTGATCCCAGCATTTAAGGTTGAACTTGACGTCCAAGCAGCGCGCCGCCCATCGAGACGTAAGCGGTTCGTGGCCGCACACCGGCAACGAGATGTTCAGTTCCTGGGCCAGCTCAATCATTCTGGAAAGGATGAGAGGATCCAGGAAATCAGCTGACGAGTCAGGGTAGGCGGCCCGGGCAAGCGCTAACAGCGCCCCTCGGTAAGCCAAGGGCGATTCCTCTGGTCCTCGACGACGTAACATACATTTTCTGGTAGCCGCCGTCGGCGGTTCGTAGAACTCCGCCATTTCCGTGAAACCGTCATGCAGCGTCTTCTTTTTGCTCGCCAGGATGGATCGGAAGACCGCCAAGGAGACATCATCCAACAGCATGGGCAGAGCCTCCAGTGCCTCCGCCTCCATCCATCGCACCGACCGAAAGGCTGACTCGAACCGCCACGTGAACGCACTCCAATAGCCCCCGGCGACAAATTCCTTGATTTGAGGAAGGCGATGTCCGCGGTAAATGTCCGACACCTCGAGCGACTCCAATCCTGCTCCCCGCGTATTTCGCGGCTCCGGCAAAATGGCGTCCGGCGGCCGCGTGGCGGCAGCCCCGCCCAAGATGGCGTCCGGCGGCCGCGTGGCAGCAGGCCCGCTCAAGATGGCATTCGGCGGCCGCGTGTCGGCAGCCCCTCCCAAGATGGCGTCCGGCGACTTCATTGCAGCAGCCCCGCCCAAGATGGAGGCCTCTCCCTCCGCGGCAGGAGCAATAGCGGACGTCGTTTCCCGCTGAAAATCCTGATCATCGGCCCTTGGTTGAATTCCACGCGGCTGACCGAGGGCCGTTGAAGATGCGACCGCCGTCACAAGATTTAGCAAAATCGCACGAAGCGATTCAATCTGCTCCGCCAGTCGACACCACCCCTCGTCCGCAGTCGAAGACGTCGCTTCGCCAGCCTGTGGCAATGAGCGGCGTCGAGGAGAGCAGCAGCCGGAGGCAGAGGACCCGCAGCTCCCAGCAGCTCGTCCTCATCCGCCTCAACCTTTTCCTCCGATGGAGGGTCCAGTGGGTTTCTCTTCTTGAGGTGCTTGGACATTTTAGAGGAATCGTCCAAACGGTCTCAAGAGATACTTCTGACACCAATGTAATAAAGGTCGTTGAGGCGACTTCTGGAATCCGGTCTTTTATTCACTTTGCATTACAGCTTTCCTTCATGCTGCTGACAGGCAGCATGAGAAGGATAGAGAGAGAGACGCTCCGCCACGTGGCAACCCAGCGCCCCGCTCACACGTGGCACCCTCCTCCGTTCGTTCCCGTTCTGACCACGTGTCGTTCGTCTCCACCCCTATTTAATACCCGGGTCACGTCGTACGTTTCCACCAATCCTGGTTAGCCTCCATGGAATATTCCAGACTCCCTCGTAGGCTCCCGGGACCACGCCCCTGACTTATCTCCCCATTGGCTGTGGCCAAAGCCAGCAGAACCAATCCTCTACTTACAGCTGTCACCTTTCCATTACGTCAGGGCCACGTCCCTAGGCTTCCCCCCATTGGCAATAGACCAGGACCGGCAGAGCCAATCATCATGACGAGTTGTGATACGTTAGTGAGCCAGATATATCCTCACATTACACATCGATTCTGTGAAAGTGATATCTGAACCTGTTTTGGGCCTCCCCTAGTTCAACTAAGCCTTAAATGAGTTCCTGGTGTGGTATGCGAATATTAGCAGGCATGGTTCTGGTCATACCATCCTCTCCTGCACTGTGCAAGTCTAAATATATGCTCGCTAACATAACTCGTTTAGTCTGAAGGAGTTTGCGGGGGATCTTTGTGGGTATCAGGGGGAGTGATTTGGCCACCCCGGTTCGATTACCAGCCATGTTGATTATCAGTGGAGAGTGGTTTTTGATCATGAACCTCTACTAGGCTTCTGTGATGCTAAGACACTTTACCTATTGGGATGAAACAATAAATGAATACCTGGTTCAGTTTTTAAACATCACTAATGGGGAGGCAAACACAGCCCAGTGGGGTGCTCACCACACCACCTTCTTGTGCACTTTGCTGGTATTAATTGGTGTTCACGAAGACCACTTGCCGCCACAAGACTGTAAACCTAAACAGGAAGTGGTTGGTTGAGCAAGCACACTGCACTGCTATAGTAATCACCCTGCTGTTAGAGTGAGCATCCAAGCTTGTAATAATAGGGTTTTTCCCCTTTTTTCTGGCAACAAAACTGAAACCTTTTTACCAGAATTTATGTCTGCATTAACCACAATACTTGCCGTCAAAATGCAAACAAAAACACACTATGATAATATATGCATTGTCCTTGAAACTGATTGGTCCACACTAAGGGACGGCTTTCTTTTGAGCCTCGACCCAATTGGTGCTCGACCAGAGGACGCCAAAAGGCGTACAGCTCAAAGACAATGCATTATCAAAGTAATGAGGGCTCTGGGTGAGCATCTAGATCAGACATGGGCAAAGTACGGCCCGCGGGCCGTATACGGCCCGTTGGGCTTTTTAATCCGGCCCGCCGAACTTGTCCAAATATTATTAATGCCCCCATTTCCCCAATAGATGGCGCACTTTGACCGGGAGTGTGGTGTACAGTAGAACATCTGGTCACGACCATAATTCGTTCCATAACTTTGGTCGCAACCGGTTTGGTCGTGACTCGAACCTAATTTCCCCATTGGATTGTATGTAAATACGATTAATCCATTCCAGACTCCTACGAACTGTATATAAATATAGTTTTTTTAAGATTATTAAGCACAAAAATTGTTAATTATGCCATAGAATTCAGTGTAATAGTATACTAAATGTAAAAACATTGAATAACACTGAGAAAACCTTGAACAACAGAGAAAACTAACATTGCCGCATCAAGGTTTAGAATCGTTCAACAAGATGATTGTTTCGTCTGCTACATCAGTCGGTCGATTCTGAGAGAGAGAGAATATTCGTATGAGCAATTCATGTTTCTATTGAAAGTAAGTTAACAATAATATTTGGGTACAGTATTGTTTTTGGAAGCATTCACCGTAATATCGTATGAACGTTTACTTCACCGCATCATCGTATGAATGATGCGAGAAGAGATTAACGGGTTCTTATGTTAGCGATTTACGTACTAGGCGCTTTCGCTCTCTAAATTACGGCTTGAATGAGGGGGAGGGGTATGACTACACTCACAAAATTAATATCTTACTAGGAATTTTATATAACAAAAGTTATATACATAACTGTTACGCTTTGTGTAATTCAACAAAACAAACAAAACTTAACTCCGAGTTCTCTTCGAATTTCACGAGTCCGTTCTAGACCCCACAGTTTTTTAAAGAGTTTTAAGCACAGAAAACATAATTAAAGTTTGCAAAATCATTAATTATACAAACTTTTCAATAATTTCCTTCTTCACTTCAATTTAAATTTTCTTTCAAACCTTCTTCTCACCAACATTACCACTCATTACCACTTTCTCCGAAGGCAAGTTTGCAAAAGAATGCATGGTACAGACAGCAGACATCTTGTATCCGGAGATCAAAAGCAAATTTGAAAAAGTCAGTTTATCACGCAGGACTATGACTCGCGGTATGGAACTGATTGATACAAATATAGCCAGTCAATTAAACAAAAAGTCTGATTCCTTTTAATTATATTCACTAGCACTGGATGAAAGTACGGACGTAAAAGACGCTGCTCAGCTCCTTATTTTTATCCGAGGCATTGACGACAGTTTTGCGATAACAGAGGAGTTTTTGACCATGGAGTCCCTGAAAGGAACAACGCGGGGAGAGGACTTGTATAACCAGGTATCTGCTGTCATCGAAAGAATGACGCTACCTTGGAGTAAACTTGTCAATGTCACAACGGATGGATCGCCAAATTTAACTGGAAAAAATGTTGGGCTGCTGAAAAGAATCCAGGATAAAGTGAAAGAGGAAAACCTTGTCCAGGATCTTATTTTCCTTCACTGCATCATCCATCAGGAATCCCTGTGTAAGTCTGTATTGCAGCTTAATCATGTCGTGAATCCAGTCGTAAAACTTATGAACTTTATACGAGCAAGGGGACTTCAGCACCGTCAGTTTATTACGTTCCTGGAGGAAACTGATGCGGATCATCAGGACTTGCTGTACCACTCTCGTGTCCGCTGGTTAAGTTTAGGGAAAGAGTTACAACGAGTGTGGGAGCTGAAAGAGGACATCATCGCATTTTTGGAGTTGATGGGGAAATCTGACGAATTCCCTGAGCTAAGCGACAATAACTGGCTTAGTGACTTTGCGTTTGCTGTGGACATATTTTCACACATTAATGAGCTGAATGTGAAACTGCAGGAGAAATATCAGTTTGTTCACGACATGTGTAGGGGTGTTACGGAGGGGCTGTTATACAGTGGTATCAGACGGTAAACAAACACAGTGGGCGTGGCTATGTCTGTGCACAGGGGGGTGCTCACAGCGACGTCCCCACCGGGCAGCCTGGGGGGCTGACTCGGAGCTGGGATCCCCCGGGGCCCCACCCCTCAGCGGGGGAGTTGGTATATAAGGGGGTGAGCCGGAGGGCTCGGGGCAGAATGTATGAAGCTTAACCAGTGAAGAAGGAAGATCTGCTAGATAGAGCCCTGGACTCCCCTGGATCGCCGCCCTTGTCAGGGCCGACCAGGACCGAGCCAGTGGCGTGGCCCCGAGAGCCAGAGCCGGTGCTCTTGTCAGAGCTGGTCTGGGGACTCCGAGCGCCGTAAGCCCAGTTGGCCAGTGCTGGGCTAGCTAGCCTCCCCTAGCCCGATAGTGGAGGACCGAGAGGTAGGCTAGGAGTAGCCTAGAGTGTGTCTCCCCAGTTAGACGGGTGAAGGGGCCGACACCCCTTCCAGTGTTGTATGTCCCGGTCTGTATTGTGCCTTGTACGGAATAAATAAGTGTGCCTCCAACCCCGGCGTCCAAGTCCTCCTGAACGTTATTACATCTGGCGTCAGAAGTGGTCTTCTACGAACATGGACACACGACGGACGGCTCGTGCCAGAGAACCGGGGGCGGAGGAAACCGATGCCGACTTTGAGCCCGAGATGGCTGACGGCGACGCCGAGCAGCCAGGGCCGGGTCCATCCACACCGCAACGTCTGGACGGATGGGAGCCGTCGGCTGACGGACTGCAGCAGGCTCATTCGCGACTGGCGGAGCTACTTTACGCTGCAGCCGCCACACTAGAAGAAATTACGCGGCTGGGGATGGGTGGAGCGACACGGAGCGACAACAGCCGACGGCCAGCGCCGGTTCCCGCCATTTCCACGGGGCCGGATTTCGAATTTCCCGCCATGACTACAGTGAGTGCTGAGGGCGGGGCTGGCCTGAGCCGCGCGTCCGACGTCGGGCATGCAGTAGCCGCCACGTCATCAGGAGCGGGCGGCACGTCACCAGCAGAGCGACCGCCGATGCCACACGCCCTTCCCGCCAAAACCGTGCCGAGTGACGGGAGCGACGGGGGGCGACCATCGACTGCGGCCGCCGCGTTACACCAGCGCTTACCACCTCTCAAGGAGTTCGTGGGTGAAGACGGTGACTGGGGCGGCTTCCAGAGGCGTTTTCTCGCTCACCAAGAAATGGCGCAGTGGACAGATGCCGAAGCTCTCCGCGCGCTGCCGCCGATGCTCGACAGTGATGCCCTCGCTACTCTCACCTCGGCGCCGAAAGCGAAGCGCGCCACGCTGCAGATGGCGTTTCAACTCCTGGCTGCAGTCTATGGACCACCTTCGGACTGCAGGCAGCTGTTTTATGATCGCCAGCGAGGTGCCAAGTAGTCGCCCCTGGCGTACCGTACGGCTCTCCTGGCACTGGGGAAAACGGCTTTCCCGCGGATGGATGAAGAAGGGGTGGACGCCATGGTGACGGAGAAAATCCTGCTGTTGGCTGACGAGTTGGACGTTGTCGTCTTGGCGCAAGACGACATGGAGATGTGTTCCCTGCGGGCCGCGCGACACATCCATGCAAACTTGCTGTCCCAGCGTCGAAAGGCCAGCAAGGCGGCGGCCACCCATACCGTGGCTGCAGCCACCCTCCCAGCGGAATAAATCTGCACCGTAAATCGCCCGACGGAGTGGAGATCGGGAGTACGACCAGCTCGGGACGGACCGAGCCACCAGGACCAGCCCAAGTCATCGGGAGCACTTACGCGCTGCTACAATTGCGGCCTCCGGGGCCATGTGGCCTCGGGATGCCGGTCTCCTCGGCAGCGCGGGGCGACGCCTCGACAGGACATCGCGCCTCTTCCCAAGCTTCACCAACAAAACCCGGCGAGTCGCGGCACCCCACATGTTTGGCCCACGCACACACCCGTTGCACACTCACGCACCGCAACGGACGGGGGTCGTAAATTACCTGTAGTCGCGCCAAAACGTACCACTGCGGGGACTGCATTTCAACCCAGCCAGTGGTCCGAGTTGGCCCATCGCGTTGTTGCCGCGTCGTCGGGGTCGTCGGTCGTTGTGGGGCATATTGACGGGGTTGAGGTGCGAATCCTGGTCGATACGGGAGCATCGGCGACTATTATTTCCGAATTGATTTATAACATTCTTCCCATTCAAAGCCGTCCTTTGCTTCCCGTTGATGTTCCGTGCTACGCTGCTAATGGGGGCTCACTGGGCATCATTGGACAAATCCGCGCACAAATTTGTATTGGGGATATTACATTTTCTGGGCCAATATTGGTCTCCTCCTCGCTGGCGGTTCCGTGCCTGCTGGGGACGGATTTCTTGGCCAAAATGCCGATTCGTATCCTGGTCGATCAGGGTTGCATTGAGCTCCCGTCGGGCCGACGTGTTTCATTCCTGCCATCCCCCTCTATGGGTCGGACGGCATTTGCGACGGTACCGGCGCTGGTTGCAAGAACAGTACGCGTACCGCCGGGAGCCCAGATGCTCGTGCCTCTTAGGCTACGTCGACCATTTGCTAAGGGGATTGGGGACCAGGGGGTTCTGCTGGGACCATCTAGGGTCGGGGTTAGCGGACCTGACTTAATACCGGCCCAGACCATCGTAAGAGGGGACGGGGACCCTTTCATCGCGGTCCTCAATGTGGGGTCGCGTACGGCGGTGGTTCCTCAAGGGACCGTGCTTGCGCACGCAACGCCGGTGCCCTGTGAGGAACCCGTCATTAATCACGTAACCACTGCTCCTCCACCGCGACCGCATACGGACAGTGATGAAGGGTGGCTCGATGCGCTTTGTGCGGGATCATCGGACCTGTCCGACTCACAGCGTGAAAAGCTTAGAATCCTTCTGCGCGAGTTTTCCGACATTTTTAGTAAAAACAAATATGATCTGGGCTGTACTAATTTGCTGACCGACCAAGGTAAAACATTTTCGGGTAAACTTCTCCACGAAGTCTGCGAGCTCCTGGGAACGAAAAAGATTCGTACCTCCCCATATCATCCGCAAACTGACGGGATGGTGGAGCGTCTGCATCGGACTATCACGTCCATGCTGTCCCAACAGGTCTCTGACTCACAGACCGATTGGGACCTTCAGATTCAGGGGGTGTTGGCTGCATACAGAATGACTCCCCATGCAGCAACGGGATTTTCGCCCTTCTTCCTAATGTACGGCCGCGAGCCTAACCCACCTGTTCCGACCCAGCTGCAGATCTCCACGCCGCGGGGTAAATCTAAATTGGCCGAACATGTTAAATTCAATATTGTTAAATTGACGGAGGCACGGGAGGCAGCTATGCAGAATTCGGACCTCCGCCAGAAGGCTAATGAGAGACTCCGGCTGGGTCGGGCGCATGTGCTTCAGTGGAAACCAGGTGACAGGGCGTGGTTGCACTGTCCCCAAGTACCACTGGCAACCTCCTCTAAGCTGGTGCGGCCGTGGCGGGGTCCTGTGGAAGTAGTGCAGGTTTTGCGGCCACAGTGTGTGCGTATCAAATGGGGGAAGCGTCGGTGGTTCGTGCACCCCTCCAGATTGAAACCGTTCGTTGCGGTCCGTGTTCCCACTTCACACACGCGTGGCCAAACATGTGAGGGGTCCGCCGACTCCCGGGCTCCGACTTCGCTGCTCTCCCCTAACTTGCCGCAAACTGTTCCGCCTCCAGGTGCACCAGGAGTGACGGGCTCACGCCCGCCAACCCTTCCTGGGGATGTCGGGGGTCACTCAGCAGAAAAGAATGACTCCCTCGAAACCGGACTGTTGACACCTACCATTGCACCAACCGGGGTTGCCCCGTGTGACGGGCCTGCTGCAAGAACGCGCGCAAAAATGCGCAGCCTTTTGTGAGATCCTGAAAATTGTATATATGTTGTTTCCTGAGAATTGTATATGTGTTGTTTTTACTGAAAATTGTATATATGTTGTTTTTTACGGGATTCAGTATTTATTCGGGGGGGGGGGGGTGCGTCGGGTTATTTTCTCTTTCCTGTTGTTATTGTTCTTGTTGTTGTTATTGTTATTGTTGTTCGAAATTTGTGAGGCACACACGGGTTCAAGGGGGGGATACATCTTTATTGTTATTTTGTTGCAGCCGGGACGGCTGCGAGCTGTACAGGGGGGGGTGATGTAGGGGTGTTACGGAGGGGCTGTTATACAGTGGTATCAGACGGTAAACAAACACAGTGGGCGTGGCTATGTCTGTGCACAGGGGGGTGCTCACAGCGACGTCCACACCGGGCAGCCTGGGGGGCTGACTCGGAGCTGGGATCCCCCGGGGCCCCACCCCTCAGCGGGGGAGTTGGTATATAAGGGGGTGAGCCGGAGGGCTCGGGGCAGAATGTATGAAGCTTAACCAGTGAAGAAGGAAGATCTGCTAGATAGAGCCCTGGACTCCCCTGGATCGCCGCCCTTGTCAGGGCCGACCAGGACCGAGCCAGTGGCGTGGCCCCGAGAGCCAGAGCCGGTGCTCTTGTCAGAGCTGGTCTGGGGACTCCGGGCGCCGTAAGCCCAGTTGGCCAGTGCTGGGCTAGCTAGCCTCCCCTAGCCTAATAGTGGAGGACCGAGAGGTAGGCTAGGGGTAGCCTAGAGTGTGTCTCCCCAGTTAGACGGGTGAAGGGGCCGACACCCCTTCCAGTGTTGTATGTCCCGGTCTGTATTGCGCCTTGTACGGAATAAATAAGTGTGCCTCCAACCCCGGCGTACAAGTCCTCCTGAACGTTATTACATAGGTATAAAATAAAATAAATTAAATCACGATGTTTTGGGCGCAACACAAGCGTCCGCCATCAGGTGGGACAACCACAGCAAGAAACAATTGCTGAAGTGGGCAAAAGGGCTGCCGTGACAAGAGGCTATATAGGTAAGAGAGGGGGGAGGAGCAAGGGAGGAGAGATAGAGGGGGGTGTGGGGTAGGGGAAATAGAGCGCTGCTAGAGGGATTAGACGAGCAAGGCAAAATGCCGCAGGGGTCGGGGGGGAAGTGGGCGGGGCTGGGAGAGGGAGGCTGAAGAAAGTGGAGATGCGCATATGAAGGCAACACCATAAAGCAGTTAAGGTTTTACCTGGTTAATAACATCCTTCCAATGATTGCTCAATTTGTATCCATATTCTCGGATGAAGTTATGTCTATGTTTATATATCTGGATGACTTCATGAACAATCCTTTGATAGTAGTCCGAAGGTTTGCAGAGTACCTTGTGGTCTCGGAAAAAACAATATCATGAGAGCCACAGCGTTATAACAATGGTCAGCCACGGCGGAGGTATTGGTTCTGCCGTGTTTCAGATCTAACTTGTGCTCGCGAACACAGTCCGAGATATGTCGTTTCGTTTCCCCAATGTAATAGCCACCACAGGTGCAACTTAGTTTGTAGACGCCAGGATATTGTATGTCCTTCACAGATGGGATTAGATCGCGGAATTTGTGTACTGTACTGAATCGGACCTGGATCTTGTGTTTGTTTAAGATTTTGGAAATCTTTTTGGAAACACCTGCTATGTATGGTAACGTGATGGTTTTGATCGGCGTCTCAGGGGGTTGTTTCTCCGTGGTTGGATAAACAGCTTTGCGAATAATGTGATCCGAGTATCCATTCATCTTGAGGGCCTGGTGCACGTGTTCCAGTTCACTGGCTAGGTGGTGTTGGTCATAAATGCAGTGAGCCCTATGGTGTAGTTTTTGATGAGGGAATTCTTCTGTGCTGGATGGTGGGAATCAGGTTTCAGATAGGAATCTGTGTGGATGGCTTTCCTGTAGACAGTGTCCCAACGAGCCATCAGGCTTCTTCTCAAACAAAACATCCAGGAATGGCAGCTTACCATCCTTCTCCACTTCCATGGTGAATTTGATGGATGGGTGTATGGAATTAATGTGGTTGAGAAATTGGTTCAATGCTGGCAGGCCATGTGACCAAATGACGAAACTGTCATCTACATATCTCTTCCGCAAGGAAGGACGTGGGGTGGATGTCTGGATGGCATCTGTTTCAAATTTCTCCATGAAAACATTCACTATCACTGGTGATAAGGGGGGACCCATCCAGACATCCACCCTACGTCCTTCCTTGTGGAAGAGATATGTAGATGACACTTTCGTATTTTGGCCACATGGCCTGCCAGCATTGAACCAATTTCTCAACCACATTAATTCCATACACCCAAACCATCAAAACTCACTCAAGAAAAGGTTACGTGCACTTTACAGATGCCAATGAGGAACATGAGCAGCTGTTGAACGTCGATCTGTTTTTTTTGTTTTTGTCGTGCCGACATTTATCACCATCATCACCACGATCTTCGTCACATTTAACATCATTACCACAATCATCACGATCAATATCATCGACATTGCAACCATCACCAACACCACCCATTGCCATCATCTTTATCCTGACTGCCAACATCATAACGTAATTCCACCTTTACCATCATCCCCTTCACCATCACTACCACCACAATCATTACCATCATCACCATTATCTTCATTACAACAACTGCCAATACCATAACCATGATCACCAAAAAAATCAATCACAATCATCATTCCCATTACCGCCATGACACACACCATCCTTTACCACCACTACACCTTCATCATCGTCACGATCAGGATGGCCAGGTGCTGTCGCAACAGCTGCCCACGTCTACTCCTGCAGTGCCCCCCTACGCCTGCTGCGGTGTCCACCCCGACACTACAGCAACAGCAGGAGATGGTTTGGGAGTTCTCCTCGTAGTCCACCATGAACCGAGTGGTCGCTGAGGTGAGCGAGACACATGCGCGCCACTTCCAGCAATACGCTTTTATGCTTTGTTACAACAACGAGCACTCATCCTCTCACTTACCCACCGACTCACCGATCCATTTACACAATTACCAATGCACTCACCAAATCACCCATCCATCCACTCACCCACTCAACTCCCCCACCCACTCACCATCCCCCTCACTCACCCACTCGACCCCCCTCACTCACCCACTCGACTTCCCACACTCGCCCACCTACTCACCAACCCACTCTCTCATCCAACCATTCACTCACCCCCTCAACCTTCCACACTCATCCACTCAGCCACCTACCAACTAACTCAACCGCACACACTCAATTTCTAACCCAGCCGCTCATTACCCACTCACCCTCTACCCACGCAATCAATCAACGCCTCCTTCACTTACCCACTCAACAAGCCACCCATCCACTCACTCACCCACACCCTCACTCACCCAACCCCTCACCCACCAACCTCCGTCTCACCCTCGTGTGGTTCCAGCTCCACGAGGGCTTCCTCCTCCTCGAACCCGCCCAGGTTGGCGCCCGTGTACGTGGCCTGGTGGCCCCACACAGGCACACGGGGTCGCGCGCTTGTTCTCGACACGTGCACCTCGGCCGGGTCCCCGCCCACTAGGGCCCCAAGGTCGGGGGATACGATGAGGTGTCCATCGGGGTTTACAATGGAGCATAATCACACACAACACAACGTTGTGTTGAGTGTAACCACACGCAACACAACGTTGTGCGTGTTGAGTATAATCACGCGCAACAATTGTGATGAGTGCAATCACACACAACATTGTGCGTGTTGAGTGTAATCACACACAACAATGTTGTGTTGTGTACCGTAATCACACACAACAAAGTTGATGACACACAGCGTCCAACAGAGGGCGTCGTAGTCGTGCCATGGGGAGGCGCGTTATGAACGCCACTCCGGCGCCGGAAAGCGATCAGAACTGGAATATTCATTTATTTGTACACTGGAGGAATCCGATGAGCTACGAAGCTCTTTCTCACAGCCGTCCAGCGTCTTGGCCATCACGATAGAACGAGGCCGATAAACGTGGATGTGTAAATGAGGGTGATGCTAAGTCGGTGTGTCGTGCCCTAGTGAGGTTGCCATGGGCGTGTGCGTTGGCCGTGTCAGGAGCGGGTGAGGAGGACGAGGTGAGGGGTGAGGAGGACGAGGTAAGGGGTAAGTATAACGAGGTGAGGGGTGAGTACGAGGTGAGGAGGGCGAGGCTAGGGGTGAGGAGGACGAGGCGGGGGTGAGGAGGACGAGGTGAGGGGTGAGGAGGACGAGGTGAGGTAAGGAGGTGAGGGGTGAAAATGACGAGGTGAGGAGGACGAGGTGAGGGTGAGAAGGACGAGATAAGGGGTGAGCACGAGGTGAGGAGGGCGAGGTGAGGGGTGAGGGGGATGAGGTGTGAGGATGAGGTGAGAACGAGGGGTGAGGAGGACGAGGTAAGGGGTGAGCACGAGGTGAGGGTTGAGGACGACAGGTGAGGTGGACGAGGTGAGGGTTGTGGACGAGGTGAGGGCGAGGTGAGGACGGGTGAGGAGAACGAAGGGTGAAGGAGAACGGGGTGAGGAGGACGAGGCTAGGGGTGAGGAGGACGAAGTGAGGGGTGAGGAGGACGAAGTGAGGTCGGTAAGAGAGGTATCGGTCTCTGGCGTGTTGCATGATATTTGTTGCTATGCTCGATGTTTGATTTGTGACAAAACATTTAATAAAGTTCTTAATATCATCCTGAAAGATAATCAATTACTCGTGTCTGCTGCATAGAGGCCAGGTACCCGCGTATGCCCTCCGAGTGTGCGTGTAGATAAAATCAGAATCTGTATTTAACATGAGCTTTGACATTCTTTCACACACGTCCAGAAGAAGCGGGTCAGCCAGTTGCATCAACAACAACAAAATGCACTGAAGGATACTCGAGTAAGGATTGAGAAAATGTAGTCAAGTCACCAATAAATATGTAGTGCAAAATCAAACTGTACAAGTACATACCTCCCTGTAGATTTGTCAACATCAAATCCAAGCTTGGGCAAGATGGCAAAACACCGATATTCAAAGGACCACACCAATACCATAGAGTGGCCTCGATTAAATTGCATTGAAACATTGAACTCTCGATGCGTGAGGAGGTTCCGAATTTCAAATCGCAGACGCAGAAGCCGCGTTGAGGACTTTGAGCCCTGGCTGAGTCGGAGGCAGCTTCCTCTGCTTTCATAGGGCGCCTGCGGGGCACGTAAGGTGAGCACGTGAGGTGTGGGTTAACTCCAGTCATTGGCTCCGCGGGGGTCATTACATCTCCATGACCTGCGTAGCATGACAATGTCGCAGAAGCAGCTTTTGATATTCGATTCCTTAAAGGGAGACCCGAGGTTGCACCAAAATCCAGGCTGGCGTACACCAGCGCTTCCGTCTGCTCATCAGCATCTCCAACGCCGCCAGCGGTCGCTGCCCCCCATCCCTCTCCAGTTGTAGCACCGCTGGGGCTAGCAGATGGACCGCGGTGGCCACCAGCGCCCTGCTCACCCCACAGCGCAGGCACATGCAGTGCTCGCACAGGAACATGGCTGTGGTGTCCAACAGCACACACGGAGTCGTAGAAAGCAATACAACTTTACAGATTTCAATTCACACTACATTTGTCAAGTTTAAGGATGAGTCCATTTCAGGATACACGAGGGTTACGATCTTGTCAGAGCCACGAACTGGATTGGACGAGTGGGCATTGGACAAGCGGGTACCAGACATGACCGGTATCAGGGACCCAGTGGGAGCCGAGGGCTGGAGCAGGGCTCACCGTCGGGCCCACCGTGCTGTAGAGGGTGGCCTCCTCGCTTGTGGGCCCTGGCGTGGCTCGCTTGCAGTTCACTTCGCTGTACAGGGCCCCGGGCTGAGGTTCCTCTGTTGAGAGAATCACCACGCACGTCAGATGCACAGCCATAGTCTGCAGCCTTTAGGCCATAATCCTGACAGCCGGCACTGGTTTGCGTAGTGTGTGCGCTGTGGGTGGTGGGTAGAGTGTGTGTGGCGTGTGGTGTTGGGAACCGGGTAAACGTACCCACAGTGTGCCGTGAGGCCCCTCACCAGCCTGGGCGGCCATGCCCACGAAGCTGTACAAGCAGTTAGCGCTGGCATTTGGGACCGAGGGCCCCGCTGAGTCACCAGGGAGATGTATACGGGGGTGTGGCTGAGAGCAGGGGCCCTGTCACCGGGACACAGAGTGCAAAACATGGAATCAACATTCACATCGTCATCTTATTCAACTCTTATATTGTGACTATATGGGCTATGTCCAAATCCTCAGATTACAACTCCCTTCTCTCAACCACCTATGATCCTGATCAGGCTCAACCCCCTACTTTGAAGGTGAATGCCTGACTGCCATTTTTTATGAAAATAAATCTGCTCATTGTTTCTGTACCATGTTCAGCTCCCTCCGCAGTTTGCAGTAGAGTGGCAACTGGGAGACTGCAATGGACAGGGCTCCATCTCCTGCCGATCCATCCGCCCTGGGCTGCGCTACCCTCTCATGAGCCTCCATTGCTCCTCTGGCAGGCCCCATGTTGTCTCCGAGTTGGAAGAGAGCAGCCGGCTCCGCCTCGCTACGTTTCATCACGGCGGTCAGCACTGGGGCGGGACAAGTCAGCGTGAGTGACATCAGAAATGCTCTAATTTAGCGAGGGAGACTCTCACACCCAGGCCTCACAGAGCTATCATGGCTAAACACACTGACACAGTAACCCACAAGGGTCAACAGGGTCTTGTGGTAGACAAGGTGCATACGTTTCTCGTGAATGGCCCGGGTCAACTTACCTCGCAAGCCAATGGCCACCACCACACAATACCATTCCAACTGAGCATCCCAACGCATGAGGAGGCCGTCATGAATGGCGATCTCCTGGGCAGCCAACGGAGCCGAGCTCCGGGCCTTAGTCCCAACACGGCGTCGCAGCCTCAGCAGAGAGGAATCCTCCATCTGCATCTGGGACCATACCTCCCGGGGGAGCCCAGGCCAAAATCCACACGCGGGCGCCGCTTCGCCCAATGTGAACAACTGGACCGCGGTATCCGCTGGGGCCTTACAGTGGCTGAAACTCAGGGTGCAGGTGCACTCGCCCTCCGGGGGCCACCTGAAAAGGCCATCCGCATTCCCATGCAGAGTCCCCTTCCTATGGATGACATCAAAGGGTTACTCCTGGAGCACCTTGAGCCAGCGAGACAGCTGACCCGAGGGCTGGTCAATTCGGAGGGAATATTGCAGGGCTGCATGGTCGGTCCGGACGGTAAACCGGCGACCATACAGATATGGCCTGTATAAATGGACGAAGAAGACGTCCGGAGGCCGCCGGGAGGAGGGCCTGGGGTGGCATGAGCCATCACTGCACCAACAGGGACAGCGATCGGCGTGGGCCCCATATTTAGGACCTGCAAAAAAATATCCTGATCCGCCGCCACTGCAGTGAAGCACCCACCAGCCCGTCGAACCTTGAAAAATAATTGGAGGGAGACAGGAGGATGCCTGTCTCCGGGGACTCCAACATTAGCGGCCCGCGCAGCCTCAGAGGAAGCAGGATCTGTGACCTGGGTGGGACCGTCACGGATTTCGTGGTCAGCGCACAAACACTAGCGGCCAAGGGAGCCACCACAGAGAGGGACTGCAGGAAATACAGTCGGTTCTCTGACGGCATTTCAACGCACCCCTGGTCGACCAGAATCCGAACGGGCATTCTGACCAAAAAATCTGTGCCCAATAGACATGGCACCGCCAAAGCCTTGGAGACCAACACGGGTCCCCGCAACGCGATCTCCTCAATCGCCACAGATGCAATGACATGGCCCAAAATACCAAGGCTGCTCCCGTTTGCAGCCACGCACGCCCCCCGAACCAGCCGCAATGGCTCCACACTGCATGGCAGCGATCTAAAAACGGCCTCGGACACCATGGTGGCGGACGCCCCCGTATCCACCAGGATCCGTACCTCGACCCCCTGCACGTGCCCCAGCACGGCCGAGGACCCGGCAGCAGCGGCCACCACGCGATGCGTGAGGGCCTGCCACTGGCGAGTCCATCTGGGCCAGTCAGTCGTCGACCGCACTCCCGTGGCCCCCGAGTCGGACCCCCCAGAGATGGGCCCGTGAAGATGGACCCTAACCATGTGAGATGCATGAGGTGAAGGGAGCGGCCGTGTTATGGATGCGTCGCGACTTGCCTGGTGCCCGGGAGGTCCCGCCGCTGGAGGGACGTCTGCGGGAGGAGAGGCCTTGGTGTAGGCCCCGGGGGCGTTGTTGTACCCCCTCTCAAAGTGGCCCAGCTGGCCACAACAGAAGCAAGTGACCCGCCCCCGGACTTGCGAACGGGAAGGAGCCGCTCGCCCTGCCCCTGTCCGTCGAGCAGATCCGCCGACCCCGCAGCGATCGTAGGTCGCCGCTGCCGCGAGAGCCTCTTCCTCCCGGCCCGCCACCACATCCGCCGGTGCCGGAGCACCCGCGCACGCCGCCATCGCCGGAGGGCGCCGCAGCGCCAGTTGAGTTTGAATGTTCTGGGCGACGACCAACGATGTAATCTTGGACTATGCCGCGATGGACAGAGCGACTCCTAACTCCCCCGCGAGATCCAGCAGCCTGTCCAACGCCAGGGAGTCCATCACGGCCCCCTCCACGTCCGGGTATGCGGCCCGAGCCAGCGAAAAGCGAGAGGCGGCTCCCCCTCCTCCCGCCGGCGCGCCGTAAACTTGAGTCGCGCCGCAGATGGTGGCTCATAGACCTCAGCCATCTGATCAAAGGCGGACTGCAGCGTGGACTTTAGCACTGGTAGAATGCCCAAGAAGGTCTGCAAGGCCCTAGCGTCCAAGCATGTGGGCAGCGCTAGTAGGGCCTCTTCCTCTGGCCAGCGCACAGACTGGTAGGCCACCACGAAGCGGGCCTGGAAGTCCGCCCAGTCCCCACCCTTAGCCACAAATGGCGCGACAGGGGGCAGCCGACGCAGCCGCAGGTGAGCCGCCCCATCCCCCGACGCACACCCACCTGTCGCAGCGGTCGCCGGCGTCAACGCGGCCGCAGCCCCCGTGCCTGAACGTGGAGCCCCGGCGGCCCGGCAGGCGGCGGCAGCGCCACCCCCCGATCAGCGTCGGCGGCCGCAGCCGCCTCCACCGCCCTGGCTCGCGGCGAGCCCGCTGCGACATCCGCGGCGACGTACGGAGCGCCAGCGCTCATGGGTCACCGCCATGACGCCTCGCATAGCGTGTAGTGCGGGCTCCCACAAGGGGGAGTGGGAGAGTGTCAGCCCAGGGGCAGGGTTGCCCCGGGCCATGGCACTCTGGTTGACCCTGCAGACACGTGATCTAGAGTGTCTTAAGAGAGGCCCCCAGGTGGGGGGACTAGGGGGTGATCACGTGTCTGGGGAGAGCTCTCGAGAGGGCTTGAGAGGGAGCTAGAAGGCTCCAGAAGGCGGGCAGGGCCAAGGGCGGAGCAGCCACGACCGTAGGGGGATATAAGGCGGGTCCCTGAGAGGGACCAGGGTTGCTGTATTCTATGAGCTGAAGCTCCACGTCCACCAGCTGAAGCCTACATCACAAGCTGGAAGCTCTACGTCTTCGAGACAAATAGGTGGTCGCGGACCCGAGTAAGGACCCGACCCTTTGTAGCAGTAACCCCTCGGTATAGAGAAGTTAGCGGGGTGGTCACCACCCTAGGCTATATCTGGTGAAGGGGCAGTTACCCCTTCGTGTCACGTGTTACAAATACATGTGTTGTATCTAACAGGAACAACGGCTGCGACTCATACACTCCTCTATATAAGGAACTAAACAGACTTCTCCACAAATCAGGCTGTCGCCTGATGAAGCTTGTTGTAATACTGGCGAAACGTCGTACTCAGATTGTAAATGTTGTGGCTTGGCTCTCCAACACACCAGCGTGCTGTACTAGTGACGAATTGGCATGTTCTGTTTACATGACAACCCTTACTAATTGGCTGTGTCGGGTGGTGGCGGGTTTTAACGACACATTTTATATGTTTACGCGGTCTAACCCCAAAAACCTCTATTACACTGGTCAACAAAATGGCTACAACATCTGAAAGAAGGAAATGCAGTAATGACCCAGATATCTTCTGCTACATCTGTGGCAGCTTAACTTTGCAGGATCAAAGGCGCAACATCAATACCTTTGTCAAGAAGGTTTATCTTGCCTACTTTAAAGTACGACTTGGAGACCAAGACAAAAATTGGGCTCCTCACAAAGTTTGTAAACCTGTGTTGAAACTTTGCGATCATGGTCTAAAGGAAAGAATGCTAAGCTGAAGTTTGGTGTCCCAATGGTTTGGAGAGAACCTACAAACCATTTGGATAACAGCTACTTCTGCCTTGTCAATTTAAAAGGTTTAAATAAGAAAAACAAACAACACTTACAATACCCAGATATCCCATCTGCCAGACGACCAATTGAGCACTGTGAGGACATACCTGTGCCTGTATTTACTGAGCTACCAGAGATTGATGTTGAATCCCTCAGTTTACCTGCTTTTACAGATGATGATGATGTTCAGATCAAATATACGCCATCTGATGCAGATTGTGATAAAAAATTCCTCTGTTTAGTCAGCCTGAATTGAATGATCTTGTAAGAGATTTGTATTTGCCAAAGCAGTCTGCTGAATTGTTGGCTTCCAGGCTGCAAGAGAAAGGACTACTCAGACCTGGCACTAGTGTCTCCTTTTATTGTAACAGAAAAGCAGCACTGCGAAAGTACTTCCATTCAGATGGTCAACTGGTTTATTGTAATGATGTTGAAGGGCTTCTCAATATGGGACTGCCTGCATATGATTCAAGTGAATGGAGACTTTTTATTGACAGTAGTAAAAGGAGTTTGAAATGTGTGTTACTTCACAAAAGAAAAATATATGGTTCAATCCCAATAGGACACTCTGTAAAAATGAATGAAGAGTATGCCAACATCAAGATTGTTGTGGATATATTGAAATACCATGTTCATGGATGGCTAATTTGTGTTGATTTGAAAATGGTTAATTTTCTGCTGAGTCAGAAAGGAGGTCACACCAAATACCCTTGTTTCCTGTGCTACTGGGACAGTAGGGCTACATTAGAACACTGGGTTAAAAAGAACTGGCCACCAAGAATCAGTTTGACGCCTGGTGACAAGAACATCAAGAATGAGCCTCTGGTTGATAGGAATAAAAGTGTATTTCCCCCACTGCACATAAAACTTGGGTTAATGAAGCAATTCGTCAAAGCTCTTAATCACACTGGAGACTGCTTCAGCTATATATGTTCAACCTTTTCAAGTCTCAGTGCCGAGAAGAAAAAGGCAGGAATATTTGATGGCCCTCAAATAAGAACACTCATCAGGGAGTTGTGCGCCTTTTGGCGTCATCTGGTCCAACCCATGTGAGACTAGGCTCTAAGGAAAGCTGTCTCGGTTGTGGATCAATCAACTTCAAGGACAGTGCATACAGAGTTATGTTTATTGTTTGCATTATGACTGCAGGTATTGTGGTCTATGCAAACATGACTCCTTGTAAAAAAAAAGGTGTCCGTTTTGTTGCCAGATAGAAGGGTAAAAAAACAATTATCATATTTTTTACTGGCAAATGAGGTTCCAATGGTGATCCACACTTTGTTACAACAATGGCTGCGGCAGAGGCTAGAGCTTGGAATGCATTCTCTGATGTGGTGCGGAATTTCCTTGGGAACAGGAAAGCGGACAACTATCGAGAGATTGTGGAGGAGCTGCTCTTGAGTTTCCAAGCACTTGGATGTAGAATGAGCATCAAGGTTCACTACTTACATAGTCACTTGGCCCAGTTTCCAGAGAACATGGGTCATGTGAGCGAAGAGCAAGGTGAACGCTTTCATCAAGACATTAAAGTTATGGAAGAACGTTACCAAGGCCGATGGGACTCAAACATCATGGCAGATTACTGCTGGTCCTTGATGAGAGACATTCCACAAGCTGTACATCGGAGATCGTCAAAGCAGAGGTCGTTTATGCAGATGTAACAGCACTATTGTGAATGACCTTTTTGTACATATTTTTCTTATCTTCACAATTCAATTCTTACATGGTAATATGCATTCACTCACATTGATATGCAGTCACTCTCACAACTTGTGCTACGGTTCATTAAATGTTTGTTTCATTATTATTGTATATTGTATCTTATGTTATTCTTGTATGGATGTCTGTTTAGCTATTCATATATGAGCATACATTTGCTGTTTTTATTGAAAATGCAATATTTTATATTTCAAAAACCTGATGTGGTAGACAAAAACTGATGCCAGATTTGGAATCAGCACCCCAAAATTACATTAAAACCGTTGGAATACCTTATGCCAGAAAAAGTGTGTTGACCAGTGTAATGAGTGGCATGCTACGAAAGAGTTCTACAATGCTTAATTTGGAGCTTTCGTGACTGCAGGAATTACTCTTTGGTTCTTTCGGTAAAGTCACGTATAAAGAGAAAATAATAAATTAAATACTAGCATACGACGTTTCGATTGCAACACAAGCAATCATCATCAGGTATAAATGAAATAGAAACACAAATCTAGTATACTTAGAAATGTAATGTAATACAACAGAGAGTCGGATAACTTAACAGTCATCACCTTACCTGGTTGATTACGTTCTTCCTGAGAATGCTAAATATGAGAGAGAGATAAAACACAGAACCAGAGACATATAGACAGACATATAAGTAGAGACAGATATCACAGAGATACATAGAGAGAGAGACGTACATAGGCACACAGAGAAAGCACGTCTCTGTGTCGAGGCCTTAAATAAAGAGAGGGGGCGGGGGCGGAGAGAAAGGGAGGGGTTAGAGAAATTAGCATGTCAATGAGTGGCACGCTGCAGAGAGGGAGATCGACAACAGCCGAGACACACAGAGAGAGCAGAACATAAGAACGACAAAATGAGTGGAGACAGAGAAAGTACACTAAATCAAATAAACCTAGCAAAATTTCGAAATATAATGCAATGCAACACAGAGGGTCGGTCAACACATTAACGCATAGCCTGGTTGATTACGTTCTTCCAAAGATTGCTAAATTAGAAGTTAAGTGTGAATGTTCCCTTGCCGGAACCGCAAAGGTCAGAACACATAGGGCAAAGGTCACGATTAGCATTTGCAGCGTCGTGAGCGTGCCCCACCCTGCCCCCCTAGCCCCCTCACTGGCCGGCAAAAGGGCCTCATGAACTGAGCCTTAAGGCTGGGATACTGAAGAGGCCTGCAGGCAGCCATTGGGGTCATGGAGAGGTTTGAACCCTACAGCGGTTTACACCACGATTGTCATGCACTCCCCACTACCTGCGTCAGCCGGCACGTGTCCACTCCCCACTGTGTGCGTCACACCGCTCGTGTCCACTCCCCACTGCCTGCGTCACACCGCTCGTGTCCCCTCCTCACTATCTGCGTCACACCGCTCGTGTTCACTCCCCACTGCGTGCGTCACACCGCTCGTGTTCACTCCCCACTGCCTGCGTCACACCGCTCGTGTCCACTCCCCACTGCCTGCATCACACCGCTCGTGTCCACTCCCCACTGTCTGCATCACACCGCTCGTGTCCACTCCCCACTGCCTGCGTCACACCGCTCGTGTCCCCTCCTCACTATCTGCGTCACACCGCTCGTATTCACTCTCCACTGTGTGCGTCACACCGCTCGTGTTCACTCCCCACTGCGTGCGTCACACCGCTCGTGTCCACTCCCCACTGCCTGCATCACACCGCTCGTGTCCACTCCCCACTGTCTGCATCACACCGCTCGTGTCCACTCCCCACTGCCTGCGTCACACCGCTCGTGTCCACTCCCCACTGTCTGCGTCACACCGCTCGTGTCCACTCCTCACTATCTGCGTCACACCGCTCGTGTCCCCTCCTCACTATCTGCGTCACACCGCTCGTATTCACTCCCCACTGCGTGCGTCACACCGCTCGTGTCCACTCCCCACTGCGTGCGTCACACCGCTCGTGTTCACTCCCCACTGCGTGCGTCACACCGCTCGTGTCCACTCCCCACTGCGTGCGTCACACCGATCGTGTCCACTCCCCACTGTGTGCGTCACACCGCTCGTGTCCACTCCCCACTGTGTGCGTCACACTGCTCGTGTCCACTCCCCACTGCCTGCGTCACACCGCTCGTGTCCACTCCCCACTGCGTGCGTCACACCGCTCGTGTTCACTCCCCACTGCGTGCGTCACACCGCTCGTGTTCACTCCCCACTGCGTGCGTCACACCGCTCGTGTTCACTCCCCACTGCGTGCGTCACACCGCTCGTGTTCACTCCCCACTGCCTGCGTCACACCGCTCGTGTCCACTCCCCACTGTGTGCGTCACACCGCTCGTGTTCACTCCCCACTGCGTGCGTCACACCGCTCGTGTTCACTCCCCACTGTGTGCGTCACACCGCTCGTGTCCACTCCACACTGCCTGCGTCATACCGCTCGTGTCCACTCCACACTGCCTGCGTCATACCGCTCGTGTCCACTCCCCACTGCCTGCGTCATACCGCTCGTGTCCACTCCCCACTGCCTGCGTCATACCGCTCGTGTCCACTCCAGTGGCGGCTCCTGCAAAATCTCTCAGGGGGGGCAAATGTCTGGATGATTGATAAAGATAAGGTCCACCCATGCAATGGATAAATTAACAGCTTAAGCATGTAAAGGCAACTTCACTTCTTTAATATTAATGAAAAATAAAGTGACTCTTACAATACATCTTGTTTGTTTCTATACTCACTATTAAAACAAACCACTCAAGTTTCTTTTATTAAAGATGCCACTAGGTGGCAACAAATTATATTGTTGGATGAAACGTGCTTACGTATGATGACGTAAGCACGTATGATGACGTAAGCACGTTAGGGCGAGCCCTCCCGGAAGCCATAGAGAATGCATTGCAGCGCCCCCGTTCGAAAAAAAACATCTTTGAATGTAAGTCTATGGGACCACTCAGGGCGATTCTCAGCTGGAGGGAAATCGCCCAAAAAGAGGCGGTACTCCACAGAACGTAGCATGACGCTGATTGGACTATATCCAGAGGCACAGTGACGGCTAGCGTGACTCTGTGGTTGAATGACATTGGTGGTGCGTCGCCCAATCGCCCTAATGAAGAAACCGCCCCTGGTCCACTCCCCACTGCCTATGTGTGACGCCTGCATTAGAGAGCTGCCCCCATCCCCCTTCACGCCGAGGAAGTTCTCAGTTATCGTTCCCAAAAAGGCGCTGGCAGCTGGGTGTCGCACAGCACCTCCACCTCCTCCTCGCCAGCAGAGCGCGGAGAGAAGCAGCAGGAGGAGGGCGACCCCCACACCGGTCGCCACGTGCAGGGCCCAGGATGCAGACACCGGCCCTAACACAAACCCCATTGTCCGCCATTATTATTGCTGCTCTCGTTTTGTAAGCAATAACCTCACAACGCACGTGAAAGAGAAGAAAACCTGATTGGCTGAAATCCTGAATGAGTAAAAGGCTGAGCAAGTAAATCAATGAATAAGTGAAGCAATGAATGAAATAGAATGAGTGAATTCTGGTTTGAGCACCTTGAATGTGAAACACGGCCTCAGTCTCGCCGACTTCGTTTGTCGCCACACAAGTCACATTCAGCTCCTGTGATCGCTTCATGACCACGGAGCTCCGGGTCTTGGTTCCATCCTCATCCTGGGTCTGGATCCGTTCTGATGCATCGCTCCCCACGTGCCTCCAGGTAGGGGTCGGCACGGTTTGGCTCAAACCACCAAACCGCGGTTTGAACCGAACCAAATCGGTTTGGTTTGGCTCTGTTTGAACTGGTTCGGTTTGGTTTGGGGCTACGAAAACCGACTCGGTTTGGCTCGGACAGGGTGGAACCGGCTCAAACTAGTTTGGTTCAAGCCAACTTAAGAGGTTTGGTTTAGCTTAGTTTGGTTTTGGTTTGGTTTGGTTCAGTCGTCGCTGGTTTGGTTTGGATTGCTCAATTTGAAACCAGTTTGAGTCGGTTCAAACCGTGCCGACCCCTACCTCCAGGTGATGGTGGCACGAGGATATGCCTTCACCTCACATCGAAGGCACAAGTCACCTCCACCCCCACACGTCTCATCTTGAGACACGTTCACCACCACAGGTGCATCTGTCAACAGAGAAGGATCCGCCAATCACTCATTCACTCGTTCGTTCATCGCGCACTGACACAGGATCATGCTGCTGGGTGAGAGTTGCGTGCGTGGCGAGGTTCTGCTGCCGTGACTCACACAGCACGTCCAGCTCGAGGTGAGCTCCCGCTCACCTCGAGCTGGACGTGCTGTGTGAGTCCCGGGGCCCTCGCTGTTGGACGCCACGCAGACATAGCGCCATCTGTGTGATCATGGAGGAGCTGGCGGCCGCTTGGCGGCTCCCTGCTCCAGCTGAACGACGTAGGACTCGGGTTACCGTGGGCGAGGCACTTCAAGGTGACGTTGTCACCAGACTCCACCCTCGGGAGACGAGGAGCAGAATGAACAGATGCCGTAGTGTTCACCGGGGCGTCTGTCAACAAAGCGTGATATGCGTTCATAGCAACAAAGGCCAGACAAGCACCCTGAGCCCTAAGCAGAGGACGCCTCTCACCACTCCCTTGTGCAGACACACAGGGCTCAGTGAGTGGGGCTTGGTGACCTTACAGACGGAGTCATCTGTCGATGCTCTGTCTGCCAGACTCACAGCATTTACCGTCTGCCCAGCAGGGTTGTCCTGTGCTGGCACTGAGGAGCTTTGCATCTCAATTCACCTGGCCCTGTGTGCAAACTAAAGACCACCATTCAATTTATTTCACAGGAAGCAGCGATGATCACCTGTTATCTCTCCTCGAGTAATTAAATGGCTTACAGTCACTGGGGGGCATCACACAAAGCCAGCAATTACTGTGCCACTCATAGCACTACACAGTGGCACAGTCTGTACACCGATCTAAACACAAGGGCAACAACCACTGCTGGACACTCACACTTCACGTCCAGGATGAATTATTGGACCATCATTGAGGCCAGGTCGCCTCCTGAAGCCTCACAGCGACATCTCCTTCCATCGTCCTCGGCTGATGGGGTGAAGCTGAGCCGGCTCGTCACGGTGAACGTCCTATCTGGAGATCGACTCCGGGAGGTTGAGTTTGTCCACGTGTTGAACTGAGTTTGTCTACTTGAGTTTGTCCACTTGGCGACGTCTAACAGGACCCAGCGGATGGTAACAGAGTCCAAGGGGACCACGGCGTCCACACTGCAGCCCAGGGTGGCCGGCACGGTGGCACGGAGCTCTGACTGGGCCCGTAGAAAGGCTGAACACGAGGGGCATGGGTTACTGACATGAGTTGACATGGGCAGGTAGAGAGTCATGTTGACAGTCCAGAACATCATCGACAATGCACGGAGGCAATTGTACATACTTGGAGCAAGGATCTCACCATTACCAATAAAAAATACATCATCCTAAATATTTCTAAAATACTGGAATTTAAATAAATATATATGCCTGTTATTTTGTTACTGGTGTACAAACTGGGTAAACACAACAACCGAACCTCACATCACAGCAGACACAGGAACCACACAGAATCCACAATAACTATTCAGCACAAACAATAATCACACACAGCAATCACACAGCACACACAGTAATCACTCATCACACACAGTAATCACGCAGCACACACAGTAATCACACAACACACACAGTAATCACACAACACACACAGTAACCACACATCGCACACAGTAATCACACACAGTAATCACACAACACACACAGTAATCACAGAACACACACAGTAACCACACATCGCACACAGTAATCACACATCACACACAGTAATCACACAGCACACACAGTAACCGCACATCACATACTGTAATCACACATCACACACAGTAATCACACATCACACACAGTAATCACACAACACGCAGTAATCACACATCACACACAGTAATCACACAACACACAGTAATCACACAACACGCAGTAATCACACATCACACACAGTAATCACACATCACACACAGTAATCACACAACACGCAGTAATCACACATCACACACAGTAATCACACAACACACAGTAATCACACAACACGCAGTAATCACACATCGCACACAGTAATCACACATCACACACAGTAATCACAACACACACAGTAACCACACACCACGCACAGTAATCGCACAACACACACATTAATCACACATCACACACAGTAATCACACAGCACACACGCAGTAACCGCACATCACACACAGTAATCACACATCACACACAGTAATCACACAGCACACACACAGTAATCACACATCACACACAGTAATCACACATCACATACAGTAATCACACATCACACACAGTAATCACACACAGTAATCACACAACACGCAGTAACCGCACATCACACACAGTAATCACACATCACACACAGTAATCACACATCACACACAGTAATCACACATCACACACAGTAATCACACAACACACAGTAATCACACATCACACACAGTAATCACACACACAACACACACAGTAATCACCCAACACACACAGTAATCACACAACACACACAGTAATCACACAGCACACACAGTAATCACACATCACACACAATAATCACACATCACACACAGTAATCACACAACACGCATTGTAATCACACAACACACACAGTAATCACACAGCACACACAGTAATCACACATCACACACAATAATCACACATCACACACAGTAATCACACAACACGCAGTAACCGCACATCACACACAGTAATCACACATCACACACAATAATCACACATCACACACAGTAATCACACATCACACACAGTAATCACACAACACACAGTAATCACACATCACACACAGTAATCACACACACAACACACACAGTAATCACCCAACACACACAGTAATCACACAACACACAGTAATCACACACCACACACAGTAATCACACAACACACACAGTAATCACACATCACACACAGTAATCACACAACACACACAGTAATCACACAACACACACAGTAATCACACATCACACACAGTAATCACACATCACACATAGTAATCACACATCACACACAGCAATCACACATCACACACAGTAATCACACATCACACATAGTAATCACACATCACACACAGTAATCACACAGCACACACAGTAATCACACAGAGTAATCACACAACACACACAGTAATCACACAACACGCATTGTAATCACACAACACACACAGTAATCACACATCACACACAGTAATCACACAACACACACAGTAATCACACATCACACACAGTAATCACACAGCACACACAGTAATCACACAGAGTAATCACACAACACACACAGTAATCACACAACACGCATTGTAATCACACAACACACACAGTAATCACACAGCACACACAGTAATCACACCACACAATAATCAAACATCACACACAGTAATCACACAACACACACAGTAATCACCCAATACACACAGTAATCACACAACACACACAGTAATCACACATCACACACAGTAATCACACAATACACACAGTAATCACATAACACAGACAGTGATCACACAACACACACAGTAATCACACACAACACACACAACAATCAAAAATCACACACAGTAATCACACAACACACACAGTAATCACATAACACAGACAATGATCACGCAACACACACCGTAATCACACAACACACACAGTAATCACACACAGTAATCACACATCACACACAGTATTCACACAGCACATACAGTAATGACACAACACACACAGTAATCACACAACACACACAGCAATCACACATCACACACAGTAATCACACAGCACACACAGTAATCACACATCACACACAGTAATCACACATCACAAACAGCAATCACACATCACACACAGTAATCACACAGCACACACAGTAATCACACACAGTAATCACACAACACACACAGTAATCACACAACACGCATTGTAATCACACAACACACACAGTAATCACACAGCACATACAGTAATGACACAACACACACAGTAATCACACAACACACACAGTAATCACACAACACACACAGCAATCACACATCACACACAGTAATCACACAGCACACACAGTAATCACACATCACACACAGTAATCACACAACACACACAGTAATCACACAACACACACAGTAATCACACATCACACACAGTAATCACACATCACACACAGTAATCACACATCACACAGTAATTACACATCACACACAGTAATCACACATCACACACAGTAATCACACAACACACAGTAATCACACATCACACACAGTAATCACACAGTAATCACACAACACACACAGTAATCACACATCACACACAGTAATCACACATCACACACAGTAATCACACAACACACACAGTAATTACACAACACACACAGTAATCACACAACACACACAGTAATCACACATCACACACAGCAATCACACATCACACACAGTAATCACACAGCACACACAGTAATCACACACAGTAATCACACAACACACACAGTAATCACACAAACGCATTGTAATCACACAACACACACAGTAATCACACAGTAATCACACCACACAGTAATCAGACATCACACACAGTAATCACACAACACACACAGTAATCACCCAACACACACAGTAATCACACAACACACACAGTAATCACACAACACACACAGTAATCACACATCACACACAGTAATCACACATCACACACAGTAATCACACATCACATACAACAATCACACATCACACACAGTAATCACACAGCACACACAGTAATCACACACAGCAATCACACATCACACACAGTAATCACACAGCACACACAGTAATCACACATCATACACAGTGATCACACAACACACACAGTAATCACACAACACACACAGTAATCACACAGCACACACAGTAATCACACACAGTAATCACACAACACGCATTGTAATCACACAACACACACAGCAATCACACATCACACACAGTAATCACACAGCACACACAGTAATCACACACAGTAATCACACATTACACACAGTAATCACACAACACACACAGCAATCACACATCACACACAGTAATCACACAGCACACACAGTAATCACGCACAGTAATCACACAACACGCATTGTAATCACACAACACACACAGTAATCACACAGTAATCACACCACACAGTAATCACACATCACACACAGTAATCACACAACACACACAGTAATCACCCAACACACACAGTAATCACACATCACACACAGTAATCACACAACACACACAGTAATCACCCAACACACACAGTAACCACACAACACACACAGTAATCACACATCACACACAGTAATCACACAGCACACACAGTAATCACACACAGTAATCACACAACACACACAGTAATCACACAAACGCATTGTAATCACACAACACACACAGTAATCACACAGCACACACAGTAATCACACCACACAGTAATCATATATCACACACAGTAATCACACAACACACACAGTAATCACACAACACACACAGTAATCACCCAACACACACAGTAATCACACAACACACACAGTAATCACACAACACACACAGTAATCACACATCACACACAGTAATCACACATCACACACAGTAATCACACATCACATACAACAATCACACATCACACACAGTAATCACACAGCACACACAGTAATCACACAACACACTCAGTAATCACACATCACACACAGTAATCACACAACACACAGTAATCACACATCACACACAGTAATCACACAGTAATCACACAACACACACAGTAATCACACATCACACACAGTAATCACACAACACACACAGTAATCACACATCACACACAGTAATCACACAACACACACAGTAATTACACAACACACACAGTAATCACACAACACACATAGCAATCACACATCACACACGGTAATCACAAATCACACACAGTAATCACACATCACACACAGTAATCACACATCACACACAGTAATCACACATCACACACATCAATCACACATCACACACAGTAATCACACAGCACACACAGTAATCACACACAGTAATCACACAACACACACAGTAATCACACAGTAATCACACCACACAGTAATCACACATCACACACAGTAATCACACAACACACACAGTAATCACTCAACACACACAGTAATCACACATCACACACAGTAATCACACAACACACACAGTAATCACCCAACACACACAGTAATCACACAACACACACAGTAATCACACATCACACACAGTAATCACACAGCACACACAGTAATCACACACAGTAATCACACATCACACACAGTAATCACACAACACACACAGTAATCACACAACACACACAGTAATCACACAGCACACACAGTAATCACACACAGTAATCACACAACACACACAGTAATTACTCATCACACACAGTAATCACACATCACACACAGTAATCACACAACACACACAGTAATCACACATCACACACAGTAATCACACAACACACAGTAATCACACAACACACACAGTAATCACACACAGTAATCACACATCACACACAGTAATCACACATGACACACAACAATCACACATCACACACAGTAATCACACAGCACACACAGTAATCACACAGAGTAATCACACAACACACACAGTAATCACACAACACGCATTGTAATCACACAACACACACAGTAATCACACAGCACACACAGTATCACACACAGTAATGACACAACACACACAGTAATCACACAACACGCATTGTAATCACACAACACACACAGTAATCACACAGCAAACACAGTAATCACACCACACAGTAATCACACATCACACACAGTAATCACACAACACACACAGTAATCACCCAACACACACAGTAATCACACATCACACACAGTAATCACTCATCACACACAGTAATCACACAACACACACAGTAATCACACATCACACAGAGTAATCACACAACACACACAGTAATCACACAACACACACAGTAATCACACATCACACACAGTAATCACCCAACACACACAGTAATCACACATCACACACAGTAATCACTCATCACACACAGTAATCACACAACACACACAGTAATCACACATCACACAGAGTAATCACACAACACACACAGTAATCACACAACACACACAGTAATCGCACATCACACATAGTAATCACACATCACACACAGCAATCACACATCACACACAGTAATCACACAGCACACACAGTAATCACACACAGTAATCACACAACACACACAGTAATCACACATCACACACAGTAATCACACATCACACACAGTAATCACACATCACACACAGTAATCACACAGCACACACAGTAATCACACAACACACACAGTAATCACACAACACGCATTGTAATCACACAATACACACAGTAATCACACAGCACATACAGTAATGACACAACACACACAGTAATCACACAACACACACAGTAATCACACAGCACACACAGTAATCACGCACAGTAATCACACAACACGCATTGTAATCACACAACACACACAGTAATCACACAGTAATCACACCACACAGTAATCACACATCACACACAGTAATCACACAACACACACAGTAATCACCCAACACACACAGTAATCACACATCACACACAGTAATCACACAACACACACAGTAATCACCCAACACACACAGTAACCACACAACACACACAGTAATCACACATCACACACAGTAATCACACAGCACACACAGTAATCACACACAGTAATCACACAACACACACAGTAATCACACAAACGCATTGTAATCACACAACACACACAGTAATCACACAGCACACACAGTAATCACACCACACAGTAATCACATATCACACACAGTAACCACACAACACACACAGTAATCACCCAACACACACAGTAATCACACAACACACACAGTAATCACACAACACACACAGTAATCACACATCACACACAGTAATCACACATCACACACAGTAATCACACATCACATACAACAATCACACATCACACAAAGTAATCACACAGCACACACAGTAATCACACAACACACTCAGTAATCACACATCACACACAGTAATCACACAACACACAGTAATCACACATCACACACAGTAATCACACAGTAATCACACAACACACACAGTAATCACACATCACACACAGTAATCACACAACACACACAGTAATCACACATCACACACAGTAATCACACAACACACACAGTAATTACACAACACACACAGTAATCACACAACACACATAGCAATCACACATCACACACGGTAATCACAAATCACACACAGTAATCACACATCACACAGAGTAATCACACATCACACACAGTAATCACACATCACACACATCAATCACACATCACACACAGCAATCACACAGCACACACAGTAATCACACACAGTAATCACACAACACACACAGTAATCACACAACACGCATTGTAATCACACAACACACACAGTAATCACACAGTAATCACACCACACAGTAATCACACATCACACACAGTAATCACACAACACACACAGTAATCACTCAACACACACAGTAATCACACATCACACACAGTAATCACACAACACACACAGTAATCACCCAACACACACAGTAATCACACAACACACACAGTAATCACACATCACACACAGTAATCACACAGCACACACAGTAATCACACACAGTAATCACACATCACACACAGTAATCACACAACACACACAGTAATCACACAACACACACAGTAATCACACAGCACACACAGTAATCACACACAGTAATCACACAACACACACAGTAATCACTCATCACACACAGTAATCACACATCACACACAGTAATCACACAACACACACAGTAATCACACATCACACACAGTAATCACACAACACACAGTAATCACACAACACACACAGTAATCACACACAGTAATCACACATCACACACAGTAATCACACATGACACACAACAATCACACATCACACACAGTAATCACACAGCACACACAGTAATCACACAGAGTAATCACACAACACACACAGTAATCACACAACACGCATTGTAATCACACAGCACACACAGTATCACACACAGTAATGACACAACACACACAGTAATCACACAACACGCATTGTAATCACACAACACACACAGTAATCACACAGCAAACACAGTAATCACACCACACAGTAATCACACATCACACACAGTAATCACACAACACACACAGTAATCACCCAACACACACAGTAATCACACATCACACACAGTAATCACTCATCACACACAGTAATCACACAACACACACAGTAATCACACATCACACAGAGTAATCACACAACACACACAGTAATCACACAACACACACAGTAATCACACATCACACACAGTAATCACCCAACACACACAGTAATCACACATCACACACAGTAATCACTCATCACACACAGTAATCACACAACACACACAGTAATAACACATCACACAGAGTAATCACACAACACACACAGTAATCACACAACACACACAGTAATCGCACATCACACATAGTAATCACACATCACACACAGCAATCACACATCACACACAGTAATCACACAGCACACACAGTAATCACACACAGTAATCACACAACACACACAGTAATCACACATCACACACAGTAATCACACAACACACACAGTAATTACACAACACACACAGTAATCACACAACACACATAGCAATCACACATCACACACGGTAATCACAAATCACACACAGTAATCACACATCACACACAGTAATCACACATCACACACAGTAATCACACATCACACACAGTAATCACACAGCACACACAGTAATCACACAACACGCATTGTAATCACACAATACACACAGTAATCACACAGCACATACAGTAATGACACAACACACACAGTAATCACACAACACACACAGTAATCACACAGCACACACAGTAATCACGCACAGTAATCACACAACACGCATTGTAATCACACAACACACACAGTAATCACACAGTAATCACACCACACAGTAATCACACATCACACACAGTAATCACACAACACACACAGTAATCACCCAACACACACAGTAATCACACATCACACACAGTAATCACACAACACACACAGTAATCACCCAACACACACAGTAACCACACAACACACACAGTAATCACACATCACACACAGTAATCACACAGCACACACAGTAATCACACACAGTAATCACACAACACACACAGTAATCACACAGCACGCACAGTAATCACACATCACACACAGTAATCACACATCACACACATCAATCACACATCACACACAGCAATCACACAGCACACACAGTAATCACACACAGTAATCACACAACACACACAGTAATCACACAACACGCATTGTAATCACACAACACACACAGTAATCACACAGTAATCACACCACACAGTAATCACACATCACACACAGTAATCACACAACACACACAGTAATCACTCAACACACACAGTAATCACACATCACACACAGTAATCACACAACACACACAGTAATCACCCAACACACACAGTAATCACACAACACACACAGTAATCACACATCACACACAGTAATCACACAGCACACACAGTAATCACACACAGTAATCACACATCACACACAGTAATCACACAACACACACAGTAATCACACAACACACACAGTAATCACACAGCACACACAGTAATCACACACAGTAATCACACAACACACACAGTAATCACTCATCACACACAGTAATCACACATCACACACAGTAATCACACAACACACACAGTAATCACACATCACACACAGTAATCACACAACACACAGTAATCACACAACACACACAGTAATCACACACAGTAATCACACATCACACACAGTAATCACACATGACACACAACAATCACACATCACACACAGTAATCACACAGCACACACAGTAATCACACAGAGTAATCACACAACACACACAGTAATCACACAACACGCATTGTAATCACACAACACACACAGTAATCACACAGCACACACAGTATCACACACAGTAATGACACAACACACACAGTAATCACACAACACGCATTGTAATCACACAACACACACAGTAATCACACAGCAAACACAGTAATCACACCACACAGTAATCACACATCACACACAGTAATCACACAACACACACAGTAATCACCCAACACACACAGTAATCACACATCACACACAGTAATCACTCATCACACACAGTAATCACACAACACACACAGTAATCACACATCACACAGAGTAATCACACAACACACACAGTAATCACACAACACACACAGTAATCACACATCACACACAGTAATCACCCAACACACACAGTAATCACACATCACACACAGTAATCACTCATCACACACAGTAATCACACAACACACACAGTAATAACACATCACACAGAGTAATCACACAACACACACAGTAATCACACAACACACACAGTAATCGCACATCACACATAGTAATCACACATCACACACAGCAATCACACATCACACACAGTAATCACACAGCACACACAGTAATCACACACAGTAATCACACAACACACACAGTAATCACACATCACACACAGTAATCACACAACACACACAGTAATTACACAACACACACAGTAATCACACAACACACATAGCAATCACACATCACACACGGTAATCACAAATCACACACAGTAATCACACATCACACACAGTAATCACACATCACACACAGTAATCACACATCACACACAGTAATCACACAGCACACACAGTAATCACACAACACGCATTGTAATCACACAATACACACAGTAATCACACAGCACATACAGTAATGACACAACACACACAGTAATCACACAACACACACAGTAATCACACAGCACACACAGTAATCACGCACAGTAATCACACAACACGCATTGTAATCACACAACACACACAGTAATCACACAGTAATCACACCACACAGTAATCACACATCACACACAGTAATCACACAACACACACAGTAATCACCCAACACACACAGTAATCACACATCACACACAGTAATCACACAACACACACAGTAATCACCCAACACACACAGTAACCACACAACACACACAGTAATCACACATCACACACAGTAATCACACAGCACACACAGTAATCACACACAGTAATCACACAACACACACAGTAATCACACAGCACGCACAGTAATCACACCACACAGTAATCACATATCACACACAGTAACCACACAACACACACAGTAATCACCCAACACACACAGTAATCACACAACACACACAGTAATCACACAACACACACAGTAATCACACATCACACACAGTAATCACACATCACACACAGTAATCACACATCACATACAACAATCACACATCACACACAGTAATCACACAGCACACACAGTAATCACACAACACACTCAGTAATCACACATCACACACAGTAATCACACAACACACAGTAATCACACATCACACACAGTAATCACACAGTAATCACACAACACACACAGTAATCACACATCACACACAGTAATCACACAACACACACAGTAATCACACATCACACACAGTAATCACACAACACACACAGTAATTACACAACACACACAGTAATCACACAACACACATAGCAATCACACATCACACACGGTAATCACAAATCACACACAGTAATCACACATCACACAGAGTAATCACACATCACACACAGTAATCACACATCACACACATCAATCACACATCACACACAGTAATCACACAGCACACACAGTAATCACACACAGTAATCACACAACACACACAGTAATCACACAACACGCATTGTAATCACACAACACACACAGTAATCACACAGTAATCACACCACACAGTAATCACACATCACACACAGTAATCACACAACACACACAGTAATCACTCAACACACACAGTAATCACACATCACACACAGTAATCACACAACACACACAGTAATCACCCAACACACACAGTAATCACACAACACACACAGTAATCACACATCACACACAGTAATCACACAGCACACACAGTAATCACACACAGTAATCACACATCACACACAGTAATCACACAACACACACAGTAATCACACAACACACACAGTAATCACACAGCACACACAGTAATCACACACAGTAATCACACAACACACACAGTAATCACTCATCACACACAGTAATCACACATCACACACAGTAATCACACAACACACACAGTAATCACACATCACACACAGTAATCACACAACACACAGTAATCACACAACACACACAGTAATCACACACAGTAATCACACATCACACACAGTAATCACACATGACACACAACAATCACACATCACACACAGTAATCACACATCACACACAGTAATCACACAGCACACACAGTAATCACACAGAGTAATCACACAACACACACAGTAATCACACAACACGCATTGTAATCACACAACACACACAGTAATCACACAGCACACACAGTATCACACACAGTAATGACACAACACACACAGTAATCACACAACACGCATTGTAATCACACAACACACACAGTAATCACACAGCAAACACAGTAATCACACCACACAGTAATCACACATCACACACAGTAATCACACAACACACACAGTAATCACCCAACACACACAGTAATCACACATCACACACAGTAATCACTCATCACACACAGTAATCACACAACACACACAGTAATCACACATCACACAGAGTAATCACACAACACACACAGTAATCACACAACACACACAGTAATCACACATCACACACAGTAATCACCCAACACACACAGTAATCACACATCACACACAGTAATCACTCATCACACACAGTAATCACACAACACACACAGTAATCACACATCACACAGAGTAATCACACAACACACACAGTAATCACACAACACACACAGTAATCGCACATCACACATAGTAATCACACATCACACACAGCAATCACACATCACACACAGTAATCACACAGCACACACAGTAATCACACACAGTAATCACACAACACACACAGTAATCACACATCACACACAGTAATCACACAACACACACAGTAATTACACAACACACACAGTAATCACACAACACACATAGCAATCACACATCACACACGGTAATCACAAATCACACACAGTAATCACACATCACACACAGTAATCACACATCACACACAGTAATCACACATCACACACAGTAATCACACAGCACACACAGTAATCACACACAGTAATCACACAACACACACAGTAATCACACAACACGCATTGTAATCACACAATACACACAGTAATCACACAACACACACAGTAATCACACATCACACACAGTAATCACACATCACACACAGTAATCACACATCACACAGTAATCACACATCACACACAGTAATCACACATCACACACAGTAATCACACAACACACAGTAATCACACATCACACACAGTAATCACACAGTAATCACACAACACACACAGTAATCACACATCACACACAGTAATCACACATCACACACAGTAATCACACAACACACACAGTAATTACACAACACACACAGTAATCACACAACACACACAGTAATCACACATCACACACGGTAATCACAAATCACACATAGTAATCACACATCACACACAGTAATCACACATCACACACAGTAATCACACATCACACACAGCAATCACACATCACACACAGTAATCACACAGCACACACAGTAATCACACACAGTAATCACACAACACACACAGTAATCACACAACACACACAGTAATCACACAACACACACAGTAATCACACAGCACACACAGTAATCACACACAGTAATCACACAACACACACAGTAATCACACAACACACACAGCAATCACACATCACACACAGTAATCACACAGCACACACAGTAATCACACACAGTAATCACACAACACACACAGTAATCACACAACACACACAGTAATCACACAGTAATCACACCACACAGTAATCACACATCACACACAGTAATCAAACAACACACACAGTAATCACCCAACACACACAGTAATCACACAACACACACAGTAATCACACAACACACACAGTAATCACACATCACACACAGTAATCACACATCACACACAGTAATCACACATCACATACAACAATCACACATCACACACAGTAATCACACAGCACACACAGTAATCACACACAGCAATCACACATCACACACAGTAATCACACAGCACACACAGTAATCACACATCATACACAGTGATCACACAACACACACAGTAATCACACAACACACACAGTAATCACACAGCACACACAGTAATCACACACAGTAATCACACAACACGCATTGTAATCACACAACACACACAGCAATCACACATCACACACAGTAATCACACAGCACACACAGTAATCACACACAGTAATCACACATCACACGCAGTAATCACACAACACACACAGCAATCACACATCACACAGAGTAATCACACAGCACACACAGTAATCACACACAGTAATCACACAACACGCATTGTAATCACACAACACACACAGTAATCACACAGTAATCACACCACACAGTAATCACACATCACACACAGTAATCACACAACACACACAGTAATCACCCAACACACACAGTAATCACACATCACACACAGTAATCACCCAACACACACAGTAACCACACAACACACACAGTAATCACACATCACACACAGTAATCACACAGCACACACAGTAATCACACACAGTAATCACACAACACACACAGTAATCACACAAACGCATTGTAATCACACAACACACACAGTAATCACACAGCACACACAGTAATCACACACAGTAATCACACCACACAGTAATCACATATCACACACAGTAACCACACAACACACACAGTAATCACCCAACACACACAGTAATCGCACAACACACACAGTAATCACACAACACACACAGTAATCACACATCACACACAGTAATCACACATCACACACAGTAATCACACATCACATACAACAATCACACATCACACACAGTAATCACACAGCACACACAGTAATCACACAACACACTCAGTAATCACACATCACACACAGTAATCACACAACACACAGTAATCACACATCACACACAGTAATCACACAGTAATCACACAACACACACAGTAATCACACATCACACACAGTAATCACACAACACACACAGTAATCACACAGCACACACAGTAATCACACCACACAGTAATCACACATCACACACAGTAATCACACAACACACACAGTAATCACCCAACACACACAGTAATCACACATCACACACAGTAATCACACAACACACACAGTATTCACTCATCACACACAGTAATCACACATCACACACAGCAATCACACATCACACACAGTAATCACACAGCACACACAGTAATCACACACAGTAATCACACAGCACACACAGTAATCACACAACACGCATTGTAATCACACAACACACACAGTAATCACACAGTAATCACACCACACAGTAATCACACATCACACACAGTAATCACACAACACACACAGTAATCACCCAACACACACAGTAATCACACATCACACACAGTAATCACACAACACACACAGTAATCACCCAACACACACAGTAATCACACAACACACACAGTAATCACACATCACACACAGTAATCACACAGCACACACAGTAATCACACACAGTAATCACACATCACACACAGTAATCACACAACACACACAGTAATCACACAACACACACAGTAATCACACAGCACACACAGTAATCACACACAGTAATCACACAACACACACAGTAATCACTCATCACACACAGTAATCACACATCACACACAGTAATCACACAACACACACAGTAATCACACATCACACACAGTAATCACACAACACACAGTAATCACACAACACACACAGTAATCACACACAGTAATCACACATCACACACAGTAATCACACATGACACACAACAATCACACATCACACACAGTAATCACACAGCACACACAGTAATCACACAGAGTAATCACACAACACACACAGTAATCACACAACACGCATTGTAATCACACAACACACACAGTAATCACACAGCAAACACAGTAATCACACCACACAGTAATCACACATCACACACAGTAATCACACAACACACACAGTAATCACCCAACACACACAGTAATCACACATCACACACAGTAATTACTCATCACACACAGTAATCACACAACACACACAGTAATCACACATCACACAGAGTAATCACACAACACACACAGTAATCACACAACACACACAGTAATCACACATCACACACAGTAATCACCCAACACACACAGTAATCACACATCACACACAGTAATCACTCATCACACACAGTAATCACACAACACACACAGTAATCACACATCACACAGAGTAATCACACAACACACACAGTAATCACACAACACACACAGTAATCGCACATCACACATAGTAATCACACATCACACACAGCAATCACACATCACACACAGTAATCACACAGCACACACAGTAATCACACACAGTAATCACACAACACACACAGTAATCACACAACACGCATTGTAATCACACAACACACACAGTAATCACACAGCACACACAGTAATCACACCACACAGTAATCACACATCACACACAGTAATCACACAACACACACAGTAATCACCCAACACACACAGTAATCACACAACACACACAGTAATCACACAGCACACACAGTAATCACACACAGTAATCACACAACACACACAGTAATCACACAACACGCATTGTAATCACACAACACACACAGTAATCACACAGCACACACAGTAATCACACACAGTAATCACACAACACACACAGTAATCACTCATCACACACAGTAATCACACATCACACACAGTAATCACACAACACACACAGTAATCACACATCACATACACTAATCACACAACACAAACAGTAATCACACAACACACACAGTAATCACACACAGTAATCACACATCACACACAGTAATCACACATCACACACAACAATCACACATCACACACAGTAATCACACAGCACACACAGTAATCACACACAGTAATCACACAACACACACAGTAATCACACAACACGCATTGTAATCACACAACACACACAGTAATCACACAGCACACACAGTAATCACACACAGTAATCACACAACACACACAGTAATCACACAACACGCATTGTAATCACACAACACACACAGTAATCACTCATCACACACAGTAATCACACATCACACACAGTAATCACACAACACACACAGTAATCACACATCACAAACAGTAATCACACATCACACACAGTAATCACACATCACACACAGTAATCACACAACACACACAGTAATTACCCAACACACACAGTAATCACACAACACACACAGTAATCACACATCACACACAGTAATCACACAGCACACACAGTAATCACACACAGTAATCACACAACACACACAGTAATCACACAACACGCATTGTAATCACACAACACACACAGTAATCACACAGCACACACAGTAATCACACACAGTAATCACACAACACACACAGTAATCACTCATCACACACAGTAATCACACATCACACACAGTAATCACACAACACACACAGTAATCACACATCACACACAGTAATCACACAACACACAGTAATCACACAGCACACACAGTAATCACACACAGTAATCACACATCACACACAGTAATCACACAACACACACAGTAATCACACATCACACACAGTAATCACACAACACACAGTAATCACACAACACACACAGTAATCACACATCACACACAGTAATCACACAACACACAGTAATCACACATCACACACAGTAATCACACATCACACACAGTAATCACACATGACACACAACAATCACACATCACACACAGTAATCACACAGCACACACAGTAATCACACAGAGTAATCACACAACACACACAGTATCACACACAGTAATGACACAACACACACAGTAATCACACAAAACGCATTGTAATCACACAACACACACAGTAATCACACAGCACACACAGTAATCACACATCACACACAGTAATCACACATCACACACAGTAATCACACAACACACACAGTAATCACCCAACACACACAGTAATCACACATCACACACAGTAATCACACAACACACACAGTAATCACACAACACACACAGTAATCACACATCACACACAGTAATCACACATCACACATAGTAATCACACATCACACACAGCAATCACACATCACACACAGTAATCACACAGCACACACAGTAATCACACACAGTAATCACACAACACACACAGTAATCACACAACACGCATTGTAATCACACAACACACACAGTAATCACACAGCACACACAGTAATGACACCACACAGTAATCACACATCACACACAGTAATCACACAACACACACAGTAATCACCCAACACACACAGTAATCACACAACACACACAGTAATCACACAGCACACACAGTAATCACACACAGTAATCACACAACACACACAGTAATCACACAACACGCATTGTAATCACACAACACACACAGTAATCACACAGCACACACAGTAATCACACACAGTAATCACATAACACACACAGTAATCACTCATCACACACAGTAATCACACATCACACACAGTAATCACACAACACACACAGTAATCACACATCACATACACTAATCACACAACACAAACAGTAATCACACAACACACACAGTAATCACACACAGTAATCACACATCACACACAGTAATCACACATCACACACAACAATCACACATCACACACAGTAATCACACAGCACACACAGTAATCACACACAGTAATCACACAACACACACAGTAATCACACAACACGCATTGTAATCACACAACACACACAGTAATCACACAGCACACACAGTAATCACACACAGTAATCACACAACACACACAGTAATCACACAACACGCATTGTAATCACACAACACACACAGTAATCACTCATCACACACAGTAATCACACATCACACACAGTAATCACACAACACACACAGTAATCACACATCACACACAGTAATCACACAACACACACAGTAATCACACACAGCAATCACACATCACACACAGTAATCACACATCACACACAACAATCACACATCACACACAGTAATCACACAGCACACACAGTAATCACACACAGTAATCACAAAACACACACAGTAATCACACAACACGCATTGTAATCACACAACACACACAGTAATCACACAGCACACACAGTAATCACACACAGTAATCACAGAACACACACAGTAATCACACAACACGCATTGTAATCACACAACACACACAGTAATCACACAGCACACACAGTAATCACACCACACAGTAATCACACATCACACACAGTAATCACCCAACACACACAGTAATCACACATCACACACAGTAATCACTCATCACACACAGTAATCACACAACACACACAGTAATCACACATCACACGCAGTAATCACACAACACACACAGTAATCACACAACACACACAGTAATCACACAACACACACAGTAATCACACATCACACACAGTAATCACACATCACACACAGTAATCACACAGCACACACAGTAATCACACACAGTAATCACACAACACACACAGTAATCAAACAACACGCATTGTAATCACACAACACACACAGTAATCACACAGCACACACAGTAATCACACAACACACAGTAATCACACAACACACACAGTAATCACACACAGTAATCACACATCACACACAGTAATCACACATCACACACAACAATCACACATCACACACAGTAATCACACAGCACACACAGTAATCACACAGAGTAATCACACAACACACACAGTAATCACACAACACGCATTGTAATCACACAACACACACAGTAATCACACAGCACACACAGTAATCACACCACACACACAGTAATCACACATCACACACAGTAATCACACACAGTAATCACACAACACGCATTGTAATCACACAACACACACAGTAATGACACAACACACACAGTAATCACACATCACACACAGTAATCACACAACACACACAGTAATCACACATCAAACACAGTAATCACACACAGTAATCACACAACACACACAGTAATCACACAACACACACAGTAATCACCCAACACACACAGTAATCACACATCACACACAGTAATCACTCATCACACACAGTAATCACACAACACACACAGTAATCACACATCACACACAGTAATCACACAACACACACAGTAATCACACAACACACACAGTAATCACACATCACACACAGTAATCACACATCACACATAGCAATCACACATCACACACAGTAATCACACAGCACACACAGTAATCACACACAGTAATCACACAACACACACAGTAATCACACAACACGCATTGTAATCACACAACACGCACAGTAATCACACAGCACACACAGTAATCACACACAGTAATCACACATCACACACAGTAATCACACAACACACACAGTAATCACCCAACACACACAGTAATCACACAACACACACAGTAATCACACAGCACACACAGTAATCACACACAGTAATCACACAACACACACAGTAATCACACAACACGCATTGTAATCACACAACACACACAGTAATCACACAGCACACACAGTAATGACACCACACAGTAATCACACATCACACACAGTAATCACACAACACACACAGTAATCACCCAACACACACAGTAATCACACAACACACACAGTAATCACACAGCACACACAGTAATCACACACAGTAATCACACAACACACACAGTAATCACACAACACGCATTGTAATCACACAACACACACAGTAATCACACAGCACACACAGTAATCACACACAGTAATCACATAACACACACAGTAATCACTCATCACACACAGTAATCACACATCACACACAGTAATCACACAACACACACAGTAATCACACATCACATACACTAATCACACAACACAAACAGTAATCACACAACACACACAGTAATCACACACAGTAATCACACATCACACACAGTAATCACACATCACACACAACAATCACACATCACACACAGTAATCACACAGCACACACAGTAATCACACACAGTAATCACACAACACACACAGTAATCACACAACACGCATTGTAATCACACAACACACACAGTAATCACACAGCACACACAGTAATCACACACAGTAATCACACAACACACACAGTAATCACACAACACGCATTGTAATCACACAACACACACAGTAATCACTCATCACACACAGTAATCACACATCACACACAGTAATCACACAACACACACAGTAATCACACATCACACACAGTAATCACACAACACACACAGTAATCACACACAGTAATCACACAACACACACAGTAATCACACAACACACACAGTAATCACCCAACACACACAGTAATCACACATCACACACAGTAATCACTCATCACACACAGTAATCACACAACACACACAGTAATCACACATCACACACAGTAATCACACAACACACACAGTAATCACACAACACACACAGTAATCACACATCACACACAGCAATCACACATCACACACAGTAATCACACAGCACACACAGTAATCACACACAGTAATCACACAACACACACAGTAATCACACAACACGCATTGTAATCACACAACACGCACAGTAATCACACAGCACACACAGTAATCACACACAGTAATCACACATCACACACAGTAATCACACAACACACACAGTAATCACCCAACACACACAGTAATCACACAACACACACAGTAATCACACAGCACACACAGTAATCACACACAGTAATCACACAACACACACAGTAATCACACAACACGCATTGTAATCACACAACACACACAGTAATCACACAGCACACACAGTAATGACACCACACAGTAATCACACATCACACACAGTAATCACACAACACACACAGTAATCACCCAACACACACAGTAATCACACAACACACACAGTAATCACACAGCACACACAGTAATCACACACAGTAATCACACAACACACACAGTAATCACACAACACGCATTGTAATCACACAACACACACAGTAATCACACAGCACACACAGTAATCACACACAGTAATCACATAACACACACAGTAATCACTCATCACACACAGTAATCACACATCACACACAGTAATCACACAACACACACAGTAATCACACATCACATACACTAATCACACAACACAAACAGTAATCACACAACACACACAGTAATCACACACAGTAATCACACATCACACACAGTAATCACACATCACACACAACAATCACACATCACACACAGTAATCACACAGCACACACAGTAATCACACACAGTAATCACACAACACACACAGTAATCACACAACACGCATTGTAATCACACAACACACACAGTAATCACACAGCACACACAGTAATCACACACAGTAATCACACAACACACACAGTAATCACACAACACGCATTGTAATCACACAACACACACAGTAATCACTCATCACACACAGTAATCACACATCACACACAGTAATCACACAACACACACAGTAATCACACATCACACACAGTAATCACACAACACACACAGTAATCACACACAGTAATCACACAACACACACAGTAATCACACAACACACACAGTAATCACCCAACACACACAGTAATCACACATCACACACAGTAATCACTCATCACACACAGTAATCACACAACACACACAGTAATCACACATCACACACAGTAATCACACAACACACACAGTAATCACACAACACACACAGTAATCACACATCACACACAGTAATCACACATCACACATAGTAATCACACATCACACACAGCAATCACACATCACACACAGTAATCACACAGCACACACAGTAATCACACACAGTAATCACACAACACACACAGTAATCACACAACACGCATTGTAATCACACAACACGCACAGTAATCACACAGCACACACAGTAATCACACACAGTAATCACACATCACACACAGTAATCACACAACACACACAGTAATCACCCAACACACACAGTAATCACACAACACACACAGTAATCACACACAGTAATCACACAACACACACAGTAATCACACAACACGCATTGTAATCACACAACACACACAGTAATCACACAGCACACACAGTAATGACACCACACAGTAATCACACATCACACACAGTAATCACACAACACACACAGTAATCACCCAACACACACAGTAATCACACAACACACACAGTAATCACACAGCACACACAGTAATCACACACAGTAATCACACAACACACACAGTAATCACACAACACGCATTGTAATCACACAACACACACAGTAATCACACAGCACACACAGTAATCACACACAGTAATCACATAACACACACAGTAATCACTCATCACACACAGTAATCACACATCACACACAGTAATCACACAACACACACAGTAATCACACATCACATACACTAATCACACAACACAAACAGTAATCACACAACACACACAGTAATCACACACAGTAATCACACATCACACACAGTAATCACACATCACACACAACAATCACACATCACACACAGTAATCACACAGCACACACAGTAATCACACACAGTAATCACACAACACACACAGTAATCACACAACACGCATTGTAATCACACAACACACACAGTAATCACACAGCACACACAGTAATCACACACAGTAATCACACAACACACACAGTAATCACACAACACGCATTGTAATCACACAACACACACAGTAATCACTCATCACACACAGTAATCACACATCACACACAGTAATCACACAACACACACAGTAATCACACATCACACACAGTAATCACACAACACACACAGTAATCACACACAGCAATCACACATCACACACAGTAATCACACATCACACACAACAATCACACATCACACACAGTAATCACACAGCACACACAGTAATCACACACAGTAATCACAAAACACACACAGTAATCACACAACACGCATTGTAATCACACAACACACACAGTAATCACACAGCACACACAGTAATCACACACAGTAATCACAGAACACACACAGTAATCACACAACACGCATTGTAATCACACAACACACACAGTAATCACACAGCACACACAGTAATCACACCACACAGTAATCACACATCACACACAGTAATCACCCAACACACACAGTAATCACACATCACACACAGTAATCACTCATCACACACAGTAATCACACAACACACACAGTAATCACACATCACACGCAGTAATCACACAACACACACAGTAATCACACAACACACACAGTAATCACACAACGCACACAGTAATCACACATCACACACAGTAATCACACATCACACACAGTAATCACACATCACACACAGCAATCACACATCACACACAGTAATCACACAGCACACACAGTAATCACACACAGTAATCACACAACACACACAGTAATCACACAGCACACACAGTAATCAAACAACACGCATTGTAATCACACAACACACACAGTAATCACACAGCACACACAGTAATCACACAACACACAGTAATCACACAACACACACAGTAATCACACACAGTAATCACACATCACACACAGTAATCACACATCACACACAACAATCACACATCACACACAGTAATCACACATCACACATAGTAATCACACATCACACACAGTAATCACACAACACACACAGTAATCACCCAACACACACAGTAATCACACAACACACACAGTAATCACACAGCACACACAGTAATCACAAACAGCAATCACACATCACACACAGTAATCACACAGCACACACAGTAATCACACACAGTAATCACACAACACACACAGTAATCACACAACACGCATTGTAATCACACAACACACACAGTAATCACACAGCACACACAGTAATCACACCACACAGTAATCGCACATCACACACAGTAATCACACAACACACACAGTAATCACCCAACACACACAGTAATCACACAACACACACAGTAATCACACAGCACACACAGTAATCACACACAGTAATCACACAACACACACAGTAATCACACAACACGCATTGTAATCACACAACACACACAGTAATCACACAGCACACACAGTAATCACACAACACACACAGTAATCACTCATCACACACAGTTATCACACATCACACATAGTAATCACACATCACACACAGCAATCACACATCACACACAGTAATCACACAGCACACACAGTAATCACACACAGTAATCACACAACACACACAGTAATCACACAACACGCATTGTAATCACACAACACACACAGTAATCACACAGCACACACAGTAATCACACAACACACAGTAATCACACAACACACACAGTAATCACACACAGTAATCACACATCACACACAGTAATCACACATCACACACAACAATCACACATCACACACAGTAATCACACAGCACACACAGTAATCACACAGAGTAATCACCCAACACACACAGTAATCACACAACACACATTGTAATCACACAACACACACAGTAATCACACAGCACACACAGTAATCACACCACACAGTAATCACACATCACACACAGTAATCACTCATCACACACAGTAATCACACAACACACACAGTAATCACACATCACACACAGTAATCACACATCACACATAGTAATCACACATCACACACAGCAATCACACATCACACACAGTAATCACACAGCACACACAGTAATCACACACAGTAATCACACAACACACACAGTAATCACACAGCACACACAGTAATCACACCACACAGTAATCACACATCACACACAGTAATCACACAACACACACAGTAATCACACAACACACACAGTAATCACACAGCACACACAGTAATCACACACAGTAATCACACAACACACACAGTACTCACACAACACGCATTGTAATCACACAACACACACAGTAAACACACAGCACACACAGTAATCACACACAGTAATCACACAACACACACAGTAATCACTCATCACACACAGTAATCACACCACACAGTAATCACACATCACACACAGTAATCACACAACACACACAGTAATCACCCAACACACACAGTAATCACACATCACACACAGTAATCACTCATCACACACAGTAATCACACAACACACACAGTAATCACACATCACACACAGTAATCACACAACACACACAGTAATCACACAACACGCACAGTAATCACACATCACACACAGTAATCACACATCACACATAGTAATCACACATCACACACAGCAATCACACATCACACACAGTAATCACACAGCACACACAGTAATCACACACAGTAATCACACAACACACACAGTAATCACACAGCACACACAGTAATCACACACAGTAATCACACAACACACACAGTAATCACACAACACGCATTGTAATCACACAACACACACAGTAAACACACAGCACACACAGTAATCACACACAGTAATCACACAACACACACAGTAATCACTCATCACACACAGTAATCACACATCACACACAGTAATCACACAACACACACAGTAATCACACATCACATACACTAATCACACAACACACACAGTAATCACACAACACACACAGTAATCACACACAGTAATCACACATCACACACAGTAATCACACATCACACACAACAATCACACATCACACACAGTAATCACACAGCACACACAGTAATCACACTCAGTAATCACACAACACACACAGTAATCACACAACACGCATTGTAATCACACAACACACACAGTAATCACACAGCACACACAGTAATGACACCACACAGTAATCACACATCACACACAGTAATCACACAACACACACAGTAATCACCCAACACACACAGTAATCACACAACACACACAGTAATCACACAGCACACACAGTAATCACACACAGTAATCACACAACACACACAGTAATCACACAACACGCATTGTAATCACACAACACACACAGTAATCACACAGCACACACAGTAATCACACACAGTAATCACATAACACACACAGTAATCACTCATCACACACAGTAATCACACATCACACACAGTAATCACACAACACACACAGTAATCACACATCACATACACTAATCACACAACACAAACAGTAATCACACAACACACACAGTAATCACACACAGTAATCACACATCACACACAGTAATCACACATCACACACAACAATCACACATCACACACAGTAATCACACAGCACACACAGTAATCACACACAGTAATCACACAACACACACAGTAATCACACAACACGCATTGTAATCACACAACACACACAGTAATCACACAGCACACACAGTAATCACACACAGTAATCACACAACACACACAGTAATCACACAACACGCATTGTAATCACACAACACACACAGTAATCACTCATCACACACAGTAATCACACATCACACACAGTAATCACACAACACACACAGTAATCACACATCACACACAGTAATCACACAACACACACAGTAATCACACACAGCAATCACACATCACACACAGTAATCACACATCACACACAACAATCACACATCACACACAGTAATCACACAGCACACACAGTAATCACACACAGTAATCACAAAACACACACAGTAATCACACAACACGCATTGTAATCACACAACACACACAGTAATCACACAGCACACACAGTAATCACACACAGTAATCACAGAACACACACAGTAATCACACAACACGCATTGTAATCACACAACACACACAGTAATCACACAGCACACACAGTAATCACACCACACAGTAATCACACATCACACACAGTAATCACCCAACACACACAGTAATCACACATCACACACAGTAATCACTCATCACACACAGTAATCACACAACACACACAGTAATCACACATCACACGCAGTAATCACACAACACACACAGTAATCACACAACACACACAGTAATCACACAACGCACACAGTAATCACACATCACACACAGTAATCACACATCACACACAGTAATCACACATCACACACAGCAATCACACATCACACACAGTAATCACACAGCACACACAGTAATCACACACAGTAATCACACAACACACACAGTAATCACACAGCACACACAGTAATCAAACAACACGCATTGTAATCACACAACACACACAGTAATCACACAGCACACACAGTAATCACACAACACACAGTAATCACACAACACACACAGTAATCACACACAGTAATCACACATCACACACAGTAATCACACATCACACACAACAATCACACATCACACACAGTAATCACACATCACACATAGTAATCACACATCACACACAGTAATCACACAACACACACAGTAATCACCCAACACACACAGTAATCACACAACACACACAGTAATCACACAGCACACACAGTAATCACAAACAGCAATCACACATCACACACAGTAATCACACAGCACACACAGTAATCACACACAGTAATCACACAACACACACAGTAATCACACAACACGCATTGTAATCACACAACACACACAGTAATCACACAGCACACACAGTAATCACACCACACAGTAATCGCACATCACACACAGTAATCACACAACACACACAGTAATCACCCAACACACACAGTAATCACACAACACACACAGTAATCACACAGCACACACAGTAATCACACACAGTAATCACACAACACACACAGTAATCACACAACACGCATTGTAATCACACAACACACACAGTAATCACACAGCACACACAGTAATCACACACAGTAATCACACAACACACACAGTAATCACTCATCACACACAGTTATCACACATCACACATAGTAATCACACATCACACACAGCAATCACACATCACACACAGTAATCACACAGCACACACAGTAATCACACACAGTAATCACACAACACACACAGTAATCACACAACACGCATTGTAATCACACAACACACACAGTAATCACACAGCACACACAGTAATCACACAACACACAGTAATCACACAACACACACAGTAATCACACACAGTAATCACACATCACACACAGTAATCACACATCACACACAACAATCACACATCACACACAGTAATCACACAGCACACACAGTAATCACACAGAGTAATCACCCAACACACACAGTAATCACACAACACACATTGTAATCACACAACACACACAGTAATCACACAGCACACACAGTAATCACACCACACAGTAATCACACATCACACACAGTAATCACTCATCACACACAGTAATCACACAACACACACAGTAATCACACATCACACACAGTAATCACACATCACACATAGTAATCACACATCACACACAGCAATCACACATCACACACAGTAATCACACAGCACACACAGTAATCACACACAGTAATCACACAACACACACAGTAATCACACAGCACACACAGTAATCACACCACACAGTAATCACACATCACACACAGTAATCACACAACACACACAGTAATCACACAACACACACAGTAATCACACAGCACACACAGTAATCACACACAGTAATCACACAACACACACAGTACTCACACAACACGCATTGTAATCACACAACACACACAGTAAACACACAGCACACACAGTAATCACACACAGTAATCACACAACACACACAGTAATCACTCATCACACACAGTAATCACACCACACAGTAATCACACATCACACACAGTAATCACACAACACACACAGTAATCACCCAACACACACAGTAATCACACATCACACACAGTAATCACTCATCACACACAGTAATCACACAACACACACAGTAATCACACATCACACACAGTAATCACACAACACACACAGTAATCACACAACACGCACAGTAATCACACATCACACACAGTAATCACACATCACACATAGTAATCACACATCACACACAGCAATCACACATCACACACAGTAATCACACAGCACACACAGTAATCACACACAGTAATCACACAACACACACAGTAATCACACAACACGCATTGTAATCACACAACACACACAGTAATCACACAACACACACAGTAATCACACAACACGCATTGTAATCACACAACACACACAGTAATCACTCATCACACACAGTAATCACACATCACACACAGTAATCACACAACACACACAGTAATCACACATCACACACAGTAATCACACAACACACACAGTAATCACACAACACACACAGTAATCACACACAGCAATCACACATCACACACAGTAATCACACATCACACACAACAATCACACATCACACACAGTAATCACACAGCACACACAGTAATCACACACAGTAATCACACAACACACACAGTAATCACACAACACGCATTGTAATCACACAACACACACAGTAATCACACAGCACACACAGTAATCACACACAGTAATCACAGAACACACACAGTAATCACACAACACGCATTGTAATCACACAACACACACAGTAATCACACAGCACACACAGTAATCACACCACACAGTAATCACACATCACACACAGTAATCACACAACACACACAGTAATCACCCAACACACACAGTAATCACACATCACACACAGTAATCACTCATCACACACAGTAATCACACAACACACACAGTAATCACACATCACACACAGTAATCACACAACACACACAGTAATCACACAACACACACAGTAATCACACAACACACACAGTATTCACACATCACACACAGTAATCACACATCACACACAGTAATCACACATCACACACAGCAATCACACATCACACACAGTAATCACACAGCACACACAGTAATCACACACAGTAATCACACAACACACACAGTAATCAAACAACACGCATTGTAATCACACAACACACACAGTAATCACACAGCACACACAGTAATCACACACAGTAATCACACAACACACACAGTAATCACTCATCACACACAGTAATCACACATCACACACAGTAATCACACAACACACACAGTAATCACACATCACACACAGTAATCACACACAGTAATCACACAACACACACAGTAATCACACAACACACACAGTAATCACCCAACACACACAGTAATCACACAGCACACACAGTAATCACACACAGTAATCACACAACACACACAGTAATCACACAACACGCATTGTAATCACACAACACACACAGTAAACACACAGCACACACAGTAATCACACACAGTAATCACACAACACACACAGTAATCACTCATCACACACAGTAATCACACATCACACACAGTAATCACACAACACACACAGTAATCACACATCACATACACTAATCACACAACACACACAGTAATCACACAACACACACAGTAATCACACACAGTAATCACACATCACACACAGTAATCACACATCACACACAACAATCACACATCACACACAGTAATCACACAGCACACACAGTAATCACACTCAGTAATCACACAACACACACAGTAATCACACAACACGCATTGTAATCACACAACACACACAGTAATCACACAGCACACACAGTAATCACACACAGTAATCACACAACACACACAGTAATCACACAACACGCATTGTAATCACACAACACACACAGTAATCACTCATCACACACAGTAATCACACATCACACACAGTAATCACACAACACACACAGTAATCACACATCACACACAGTAATCACACAACACACACAGTAATCACACACAGCAATCACGCATCACACACAGTAATCATACATCACACACAACAATCACACATCACACGCAGTAATCACACAGCACACACAGTAATCACACACAGTAATCACACAACACACACAGTAATCACACAACACGCATTGTAATCACACAACACACACAGTAATCACACAGCACACACAGTAATCACACACAGTAATCACAGAACACACACAGTAATCACACAACACGCATTGTAATCACACAACACACACAGTAATCACACCACACACAGTAATCACACCACACAGTAATCACACCACACAGTAATCACACATCACACACAGTAATCACACAACACACACAGTAATCACCCAACACACACAGTAATCACACATCACACACAGTAATCACTCATCACACACAGTAATCACACAACACACACAGTAATCACACATCACACACAGTAATCACACAACACACACAGTAATCACACAACACACACAGTAATCACACAACACACACAGTAATCACACATCACACACAGTAATCACACAGCACACACAGTAATCACACACAGTAATCACACAACACACACAGTAATCACACAACACGCATTGTAATCACACAACACACACAGTAATCACACAGCACACACAGTAATCACACACAGTAATCACACAACACACACAGTAATCACTCATCACACACAGTAATCACACATCACACACAGTAATCACACAGCACACACAGTAATCACACATCACACACAGTAATCACACACAGTAATCACACAACACACACAGTAATCACACAACACGCATTGTAATCACACAACACACACAGTAATCACACAGCACACACAGTAATCACACACAGCAATCACACAACACACACAGTAATCACACAACACGCATTGTAATCACACAACACACACAGTAATCACACAGCACACACAGTAATCACACCACACAGTAATCACACATCACACACAGTAATCACACAGTAATCACACAACACACACAGTAATCACACAACACACACAGTAATCACTCATCACACACAGTAATCACACAACACACACAGTAATCACACAACACACACAGTAATCACACATCACACACAGTAATCACACAATACACACAGTAATCACACAACACACACAGTAATCACACACAGTAATCACACATCACACACAGTAATCACACATCACACACAACAATCACACATCACACACAGTAATCACACAGCACACACAGTAATCACACACAGTAATCACACAACACACACAGTAATCACACAACTCGCATTGTAATCACACAACACACACAGTAATCACGCAGCACACACAGTAATCACACATCACACACAGCAATCACACATCACACACAGTAATCACACAGCACACACAGTAATCACACAACACGCATTGTAATCACACAACACACACAGTAATCACTCATCACACACAGTAATCACACAACACACACAGTAATCACACATCACACACAGTAATCACACAACACACACAGTAATCACACAACACACACAGTAATCACACACAGTAATCACACATCACACACAGTAATCACACATCACACACAACAATCACACATCACACACAGTAATCACACAGCACACACAGTAATCACACACAGTAATCACACAACACACACAGTAATCACACAACACGCATTGTAATCACACAACACACACAGTAATCACACAGCACACACAGTAATCACACACAATAATCACACAACACACACAGTAATCACACAACACGCATTGTAATCACACAACACACACAGTAATCACTCATCACACACAGTAATCACACATCACACACAGTAATCACACAACACACACAGTAATCACACATCACACACAGTAATCACACAACACACACAGTAATCACACAACACACACAGTAATCACACACAGCAATCACACATCACACACAGTAATCACACATCACACACAACAATCACACATCACACACAGTAATCACACAGCACACACAGTAATCACACACAGTAATCACACAACACACACAGTAATCACACAACACGCATTGTAATCACACAACACACACAGTAATCACACACAGTAATCACAGAACACACACAGTAATCACACAACACGCATTGTAATCACACAACACACACAGTAATCACACAGCACACACAGTAATCACACCACACAGTAATCACACATCACACACAGTAATCACACAACACACACAGTAATCACCCAACACACACAGTAATCACACATCACACACAGTAATCACTCATCACACACAGTAATAACACAACACACACAGTAATCACACATCACACACAGTAATCACACAACACACACAGTAATCACACAACACACACAGTAATCACACACAGTAATCACACATCACACACAGTAATCACACATCACACACAACAATCACACATCACACACAGTAATCACACAGCACACACAGTAATCACACACAGTAATCACACAACACACACAGTAATCACACAACACGCATTGTAATCACACAACACACACAGTAATCACACAGCACACACAGTAATCACACACAATAATCACACAACACACACAGTAATCACACAACACGCATTGTAATCACACAACACACACAGTAATCACTCATCACACACAGTAATCACACATCACACACAGTAATCACACAACACACACAGTAATCACACATCACACACAGTAATCACACAACACACACAGTAATCACACAACACACACAGTAATCACACACAGCAATCACACATCACACACAGTAATCACACATCACACACAACAATCACACATCACACACAGTAATCACACAGCACACACAGTAATCACACACAGTAATCACACAACACACACAGTAATCACACAACACGCATTGTAATCACACAACACACACAGTAATCACACACAGTAATCACAGAACACACACAGTAATCACACAACACGCATTGTAATCACACAACACACACAGTAATCACACAGCACACACAGTAATCACACCACACAGTAATCACACATCACACACAGTAATCACACAACACACACAGTAATCACCCAACACACACAGTAATCACACATCACACACAGTAATCACTCATCACACACAGTAATAACACAACACACACAGTAATCACACATCACACACAGTAATCACACAACACACACAGTAATCACACAACACACACAGTAATCACACAACACACACAGTAATCACACAACACACACAGTAATCACACAACACACACAGTAATCACTCATCACACACAGTAATCACACATCACACACAGTAATCACACAACACACACAGTAATCACACATCACACACAGTAATCACACAACACACACAGTAATCACACACAGCAATCACACATCACACACAGTAATCACACATCACACACAACAATCACACATCACACACAGTAATCACACAGCACACACAGTAATCACACACAGTAATCACAAAACACACACAGTAATCACACAACACGCATTGTAATCACACAACACACACAGTAATCACACAGCACACACAGTAATCACACACAGTAATCACAGAACACACACAGTAATCACACAACACGCATTGTAATCACACAACACACACAGTAATCACACAGCACACACAGTAATCACACCACACAGTAATCACACATCACACACAGTAATCACCCAACACACACAGTAATCACACATCACACACAGTAATCACTCATCACACACAGTAATCACACAACACACACAGTAATCACACATCACACGCAGTAATCACACAACACACACAGTAATCACACAACACACACAGTAATCACACAACACACACAGTAATCACACATCACACACAGTAATCACACATCACACACAGTAATCACACATCACACACAGCAATCACACATCACACACAGTAATCACACAGCACACACAGTAATCACACACAGTAATCACACAACACACACAGTAATCAAACAACACGCATTGTAATCACACAACACACACAGTAATCACACAGCACACACAGTAATCACACAACACACAGTAATCACACAACACACACAGTAATCACACACAGTAATCACACATCACACACAGTAATCACACATCACACACAACAATCACACATCACACACAGTAATCACACAGCACACACAGTAATCACACAGAGTAATCACACAACACACACAGTAATCACACAACACGCATTGTAATCACACAACACACACAGTAATCACACAGCACACACAGTAATCACACACAGTAATGACACAACACACACAGTAATCACACATCACACACAGTAATCACACAACACACACAGTAATCACACATCACACACAGTAATCACACACAGTAATCACACAACACACACAGTAATCACACAACACACACAGTAATCACCCAACACACACAGTAATCACACATCACACACAGTAATCACTCATCACACACAGTAATCACACAACACACACAGTAATCACACATCACACACAGTAATCACACAACACACACAGTAATCACACAACACACACAGTAATCACACATCACACACAGGAATCACACATCACACATAGTAATCACACATCACACACAGCAATCACACATCACACACAGTAATCACACAGCACACACAGTAATCACACACAGTAATCACACAACACACACAGTAATCACACAACACGCATTGTAATCACACAACACACACAGTAATCACACAGCACACACAGTAATCACACACAGTAATCACACATCACACACAGTAATCACACAACACACACAGTAATCACCCAACACACACAGTAATCACACAGCACACACAGTAATCACACACAGTAATCACACAACACACACAGTAATCACACAACACGCATTGTAATCACACAACACACACAGTAAACACACAGCACACACAGTAATCACACACAGTAATCACACAACACACACAGTAATCACTCATCACACACAGTAATCACACCACACAGTAATCACACATCACACACAGTAATCACACAACACACACAGTAATCACCCAACACACACAGTAATCACACATCACACACAGTAATCACTCATCACACACAGTAATCACACAACACACACAGTAATCACACATCACACACAGTAATCACACAACACACACAGTAATCACACATCACACACAGTAATCACACATCACACATAGTAATCACACATCACACACAGCAATCACACATCACACACAGTAATCACACAGCACACACAGTAATCACACACAGTAATCACACAACACACACAGTAATCACACAACACGCATTGTAATCACACAACACACACAGTAATCACACAGCACACACAGTAATCACACCACACATTAATCACACATCACACACAGTAATCACACAACACACACAGTAATCACCCAACACACACAGTAATCACACAACACACACAGTAATCACACAGCACACACAGTAATCACACACAGCAATCACACATCACACACAGTAATCACACAGCACACACAGTAATCACACACAGTAATCACACAACACACACAGTAATCACACAACACGCATTGTAATCACACAACACACACAGTAATCACACAGCACACACAGTAATCACACCACACAGTAATCGCACATCACACACAGTAATCACACAACACACACAGTAATCACCCAACACACACAGTAATCACACAACACACACAGTAATCACACAGCACACACAGTAATCACACACAGTAATCACACAACACACACAGTAATCACACAACACGCATTGTAATCACACAACACACACAGTAATCACACAGCACACACAGTAATCACACACAGTAATCACACAACACACACAGTAATCACTCATCACACACAGTTATCACACATCACACATAGTAATCACACATCACACACAGTAATCACACAACACACACAGTAATCACTCATCACACACAGTTATCACACATCACACATAGCAATCACACATCACACACAGTAATCACACAGCACACACAGTAATCACACACAGTAATCACACAACACACACAGTAATCACACAACACGCATTGTAATCACACAACACACACAGTAATCACACAGCACACACAGTAATCACACAACACACAGTAATCACACAACACACACAGTAATCACACACAGTAATCACACATCACACACAGTAATCACACATCACACACAACAATCACACATCACACACAGTAATCACACAGCACACACAGTAATCACACAGAGTAATCACCCAACACACACAGTAATCACACAACACACACAGTAATCACACAGCACACACAGTAATCACACCACACAGTAATCACACATCACACACAGTAATCACACAACACACACAGTAATCACCCAACACACACAGTAATCACACATCACACACAGTAATCACTCATCACACACAGTAATCACACAACACACACAGTAATCACACATCGCACACAGTAATCACACAACACACACAGTAATCACACAACACACACAGTAATCACACATCACACACAGTAATCACACATCACACATAGTAATCACACATCACACACAGCAATCACACATCACACACAGTAATCACACAGCACACACAGTAATCACACACAGTAATCACACAACACACACAGTAATCACAAAACACGCATTGTAATCACACAACACACACAGTAATCACACAGCACACACAGTAATCACACCACACAGTAATCACACATCACACACAGTAATCACACAACACACACAGTAATCACACAACACACACAGTAATCACACAGCACACACAGTAATCACACACAGTAATCACACAACACACACAGTAATCGCACAACACGCATTGTAATCACACAACACACACAGTAAACACACAGCACACACAGTAATCACACACAGTAATCACACAACACACACAGTAATCACTCATCACACACAGTAATCACACCACACAGTAATCACACATCACACACAGTAATCACACAACACACACAGTAATCACTCATCACACACAGTAATCACACAACACACACAGTAATCACACATCACACACAGTAATCACACAACACGCACAGTAATCACACATCACACACAGTAATCACACATCACACATAGTAATCACACATCACACACAGCAATCACACATCACACACAGTAATCACACAGCACACACAGTAATCACACACAGTAATCACACAACACACACAGTAATCACACAACACGCATTGTAATCACACAACACACACAGTAATCACACAGCACACACAGTAATCACACACAGTAATCACACAACACACACAGTAATCACACAACACGCATTGTAATCACACAACACACACAGTAATCACTCATCACACACAGTAATCACACATCACACACAGTAATCACACAACACACACAGTAATCACACATCACACACAGTAATCACACAACACACACAGTAATCACACAACACACACAGTAATCACACACAGCAATCACACATCACACACAGTAATCACACATCACACACAACAATCACACATCACACACAGTAATCACACAGCACACACAGTAATCACACACAGTAATCACACAACACACACAGTAATCACACAACACGCATTGTAATCACACAACACACACAGTAATCACACAGCACACACAGTAATCACACACAGTAATCACAGAACACACACAGTAATCACACAACACGCATTGTAATCACACAACACACACAGTAATCACACAGCACACACAGTAATCACACCACACAGTAATCACACATCACACACAGTAATCACACAACACACACAGTAATCACCCAACACACACAGTAATCACACATCACACACAGTAATCACTCATCACACACAGTAATCACACAACACACACAGTAATCACACATCACACACAGTAATCACACAACACACACAGTAATCACACAACACACACAGTAATCACACAACACACACAGTATTCACACATCACACACAGTAATCACACATCACACACAGTAATCACACATCACACACAGCAATCACACATCACACACAGTAATCACACAGCACACACAGTAATCACACACAGTAATCACACAACACACACGGTAATCAAACAACACGCATTGTAATCACACAACACACACAGTAATCACACAGCACACACAGTAATCACACACAGTAATCACACAACACACACAGTAATCACTCATCACACACAGTAATCACACATCACACACAGTAATCACACAACACACACAGTAATCACACATCACACACAGTAATCACACACAGTAATCACACAACACACACAGTAATCACACAACACACACAGTAATCACCCAACACACACAGTAATCACACAGCACACACAGTAATCACACACAGTAATCACACAACACACACAGTAATCACACAACACGCATTGTAATCACACAACACACACAGTAAACACACAGCACACACAGTAATCACACACAGTAATCACACAACACACACAGTAATCACTCATCACACACAGTAATCACACATCACACACAGTAATCACACAACACACACAGTAATCACACATCACATACACTAATCACACAACACACACAGTAATCACACAACACACACAGTAATCACACACAGTAATCACACATCACACACAGTAATCACACATCACACACAACAATCACACATCACACACAGTAATCACACAGCACACACAGTAATCACACTCAGTAATCACACAACACACACAGTAATCACACAACACGCATTGTAATCACACAACACACACAGTAATCACACAGCACACACAGTAATCACACACAGTAATCACACAACACACACAGTAATCACACAACACGCATTGTAATCACACAACACACACAGTAATCACTCATCACACACAGTAATCACACATCACACACAGTAATCACACAACACACACAGTAATCACACATCACACACAGTAATCACACAACACACACAGTAATCACACAACACACACAGTAATCACAGACAGCAATCACGCATCACACACAGTAATCATACATCACACACAACAATCACACATCACACACAGTAATCACACAGCACACACAGTAATCACACACAGTAATCACAGAACACACACAGTAATCACACAACACGCATTGTAATCACACAACACACACAGTAATCACACCACACACAGTAATCACACAACACGCATTGTAATCACACAACACACACAGTAATCACACAGCACACACAGTAATCACACACAGCAATCACACAACACACACAGTAATCACACAACACGCATTGTAATCACACAACACACACAGTAATCACACAGCACACACAGTAATCACACCACACAGTAATCACACATCACACACAGTAATCACACAGTAATCACACAACACACACAGTAATCACACAACACACACAGTAATCACTCATCACACACAGTAATCACACAACACACACAGTAATCACACAACACACACAGTAATCACACATCACACACAGTAATCACACAATACACACAGTAATCACACAACACACACAGTAATCACACACAGTAATCACACATCACACACAGTAATCACACATCACACACAACAATCACACATCACACACAGTAATCACACAGCACACACAGTAATCACACACAGTAATCACACAACACACACAGTAATCACACAACTCGCATTGTAATCACACAACACACACAGTAATCACGCAGCACACACAGTAATCACACATCACACACAGCAATCACACATCACACACAGTAATCACACAGCACACACAGTAATCACACAACACGCTATGTAATCACACAACACACACAGTAATCACTCATCACACACAGTAATCACACATCACACACAGTAATCACACAACACACACAGTAATCACACATCACACACAGTAATCACACAACACACACAGTAATCACACAACACACACAGTAATCACACAGCACACACAGTAATCACACACAGTAATCACACAACACACACAGTAATCACACAACACGCATTGTAATCACACAACACACACAGTAATCACACAGCACACACAGTAATCACACACAGTAATCACAGAACACACACAGTAATCACACAACACGCATTGTAATCACACAACACACACAGTAATCACACAGCACACACAGTAATCACACCACACAGTAATCACACATCACACACAGTAATCACACAACACACACAGTAATCACCCAACACACACAGTAATCACACATCACACACAGTAATCACTCATCACACACAGTAATCACACAACACACACAGTAATCACACATCACACACAGTAATCACACAACACACACAGTAATCACACAACACACACAGTAATCACACAACACACACAGTATTCACACATCACACACAGTAATCACACATCACACACAGTAATCACACATCACACACAGCAATCACACATCACACACAGTAATCACACAGCACACACAGTAATCACACACAGTAATCACACAACACACACGGTAATCAAACAACACGCATTGTAATCACACAACACACACAGTAATCACACAGCACACACAGTAATCACACACAGTAATCACACAACACACACAGTAATCACTCATCACACACAGTAATCACACATCACACACAGTAATCACACAACACACACAGTAATCACACATCACACACAGTAATCACACACAGTAATCACACAACACACACAGTAATCACACAACACGCATTGTAATCACACAACACACACAGTAATCACTCATCACACACAGTAATCACACATCACACACAGTAATCACACAACACACACAGTAATCACACATCACACACAGTAATCACACAACACACACAGTAATCACACAACACACACAGTAATCACACCACACACAGTAATCACACCACACAGTAATCACACATCACACACAGTAATCACACAACACACACAGTAATCACCCAACACACACAGTAATCACACATCACACACAGTAATCACTCATCACACACAGTAATCACACAACACACACAGTAATCACACATCACACACAGTAATCACACAACACACACAGTAATCACACAACACACACAGTAATCACACAACACACACAGTAATCACACATCACACACAGTAATCACACATCACACACAGTAATCACACATCACACACAGCAATCACACATCACACACAGTAATCACACAGCACACACAGTAATCACACACAGTAATCACAGAACACACACAGTAATCACACAACACGCATTGTAATCACACAACACACACAGTAATCACACCACACACAGTAATCACACCACACAGTAATCACACATCACACACAGTAATCACACAACACACACAGTAATCACCCAACACACACAGTAATCACACATCACACACAGTAATCACTCATCACACACAGTAATCACACAACACACACAGTAATCACACATCACACACAGTAATCACACAACACACACAGTAATCACACAACACACACAGTAATCACACAACACACACAGTAATCACACATCACACACAGTAATCACACATCACACACAGTAATCACACATCACACACAGCAATCACACATCACACACAGTAATCACACAGCACACACAGTAATCACACACAGTAATCACACAACACACACAGTAATCACACAACACGCATTGTAATCACACAACACACACAGTAATCACACAGCACACACAGTAATCACACACAGTAATCACACAACACACACAGTAATCACTCATCACACACAGTAATCACACAACACACACAGTAATCACACATCACACACAGTAATCACACAACACACACAGTAATCACACATCACACACAGTAATCACACACAGTAATCACACAGCACACACAGTAATCACACAACACGCATTGTAATCACACAACACACACAGTAATCACACAGCACACACAGTAATCACACACAGCAATCACACAACACACACAGTAATCACACAACACGCATTGTAATCACACAACACACACAGTAATCACACAGCACACACAGTAATCACACCACACAGTAATCACACATCACACACAGTAATCACACAGTAATCACACAACACACACAGTAATCACACAACACACACAGTAATCACTCATCACACACAGTAATCACACAACACACACAGTAATCACACAACACACACAGTAATCACACATCACACACAGTAATCACACAATACACACAGTAATCACACAACACACACAGTAATCACACACAGTAATCACACATCACACACAGTAATCACACATCACACACAACAATCACACATCACACACAGTAATCACACAGCACACACAGTAATCACACACAGTAATCACACAACACACACAGTAATCACACAACTCGCATTGTAATCACACAACACACACAGTAATCACGCAGCACACACAGTAATCACACATCACACACAGCAATCACACATCACACACAGTAATCACACAGCACACACAGTAATCACACAACACGCATTGTAATCACACAACACACACAGTAATCACTCATCACACACAGTAATCACACATCACACACAGTAATCACACAACACACACAGTAATCACACATCACACACAGTAATCACACAACACACACAGTAATCACACAACACACACAGTAATCACACACAGTAATCACACATCACACACAGTAATCACACATCACACACAACAATCACACATCACACACAGTAATCACACAGCACACACAGTAATCACACACAGTAATCACACAACACACACAGTAATCACACAACACGCATTGTAATCACACAACACACACAGTAATCACACAGCACACACAGTAATCACACACAATAATCACACAACACACACAGTAATCACACAACACGCATTGTAATCACACAACACACACAGTAATCACTCATCACACACAGTAATCACACATCACACACAGTAATCACACAACACACACAGTAATCACACATCACACACAGTAATCACACAACACACACAGTAATCACACAACACACACAGTAATCACACACAGCAATCACACATCACACACAGTAATCACACATCACACACAACAATCACACATCACACACAGTAATCACACAGCACACACAGTAATCACACACAGTAATCACACAACACACACAGTAATCACACAACACGCATTGTAATCACACAACACACACAGTAATCACACACAGTAATCACAGAACACACACAGTAATCACACAACACGCATTGTAATCACACAACACACACAGTAATCACACAGCACACACAGTAATCACACCACACAGTAATCACACATCACACACAGTAATCACTCATCACACACAGTAATAACACAACACACACAGTAATCACACATCACACACAGTAATCACACAACACACACAGTAATCACACAACACACACAGTAATCACCCAACACACACAGTAATCACACATCACACACAGTAATCACTCATCACACACAGTAATAACACAACACACACAGTAATCACACATCACACACAGTAATCACACAACACACACAGTAATCACACAACACACACAGTAATCACACAACACACACAGTAATCACACACAGTAATCACACATCACACACAGTAATCACACATCACACACAACAATCACACATCACACACAGTAATCACACAGCACACACAGTAATCACACACAGTAATCACACAACACACACAGTAATCACACAACACGCATTGTAATCACACAACACACACAGTAATCACACAGCACACACAGTAATCACACACAATAATCACACAACACACACAGTAATCACACAACACGCATTGTAATCATACAACACACACAGTAATCACTCATCACACACAGTAATCACACATCACACACAGTAATCACACAACACACACAGTAATCACACATCACACACAGTAATCACACAACACACACAGTAATCACACAACACACACAGTAATCACACACAGCAATCACACATCACACACAGTAATCACACATCACACATAACAATCACACATCACACACAGTAATCACACAGCACACACAGTAATCACACACAGTAATCACACAACACACACAGTAATCACACAACACGCATTGTAATCACACAACACACACAGTAATCACACACAGTAATCACAGAACACACACAGTAATCACACAACACGCATTGTAATCACACAACACACACAGTAATCACACAGCACACACAGTAATCACACCACACAGTAATCACACATCACACACAGTAATCACACAACACACACAGTAATCACCCAACACACACAGTAATCACACATCACACACAGTAATCACTCATCACACACAGTAATAACACAACACACACAGTAATCACACATCACACACAGTAATCACACAACACACACAGTAATCACACAACACACACAGTAATCACACAACACACACAGTAATCACACAACACACACAGTAATCACTCATCACACACAGTAATCACACAACACACACAGTAATCACACAACACACACAGTAATCACACATCACACACAGTAATCACACAATACACACAGTAATCACACAACACACACAGTAATCACACACAGTAATCACACATCACACACAGTAATCACACATCACACACAACAATCACACATCACACACAGTAATCACACAGCACACACAGTAATCACACACAGTAATCACACAACACACACAGTAATCACACAACACGCATTGTAATCACACAACACACACAGTAATCACACAGCACACACAGTAATCACACACAATAATCACACAACACACACAGTAATCACCCAACACACACAGTAATCACACATCACACACAGTAATCACTCATCACACACAGTAATAACACAACACACACAGTAATCACACATCACACACAGTAATCACACAACACACACAGTAATCACACAACACACACAGTAATCACACAACACACACAGTAATCACACACAGTAATCACACATCACACACAGTAATCACACATCACACACAACAATCACACATCACACACAGTAATCACACAGCACACACAGTAATCACACACAGTAATCACACAACACACACAGTAATCACACAACACGCATTGTAATCACACAACACACACAGTAATCACACAGCACACACAGTAATCACACACAATAATCACACAACACACACAGTAATCACACAACACGCATTGTAATCATACAACACACACAGTAATCACTCATCACACACAGTAATCACACATCACACACAGTAATCACACAACACACACAGTAATCACACATCACACACAGTAATCACACAACACACACAGTAATCACACAACACACACAGTAATCACACACAGCAATCACACATCACACACAGTAATCACACATCACACATAACAATCACACATCACACACAGTAATCACACAGCACACACAGTAATCACACACAGTAATCACACAACACACACAGTAATCACACAACACGCATTGTAATCACACAACACACACAGTAATCACACACAGTAATCACAGAACACACACAGTAATCACACAACACGCATTGTAATCACACAACACACACAGTAATCACACAGCACACACAGTAATCACACCACACAGTAATCACACATCACACACAGTAATCACACAACACACACAGTAATCACCCAACACACACAGTAATCACACATCACACACAGTAATCACTCATCACACACAGTAATAACACAACACACACAGTAATCACACATCACACACAGTAATCACACAACACACACAGTAATCACACAACACACACAGTAATCACACAACACACACAGTAATCACACAACACACACAGTAATCACTCATCACACACAGTAATCACACAACACACACAGTAATCACACAACACACACAGTAATCACACATCACACACAGTAATCACACAATACACACAGTAATCACACAACACACACAGTAATCACACACAGTAATCACACATCACACACAGTAATCACACATCACACACAACAATCACACATCACACACAGTAATCACACAGCACACACAGTAATCACACACAGTAATCACACAACACACACAGTAATCACACAACTCGCATTGTAATCACACAACACACACAGTAATCACACAGCACACACAGTAATCACACACAGTAATCACACAACACACACAGTAATCACACAACACGCATTGTAATCACACAACACACACAGTAATCACTCATCACACACAGTAATCACACATCACACACAGTAATCACACAACACACACAGTAATCACACATCACACACAGTAATCACACAACACACACAGTAATCACACAACACACACAGTAATCACACACAGCAATCACACATCACACACAGTAATCACACATCACACACAACAATCACACATCACACACAGTAATCACACAGCACACACAGTAATCACACACAGTAATCACACAACACACACAGTAATCACACAACACGCATTGTAATCACACAACACACACAGTAATCACACACAGTAATCACAGAACACACACAGTAATCACACAACACGCATTGTAATCACACAACACACACAGTAATCACACAGCACACACAGTAATCACACCACACAGTAATCACACATCACACACAGTAATCACACAACACACACAGTAATCACCCAACACACACAGTAATCACACATCACACACAGTAATCACTCATCACACACAGTAATAACACAACACACACAGTAATCACACATCACACACAGTAATCACACAACACACACAGTAATCACACACAGTAATCACACAACACACACAGTAATCACACATCACACACAGTAATCACACATCACACATAGTAATCACACATCACACACAGCAATCACACATCACACACAGTAATCACACAGCACACACAGTAATCACACACAGTAATCACACAACACACACAGTAATCACACAACACGCATTGTAATCACACAACACACACAGTAATCACACCACACAGTCATCAAACATCACACAGTAATCACACAACACACACAGTAATCACCCAACACACACAGTAATCGCACAACACATACAGTAATCACACAGCACACCCAGTAATCACACACAGTAATCACACAACACAGACAGTAATCACACAACACGCATTGTAATCACACAACACACACAGTAATCACACAGCACACACAGTAATCACACACAGTAATCACACAACACACACAGTAATCACTCATCACACACAGTAATCACACATCACACACAGTAATCACACAACACACACAGTAATCACACAGCACACACAGTAATCACACACAGTAATCACACAACACACACAGTAATCACACAACACGCATTGTAATCACACAACACACACAGTAATCACACAGCACACACAGTAATCACACCACACAGTAATCACACATCACACACAGTAATCACACAATAATCACACAACACACACAGTAATCACACAACACACACAGTAATCACACAACACACACATTAATCACTCATCACACACAGTAATCACACAACACACACAGTAATCACACAACACACACAGTAATCACACATCACACACAGTAATCACACAATACACACAGTAATCACACAACACACACAGTAATCACACACAGTAATCACACATCACACACAGTAATCACACATCACACACAACAATCACACATCACACACAGTAATCACACAGCACACACAGTAATCACACACAGTAATCACACAACACACACAGTAATCACACAACTCGCATTGTAATCACACATCACACACAGTAATCACACATCACACATAGTAATCACACATCACACACAGCAATCACACATCACACACAGTAATCACACAGCACACACAGTAATCACACACAGTAATCACACAACACACACAGTAATCACACAACACGCATTGTAATCACACAACACACACAGTAATCACACCACACAGTCATCAAACATCACACAGTAATCACACAACACACACAGTAATCACCCAACACACACAGTAATCGCACAACACATACAGTAATCACACAGCACACCCAGTAATCACACACAGTAATCACACAACACAGACAGTAATCACACAACACGCATTGTAATCACACAACACACACAGTAATCACACAGCACACACAGTAATCACACACAGTAATCACACATCACACACAACAATCACACATCACACACAGTAATCACACAGCACACACAGTAATCACACACAGTAATCACACAACACACACAGTAATCACACAACTCGCATTGTAATCACACAACACACACAGTAATCACACAGCACACACAGTAATCACACACAGTAATCACACAACACACACAGTAATCACACAACACGCATTGTAATCACACAACACACACAGTAATCACTCATCACACACAGTAATCACACATCACACACAGTAATCACACAACACACACAGTAATCACACAACACACACAGTAATCACACACAGCAATCACACATCACACACAGTAATCACACATCACACACAACAATCACACATCACACACAGTAATCACACAGCACACACAGTAATCACACACAGTAATCACACAACACACACAGTAATCACACAACACGCATTGTAATCACACAACACACACAGTAATCACACACAGTAATCACAGAACACACACAGTAATCACACAACACGCATTGTAATCACACAACACACACAGTAATCACACAGCACACACAGTAATCACACCACACAGTAATCACACATCACACACAGTAATCACACAACACACACAGTAATCACCCAACACACACAGTAATCACACATCACACACAGTAATCACTCATCACACACAGTAATAACACAACACACACAGTAATCACACATCACACACAGTAATCACACAACACACACAGTAATCACACACAGTAATCACACAACACACACAGTAATCACACATCACACACAGTAATCACACATCACACATAGTAATCACACATCACACACAGCAATCACACATCACACACAGTAATCACACAGCACACACAGTAATCACACACAGTAATCACACAACACACACAGTAATCACACAACACGCATTGTAATCACACAACACACACAGTAATCACACCACACAGTCATCAAACATCACACAGTAATCACACAACACACACAGTAATCACCCAACACACACAGTAATCGCACAACACATACAGTAATCACACAGCACACCCAGTAATCACACACAGTAATCACACAACACAGACAGTAATCACACAACACGCATTGTAATCACACAACACACACAGTAATCACACAGCACACACAGTAATCACACACAGTAATCACACAACACACACAGTAATCACTCATCACACACAGTAATCACACATCACACACAGTAATCACACAACACACACAGTAATCACACAGCACACACAGTAATCACACACAGTAATCACACAACACACACAGTAATCACACAACACGCATTGTAATCACACAACACACACAGTAATCACACAGCACACACAGTAATCACACCACACAGTAATCACACATCACACACAGTAATCACACAATAATCACACAACACACACAGTAATCACACAACACACACAGTAATCACACAACACACACATTAATCACTCATCACACACAGTAATCACACAACACACACAGTAATCACACAACACACACAGTAATCACACATCACACACAGTAATCACACAATACACACAGTAATCACACAACACACACAGTAATCACACACAGTAATCACACATCACACACAGTAATCACACATCACACACAACAATCACACATCACACACAGTAATCACACAGCACACACAGTAATCACACACAGTAATCACACAACACACACAGTAATCACACAACTTGCATTGTAATCACACAACACACACAGTAATCACACAGCACACACAGTAATCACACACAGTAATCACACAACACACACAGTAATCACACAACACGCATTGTAATCACACAACACACACAGTAATCACTCATCACACACAGTAATCACACAACACACACAGTAATCACACAACACACACAGTAATCACACATCACACACAGTAATCACACAATACACACAGTAATCACACAACACACACAGTAATCACACACAGTAATCACACATCACACACAGTAATCACACATCACACACAACAATCACACATCACACACAGTAATCACACAGCACACACAGTAATCACACACAGTAATCACACAACACACACAGTAATCACACAACTCGCATTGTAATCACACATCACACACAGTAATCACACATCACACATAGTAATCACACATCACACACAGCAATCACACATCACACACAGTAATCACACAGCACACACAGTAATCACACACAGTAATCACACAACACACACAGTAATCACACAACACGCATTGTAATCACACAACACACACAGTAATCACACAGCACACACAGTAATCACACCACACAGTCATCAAACATCACACAGTAATCACACAACACACACAGTAATCACCCAACACACACAGTAATCGCACAACACATACAGTAATCACACAGCACACCCAGTAATCACACACAGTAATCACACAACACAGACAGTAATCACACAACACGCATTGTAATCACACAACACACACAGTAATCACACAGCACACACAGTAATCACACACAGTAATCACACAACACACACAGTAATCACTCATCACACACAGTAATCACACATCACACACAGTAATCACACAACACACACAGTAATCACACATCACACACAGTAATCACACACAGTAATCACACAACACACACAGTAATCACACAACACGCATTGTAATCACACAACACACACAGTAATCACACAGCACACACAGTAATCACACACAGTAATCACACAACACACACAGTAATCACACAACACGCATTGTAATCACACAACACACACAGTAATCACACAGCACACACAGTAATCACACCACACAGTAATCACACATCACACACAGTAATCACACAACACACACAGTAATCACACAACACACACAGTAATCACACAATACACACAGTAATCACACAACACACACAGTAATCACTCATCACACACAGTAATCACACAACACACACAGTAATCACACAACACACACAGTAATCACACATCACACACAGTAATCACACAATACACACAGTAATCACACAACACACACAGTAATCACACACAGTAATCACACATCACACACAGTAATCACACATCACACACAACAATCACACATCAGACACAGTAATCACACAGCACACACAGTAATCACACACAGTAATCACACAACACACACAGTAATCACACAACTCGCATTGTAATCACACAACACACACAGTAATCACACAGCACACACAGTAATCACACACAGTAATCACACAACACACACAGTAATCACACAACACGCATTGTAATCACACAACACACACAGTAATCACTCATCACACACAGTAATCACACATCACACACAGTAATCACACAACACACACAGTAATCACACATCACACACAGTAATCACACAACACACACAGTAATCACACAACACACACAGTAATCACACACAGTAATCACACATCACACACAATAATCACACATCACACACAACAATCACACATCACACACAGTAATCACACAGCACACACAGTAATCACACACAGTAATCACACAACACACACAGTAATCACACAACACGCATTGTAATCACACAACACACACAGTAATCACACAGCACACACAGTAATCACACACAGTAATCACACAACACACACAGTAATCACACAACACGCATTGTAATCACACATCACACACAGTAATCACCCAGCACACACAGTAATCACACCACACAGTAATCACACATCACACACAGTAATCACACAACACACACAGTAATCACCCAACACACACAGTAATCACACATCACACACAGTAATCACTCATCACACACAGTAATCACACAACACACACAGTAATCACACAACACACACAGTAATCACACATCACACACAGTAATCACACATCACACATAGTAATCACACATCACACACAGCAATCACACATCACACACAGAAAATCACACAGCACACACAGTAATCACACACAGTAATCACACAACACACACAGTAATCACACAACACGCATTGTAATCACACAACACACACAGTAATCACACAGCACACACAGTAATCACACCACACAGTAATCACACATCACACACAGTAATCACACAACACACACAGTAATCACACAACACACACAGTAATCACCCAGCACACACAATAATCACACACAGTAATCACACAACACACACAGTAATCACACACAGTAATCACACATCACACACAGTAATCACACAGCACACACAGTAATCACTCATCACACACAGTAATCACACATCACACACAGTAATCACACAACACACACAGTAATCACACAACACACAAGTAATCACTCATCACACACAGTAATCACACAACACACACAGTAATCACCCAACACACACAGTAATCGCACAACACATACAGTAATCACACAGCACACCCAGTAATCACACACAGTAATCACACAACACAGACAGTAATCACACAACACGCATTGTAATCACACAACCCACACAGTAATCACACAGCACACACAGTAATCACACACAGTAATCACACAACACACACAGTAATCACTCATCAGACACAGTAATCACACATCACACACAGTAATCACACAACACACACAGTAATCACACATCACACACAGTAATCACACACAGTAATCACACAACACACACAGTAATCACACAACACGCATTGTAATCACACAACACACACAGTAATCACACAGCACACACAGTAATCACACACAGTAATCACACAACACACACAGTAATCACACAACACGCATTGTAATCACACAACACACACAGTAATCACACAGCACACACAGTAATCACACCACACAGTAATCACACATCACACACAGTAATCACACAATAATCACACAACACACACAGTAATCACACAACACACACAGTAATCACACAACACACACAGTAATCACTCATCACACACAGTAATCACACAACACACACAGTAATCACACAACACACACAGTAATCACACATCACACACAGTAATCACACAATACACACAGTAATCACACAACACACACAGTAATCACACACAGTAATCACACATCACACACAGTAATCACACATCACACACAACAATCACACATCAGACACAGTAATCACACAGCACACACAGTAATCACACACAGTAATCACACAACACACACAGTAATCACACAACTCGCATTGTAATCACACAACACACACAGTAATCACACAACACGCATTGTAATCACACAACACACACAGTAATCACTCATCACACACAGTAATCACACATCACACACAGTAATCACACAACACACACAGTAATCACACATCACACACAGTTATCACACAACACACACAGTAATCACACAACACACACAGTAATCACACACAGTAATCACACATCACACACAATAATCACACATCACACACAACAATCACACATCACACACAGTAATCACACAGCACACACAGTAATCACACACAGTAATCACACAACACACACAGTAATCACACAACACGCATTGTAATCACACAACACACACAGTAATCACACAGCACACACAGTAATCACACACAGTAATCACACAACACACACAGTAATCACACAACACGCATTGTAATCACACATCACACACAGTAATCACACAGCACACACAGTAATCACACCACACAGTAATCACACATCACACACAGTAATCACACAACACACACAGTAATCACCCAACACACACAGTAATCACACATCACACACAGTAATCACTCATCACACACAGTAATCACACAACACACACAGTAATCACACAACACACACAGTAATCACACATCACACACAGTAATCACACATCACACATAGTAATCACACATCACACACAGCAATCACACATCACACACAGAAAATCACACAGCACACACAGTAATCACACACAGTAATCACACAACACACACAGTAATCACACAACACGCATTGTAATCACACAACACACACAGTAATCACACAGCACACACAGTAATCACACCACACAGTAATCACACATCACACACAGTAATCACACAACACACACAGTAATCACACAACACACACAGTAATCACCCAGCACACACAATAATCACACACAGTAATCACACAACACACACAGTAATCACACACAGTAATCACACATCACACACAGTAATCACACAGCACACACAGTAATCACTCATCACACACAGTAATCACACATCACACACAGTAATCACACAACACACAAAGTAACCACACAACACACAAGTAATCACTCATCACACACAGTAATCACACAACACACACAGTAATCACACAACACACACAGTAATCACACATCACACACAGTAATCACACAATACACACAGTAATCACACAACACACACAGTAATCACACACAGTAATCACACATCACACACAGTAATCACACATCACACACAACAATCACACATCACACACAGTAATCACACAGCACACACAGTAATCACACACAGTAATCACACAACACACACAGTAATCACACAACTCGCATTGTAATCACACAACACACACAGTAATCACACAGCACACACAGTAATCACACACAGTAATCACACAACACGCATTGTAATCACACAACACACACAGTAATCACTCATCACACACAGTAATCACACATCACACACAGTAATCACACAACACACACAGTAATCACACATCACACACAGTAATCACACAACACACACAGTCATCACACAACACACACAGTAATCACACACAGTAATCACACAACACACACAACAATCACACATCACACACAGTAATCACACAGCACACACAGTAATCACACAACACACACAGTAATCACACAACACGCATTGTAATCACACAACACACAGTAATCACACAGCACACACAGTAATCACACACAGTAATCACACAACACACACAGTAATCACACAACACACACAGTAATCACACAACACACACAGTAATCACACACAGTAATCACACATCACACACAGTAATTACACATCACACACAACAATCACACATCACACACAGTAATCACACAGCACACACAGTAATCACACACAGTAATCACACAACACACACAGTAATCACACAACACGCATTGTAATCACACAACACACACAGTAATCACACAACACACACAGTAATCACTCATCACACACAGTAATCACACAACACACACAGTAATCACACATCACACACATTAATCACACAACACACACAGTAATCACACAACACACACAGTAATCACACATCACACACAGTAATCACACATCACACATAGTAATCACACATCACACACAGCAATCACACATCACACACAGTAATCACACAGCACACACAGTAATCACACAAAGTAATCACACAACACACACAGTAATCACACAACACGCATTGTAATCACACAACACACACAGTAATCACACAGCACACACAGTAATCACACAGCACACACAGTAATCACACACAGCAATCACACATCACACACAGTAATCACACAGCACACACAGTAATCACACATCATACACAGTGATCACACAACACACACAGTAATCACACAGCACACACAGTAATCACACAGCACACACAGTAATCACACACAGCAATCACACATCACACACAGTAATCACACAGCACACACAGTAATCACACATCATACACAGTAATCACACAACACACTCAGTAATCACACATCACACACAGTAATCACACAACACACAGTTATCACACATCACACACAGTAATCACACAGTAATCACACAACACACACAGTAATCACACATCACACACAGTAATCACACAACACACACAGTAATCACACATCACACACAGTAATCACACAACACACACAGTAATTACACATCACACACAGTAATCACACATCACACACGGTAATCACAAATCACACACAGTAATCACACAACACACACAGTAATCACACAACATACACAGTAATCACACAGCACACACAGTAATCACACACAGTAATCACACAACACACACAGTAATCACACACAGTAATCACACATCACACACAGTAATCACACAGCACACACAGTAATCACTCATCACACACAGTAATCACACATCACACACAGTAATCACACAACACACACAGTAATCACACAACACACAAGTAATCACTCATCACACACAGTAATCACACAACACACACAGTAATCACACAACACACACAGTAATCACACACAGTAATCACACAATACACACAGTAATCACACAACACACACAACAATCACACATCACACACAGCAATCACACAGCACACACAGTAATCACACACAGTAATCACACAACACACACAGTAATCACACAACTCGCATTGTAATCACACAACACACACAGTAATCACACAGCACACACAGTAATCACACACAGTAATCACACAACACACACAGTAATCACACAACACGCATTGTAATCACACAACACACACAGTAATCACTCATCACACACAGTAATCACACATCACACACAGTAATCACACAACACACACAGTAATCACACATCACACACAGTAATCACACAACACACACAGTAATCACACAACACACACAGTAATCACACACAGTAATCACACAACACACACAACAATCACACATCACACACAGTAATCACACAGCACACACAGTAATCACACAACACACACAGTAATCACACAACACGCATTGTAATCACACAACACACACAGTAATCACACAGCACACACAGTAATCACACACAGTAATCACACAACACACACAGTAATCACACAACACGCATTGTAATCACACATCACACACAGTAATCACACAGCACACACAGTAATCACACCACACAGTAATCACACATCACACACAGTAATCACACAACACACACAGTAATCACCCAACACACACAGTAATCACACATCACACACAGTAATCACTCATCACACACAGTAATCACACAACACACACAGTAATCACACAACACACACAGCAATCACACATCACACACAGTAATCACACAGCACACACAGTAATCACACACAGTAATCACACAACACACACAGTAATCACACAACACGCATTGTAATCACACAACACACACAGTAATCACACAGCACACACAGTAATCACACCACACAGTAATCACACATCACACACAGTAATCACACAACACACACAGTAATCACACAACACACACAGTAATCACACAGCACACACAGTAATCACACACAGTAATCACACAACACACACAGTAATCACACACAGTAATCACACATCACACACAGTAATCACACAGCACACACAGTAATCACTGATCACACACAGTAATCACACATCACACACAGTAATCACACAACACACACAGTAATCACACATCACACACAGTAATCACACAACACACACAGTAATCACACAACACACACAGTAATCACACACAGTAATCACACATCACACACAGTAAATACACATCACACACAACAATCACACATCACACACAGTAATCACACAGCACACAGTAATCACACACAGTAATCACACAACACACACAGTAATCACACAACACGCATTGTAAACACACAACACACACAGTAATCACACAGCACACACAGTAATCACTCATCACACACAGTAATCACACAACACACACAGTAATCACACATCACACACAGTAATCACACAACACACACAGTAATCACACAACACACACAGTAATCACACATCACACATAGTAATCACACATCACACACAGCAATCACACATCACACACAGTAATCACACAGCACACACAGTAATCACACAAAGTAATCACACAACACACACAGTAATCACACAACACGCATTGTAATCACACAACACACACAGTAATCACACAGCACACACAGTAATCACACAGCACACACAGTAATCACACACAGCAATCACACATCACACACAGTAATCACACAGCACACACAGTAATCACACATCATACACAGTGATCACACAACACACACAGTAATCACACAACACACTCAGTAATCACACATCACACACAGTAATCACACAACACACAGTTATCACACATCACACACAGTAATCACACAGTAATCACACAACACACACAGTAATCACACATCACACACAGTAATCACACAACACACACAGTAATCACACATCACACACAGTAATCACACAACACACACAGTAATTACACATCACACACAGTAATCACACATCACACACGGTAATCACAAATCACACACAGTAATCACAAATCACACACAGTAATCACAAATCACACACAGTAATCACACATCACACACAGTAATCACACAACACACACAGTAATCACACAACACAAACAGTAATCACACATCACACACGGTAATCACAAATCACACACAGTAATCACACATCACACACAGTAATCACACATCACACACAGTAATCACACATCACACACAGCAATCACACATCACACACAGTAATCACACAGCACACACAGTAATCACACACAGTAATCACACAACACACACAGTAATCACACAGTAATCACACCACACAGTAATCACACATCACACACAGTAATCACACAACACCCACAGTAATCACCCAACACACACAGTAATCACACATCACACACAGTAATCACACAACACACACAGTAATCACCCAACACACACAGTAATCACACAACACACACAGTAATCACACATCACACACAGTAATCACACAGCACACACAGTTATCACACACAGTAATCACACAACACACACAGTAATCACACAACACGCATTGTAATCACACAACACACACAGTAATCACACAGCACACACAGTAATCACACACAGTAATCACACAACACACACAGTAATCACACATCACACACAGTAATCACACATCACACACAGTAATCACACATCACACACAGTAATCACACAACACACACAGTAATCACACAACACACACAGTAATCACACACAGTAATCACACATCACACACAGTAATCACACATCACACACAACAATCACACATCACACACAGTAATCACACAGCACACACAGTTATCACACACAGTAATCACACAACACACACAGTAATCACACAACACGCATTGTAATCACACAACACACACAGTAATCACACAGCACACACAGTAATCACACACAGTAATCACACAACACACACAGTAATCACACAACACGCATTGTAATCACACAACACACACAGTAATCACACAGCACACACAGTAATCACACCACACAGTAATCACACATCACACACAGTAATCACACAACACACACAGTAATCACCCAACACACACAGTAATCACACATCACACACAGTAATCACTCATCACACACAGTAATCACACAACACACACAGTAATCACACATCACACACAGTAATCACATAGCACACACAGTAATCACACACAGCAATCACACATCACACACAGTAATCACACAGCATACACAGTAATCACACATCATACACAGTGATCACACAACACACACAGTAATCACACAACACACTCAGTAATCACACATCACACACAGTAATCACACAACACACAGTTATCACACATCACACACAGTAATCACACAGTAATCACACAACACACACAGTAATCACACATCACACACAGTAATCACACAACACACACAGTAATCACACATCACACACAGTAATCACACAACACACACAGTAATTACACAACACACACAGTAATCACACAACACAAACAGTAATCACACATCACACACGGTAATCACAAATCACACACAGTAATCACACATCACACACAGTAATCACACATCACACACAGCAATCACACATCACACACAGTAATCACACAGCACACACAGTAATCACACACAGTAATCACACAACACACACAGTAATCACACAACACGCATTGTAATCACACAACACACACAGTAATCACACAGTAATCACACCACACAGTAATCACACATCACACACAGTAATCACACAACACACACAGTAATCACACATCACACACAGTAATCACACAACACACACAGTAATCACCCAACACACACAGTAATCACACAACACACACAGTAATCACACATCACACACAGTAATCACACAGCACACACAGTAATCACACACAGTAATCACACAACACACACAGTAATCACACAACACGCATTGTAATCACACAACACACACAGTAATCACTCATCACACACAGTAATCACACATCACACACAGTAATTACACAACACACACAGTAATCACACATCACACACAGTAATCACACAACACACACAGTAATCACACAGCACACACAGTAATCACACACAGTAATCACACAACACACACAGTAATCACACATCACACACAGTAATCACACATCACACACAGTAATCACACATCACACACAGTAATCACACAACACACACAGTAATCACACAACACACACAGTAATCACACACAGTAATCACACATCACACACAGTAATCACACATCACACACAACAATCACACATCACACACAGTAATCACACAGCACACACAGTAATCACACACAGTAATCACACAACACACACAGTAATCACACAACACGCATTGTAATCACACAACACACACAGTAATCACACAGCACACACAGTAATCACACACAGTAATCACACAACACACACAGTAATCACACAACACGCATTGTAATCACACAACACACACAGTAATCACACAGCACACACAGTAATCACACCACACAGTAATCACACATCACACACAGTAATCACACAACACACACAGTAATCACCCAACACACACAGTAATCACACATCACACACAGTAATCACTCATCACACACAGTAATCACACAACACACACAGTAATCACACACAGTAATCACATAGCACACACAGTAATCACACACAGCAATCACACATCACACACAGTAATCACACAGCATACACAGTAATCACACATCATACACAGTGATCACACAACACACACAGTAATCACACAACACACTCAGTAATCACACATCACACACAGTAATCACACAACACACAGTTATCACACATCACACACAGTAATCACACAGTAATCACACAACACACACAGTAATCACACATCACACACAGTAATCACACAACACACACAGTAATCACACATCACACACAGTAATCACACAACACACACAGTAATTACACAACACACACAGTAATCACACAACACAAACAGTAATCACACATCACACACGGTAATCACAAATCACACACAGTAATCACACATCACACACAGTAATCACACATCACACACAGCAATCACACATCACACACAGTAATCACACAGCACACACAGTAATCACACACAGTAATCACACAACACACACAGTAATCACACAACACGCATTGTAATCACACAACACACACAGTAATCACACAGTAATCACACCACACAGTAATCACACATCACACACAGTAATCACACAACACACACAGTAATCACACATCACACACAGTAATCACACAACACACACAGTAATCACCCAACACACACAGTAATCACACAACACACACAGTAATCACACATCACACACAGTAATCACACAGCACACACAGTAATCACACACAGTAATCACACAACACACACAGTAATCACACAACACGCATTGTAATCACACAACACACACAGTAATCACTCATCACACACAGTAATCACACATCACACACAGTAATCACACAACACACACAGTAATCACACATCACACACAGTAATCACACAACACACACAGTAATCACACAACACACACAGTAATCACACACAGTAATCACACATCACACACAGTAATCACACATCACACACAACAATCACACATCACACACAGTAATCACACAGCACACACAGTAATCACACACAGTAATCACACAACACACACAGTAATCACACATCACACACAGTAATCACACATCACACACAGTAATCACACATCACACACAGTAATCACACAACACACACAGTAATCACACAACACACACAGTAATCACACACAGTAATCACACATCACACACAGTAATCACACATCACACACAACAATCACACATCACACACAGTAATCACACAGCACACACAGTAATCACACACAGTAATCACACAACACACACAGTAATCACACAACACGCATTGTAATCACACAACACACACAGTAATCACACAGCACACACAGTAATCACACACAGTAATCACACAACACACACAGTAATCACACAACACGCATTGTAATCACACAACACACACAGTAATCACACAGCACACACAGTAATCACACCACACAGTAATCACACATCACACACAGTAATCACACAACACACACAGTAATCACCCAACACACACAGTAATCACACATCACACACAGTAATCACTCATCACACACAGTAATCACACAACACACACAGTAATCACACATCACACACAGTAATCACATAGCACACACAGTAATCACACACAGCAATCACACATCACACACAGTAATCACACAGCATACACAGTAATCACACATCATACACAGTGATCACACAACACACACAGTAATCACACAACACACTCAGTAATCACACATCACACACAGTAATCACACAACACACAGTTATCACACATCACACACAGTAATCACACAGTAATCACACAACACACACAGTAATCACACATCACACACAGTAATCACACAACACACACAGTAATCACACATCACACACAGTAATCACACAACACACACAGTAATTACACAACACACACAGTAATCACACAACACAAACAGTAATCACACATCACACACGGTAATCACAAATCACACACAGTAATCACACATCACACACAGTAATCACACATCACACACAGCAATCACACATCACACACAGTAATCACACAGCACACACAGTAATCACACACAGTAATCACACAACACACACAGTAATCACACAACACGCATTGTAATCACACAACACACACAGTAAGCACACAGTAATCACACCACACAGTAATCACACATCACACACAGTAATCACACAACACACACAGTAATCACACATCACACACAGTAATCACACAACACACACAGTAATCACCCAACACACACAGTAATCACACAACACACACAGTAATCACACATCACACACAGTAATCACACAGCACACACAGTAATCACACACAGTAATCACACAACACACACAGTAATCACACAACACGCATTGTAATCACACAACACACACAGTAATCACTCATCACACACAGTAATCACACATCACACACAGTAATCACACAACACACACAGTAATCACACATCACACACAGTAATCACACAACACACACAGTAATCACACAACACACACAGTAATCACACACAGTAATCACACATCACACACAGTAATCACACATAACACACAACAATCACACATCACACACAGTAATCACACAGCACACACAGTAATCACACACAGTAATCACACAACACACACAGTAATCACACAACACGCATTGTAATCACACAACACACACAGTAATCACACAGCACACACAGTAATCACACCACACAGTAATCACACATCACACACAGTAATCACACAACACACACAGTAATCACCCAACACACACAGCAATCACACAGCACACACAGTAATCACTCATCACACACAGAAATCACGCAGCACACACAGTAATCACAAAACACACACAGTAATCACACATCACACACAGTAATCACACATCACACACAGTAATCACACATCACACACAGTAATCACACATCACACACAGTAATCACACATCACACACAGTAATCACACATCACACACAGTAATCACACATCACACACAGTAATCACACAGCACACACAGTAATCACACATCACACACAGTAATCACACATCACACACAGTAATCACACATCACACACAGTAATCGCACAACACACACAGTAACCACACATCGCACACAGTAATCACACATCACACACAGTAATCACACACAGTAATCACACAACACACACAGTAATCACAGAACACACACAGTAACCACACATCGCACACAGTAATCACACATCACACACAGTAATCACACAGCACACACAGTAATCACACCACACACACAGTAATCACACACAACACACACAACAATCAAACATCACACACAGTAATCACACAACACACACAGTAATCACATAACACAGACAATGATCACGCAACACACACCGTAATCACACAACACACACAGTAATCACACACAGTAATCACACATCACACACAGTAATCACACAGCACATACAGAAATGACACAACACACACAGTAATGACACAACACACACAGTAATCACACAACACACACAGCAATCACACATCACACACAGTAATCACACAGCACACACAGTAATCACACATCATACACAGTGATCACACAACATACACAGTAATCACACAACACACTCAGTAATCACACATCACACACAGTAATCACACAACACACACAGTAATCACACATCACACACAGTAATCACACATCACACAGTAATCACACATCACACACAGTAATCACACAACACACACAGTAATCACACATCACACACAGTAATCACACATCACACACAGTAATCACACAACACACAGTAATCACACATCACACACAGTAATCACACAGTAATCACACAACACACACAGTAATCACACATCACACACAGTAATCACACAACACACACAGTAATCACACATCACACACAGTAATCACACAACACACACAGTAGTTACACAACACACACAGTAATCACACATCACACACAGTAATCACACATCACACACAGTAATCACACATCACACACAGCAATCACACATCACACACAGTAATCACACAGCACACACAGTAATCACACACAGTAATCACACAACACACATAGTAATCACACAAACGCATTGTAATCACACAACACACACAGTAATCACACAGTAATCACACCACACAGTAATCACACATCACACACAGTAATCACACAACACACACAGTAATCACCCAACACACACAGTAATCACACAACACACACAGTAATCACACAACACACACAGTAATCACACATCACACACAGTAATCACACATCACACACAGTAATCACACATCACATACAACAATCACACATCACACACAGTAATCACACAGCACACACAGTAATCACACACAGCAATCACACATCACAGACAGTGATCACACAACACACACAGTAATCACACACAACACACACAACAATCAAACATCACACACAGTAATCACACAACACACACAGTAATCACACAACACGCATTGTAATCACACAACACACACAGTAATCACACAGCACACACAGTAATCACACATCACACACAGTAATCACACAACACACACAGTAATCACACATCACACACAGTAATCACACATCACACACAGCAATCACACATCACACACAGTAATCACACAGCACACACACAGTAATCACACATCACACAGTACTCACACAACACACACAGTAATCACACTACACACACAGTAATCACTCAACACACACAGTAATCACACATCACACACAGTAATCGCACATCACACACAGCATTCACACATCACACACAGTAATCACACAGCACACACACAGTAATCACACATCACACACAGTAATCACAGAACACGCATTGTAAACACACAACACACACAGTAATCACACAGCACACACAGTAATCACACAACACACACAGTAATCACACAGCACACACAGTAATCACACAACACGCAGTAACCGCACATCACACACAGTAATCACACATCACACACAGTAATCACACATCACACACAATAATCACACATCACACACAGTAATCACACATCACACACAGTAATCACACAACACACAGTAATCACACATCACACACAGTAATCATACAACACACACAGTAATCACCCAACACACACAGTAATCACACAACACACACAGTAATCACACATCACACACAGTAATCACACAACACACACAGTAATCACACAACACACACAGTAATCACACATCACACACAGTAATCATACAACACACACAGTAATCACACACCACACACAGTAATCACACAACACACACAGTAATCACACACCACACACAGTAATCATACAACACACACAGTAATCACACACCACACACAGTAATCACACAACACACACAGTAATCACACATCACACACAGTAATCACACAACACACACAGTAATCACACAACACACACAGTAATCACACATCACACACAGTAATCACACATCACACATAGTAATCACACATCACACACAGCAATCACACATCACACACAGTAATCACACAGCACACACAGTAATCACACACAGTAATCACACAACACACACAGTAATCACACAACACGCATTGTAATCACACAACACACACAGTAATCAAACAGCACACACAGTAATCACACCACACAATAATCAAACATCACACACAGTAATCACACAACACACACAGTAATCACCCAACACACACAGTAATCACACAACACACACAGTAATCACACATCACACACAGTAATCACACAATACACACAGTAATCACATAACACAGACAGTGATCACACAACACACACAGTAATCACACACAACACACACAACAATCAAACATCACACACAGTAATCACACAACACACACAGTAATCACACAACACGCATTGTAATCACACAACACACACAGTAATCACACAGCACACACAGTAATCACACACAGTAATCACACAACACACACAGTAATCACACAACACGCATTGTAATCACACAACACACACAGTAATCACACAGCACACACAGTAATCACACCACACAATAATTACACATCACACACAGTAATCACACAACACACACAGTAATCACCCAACACACACAGTAATCACACAACACACACAGTAATCACACAGCACACACAGTAATCACACACAGTAATCACACAACACACACAGTAATCACAATACGCATTGTAATCACACAACACACACAGTGATCACACAGCACACACATTAATCACACACAGTAATCACACAACACACACAGTAATCACTCATCACACAGTAATCACACATCACACACAGTAATCACACAACACACACAGTAATCACACATCACACACAGTAATCACACAACACACACAGTAATCACACACAGTAATCACACAGCACATACAGTAATGACACAACACACACAGTAATGACACAACACACACAGTAATCACACAACACACACGGTAATCACAAATCACACACAGTAATCACACATCACACATAGTAATCACACATCACACACAGCAATCACACAACACACACAGTAATCACACAACACGCATTGTAATCACACAACACACACAGTAATCACACATCACACACAGTAATCACACACAGTAATCACACAACACACACAGTAATCACACAACACGCATTGTAATCACACACAGTAATCACACAACACACACAGTAATCACACAACACGCATTGTAATCACACAACACACACAGTAATCACACAGCACACACAGTAATCACACCACACAGTAATCACACATCACACACAGTAATCACACAACACACACAGTAATCACCCAACACACACAGTTATCACACATCACACACAGTAATCACTCATCACACACAGTAATCACACAACACACACAGTAATCACACATCACACACAGTAATCACACAACACACACAGTAATCACACAACACACACAGTAATCACACATCACACACAGTAATCACACATCACACATAGTAATCACACATCACACACAGCAATCACACATCACACACTGTAATCACACAGCACACACAGTAATCACACACAGTAATCACACAACGCACACAGTAATCACACAACACGCATTGTAATCACACAACACACACAGTAATCACACAGCATACACATGAATCACACCACACAGTAATCACACATCACACTCAGTAATCACACAACACACACAGTAATCACCCAACACACACAGTAATCACGCACAACACACACAACAATCACACATCACACACAGTAATCACACAACACACACAGTAATCACATAACACAGACAATGATCACGCAACACACACCGTAATCACACAACACACACAGTAATCACACACAGTAATCACACATCACACACAGTAATCACACAGCACATACAGTAATGACACAACACACACAGTAATGACACAACACACACAGTAATCACACAACACACACAGCAATCACACATCACACACAGTAATCACACAGCACACACAGTAATCACACATCATACACAGTAATCACACATCATACACAGTGATCACACAACACACACAGTAATCACACAACACACAGTAATCACACATCACACACAGTCATCACACATCACACAGTAATAACACATCACACACAGTAATCACACAACACACACAGTAATCACACATCACACACAGTAATCACACATCACACACAGTAATCACACAACACACAGTAATCACACATCACACACAGTAATCACACAGTAATCACACAACACACACAGTAATCACACATCACACACGGTAATCACAAATCACACACAGTAATCACACAACACACACAGTAATCACACAGCACACACAGTAATCACACAACACGCAGTAACCGCACATCACACACAGTAATCACACATCACACACAGTAATCACACATCACACACAATAATCACACATCACACACAGTAATCACACATCACACACAGTAATCACACAACACACAGTAATCACACATCACACACAGTAATCATACAACACACACAGTAATCACCCAACACACACAGTAATCACACAACACACACAGAAATCACACACCACACACAGTAATCACACAACACACACAGTAATCACACATCACACACAGTAATCACACAACACACACAGTAATCACACATCACACACAGTAATCACACAACACACAGTAATCACACATCACACACAGTAATCATACAACACACACAGTAATCACCCAACACACACAGTAATCACACAACACACACAGTAATCACACACCACACACAGTAATCACACAACACACACAGTAATCACACATCACACACAGTAATCACACAACACACACAGTAATCACACATCACACACAGTAATCACACAACACACAGTAATCACACATCACACACAGTAATCATACAACACACACAGTAATCACCCAACACACACAGTAATCACACAACACACACAGTAATCACACACCACACACAGTAATCACACAACACACACAGTAATCACACATCACACACAGTCATCACACATCACACAGTAATAACACATCACACACAGTAATCACACAACACACACAGCAATCACACATCACACACAGTCATCACACATCACACAGTAATCACACATCACACACAGTAATCACACAACACACACAGCAATCACACATCACACACAGTAATCACACAGCACACACAGTAATCACACATCATACACAGTAATCACACATCATACACAGTGATCACACAACACACACAGTAATCACACAACACACAGTAATCACACATCACACACAGTCATCACACATCACACAGTAATAACACATCACACACAGTAATCACACAACACACACAGTAATCACACATCACAGACAGTAATCACACATCACACACAGTAATCACACAACACACAGTAATCACACATCACACACAGTAATCACACAGTAATCACACAACACACACAGTAATCACACATCACACACGGTAATCACAAATCACACACAGTAATCACACAACACACACAGTAATCACACAGCACACACAGTAATCACACAACACGCAGTAACCGCACATCACACACAGTAATCACACATCACACACAGTAATCACACATCACACACAATAATCACACATCACACACAGTAATCACACATCACACACAGTAATCACACAACACACAGTAATCACACATCACACACAGTAATCATACAACACACACAGTAATCACCCAACACACACAGTAATCACACAACACACACAGTAATCACACACCACACACAGTAATCACACAACACACACAGTAATCACACATCACACACAGTAATCACACAACACACACAGTAATCACACAACACACACAGTAATCACACATCACACACAGTAATCACACATCACACATAGTAATCACACATCACACAGCAATCACACATCACACACAGTAATCACACAGCACACACAGTAATCACACACAGTAATCACACAACACACACAGTAATCACACAACACGCATTGTAATCACACAACACACACAGTAATCACACAGCACACACAGTAATCACACCACACAATAATCAAACATCACACACAGTAATCACACAACACACACAGTAATCACCCAACACACACAGTAATCACACAACACACACAGTAATCACACATCACACACAGTAATCACACAATACACACAGTAATCACATAACACAGACAGTGATCACACAACACACACAATAATCACACACAACACACACAACAATCAAACATCACACACAGTAATCACACAACACACACAGTAATCACACAACACGCATTGTAATCACACAACACACACAGTAATCACACAGCACACACAGTAACCACACACAGTAATCACACAACACACACAGTAATCACACAACACGCATTGTAATCACACAACACACACAGTAATCACACAGCACACACAGTAATCACACCACACAGTAATCACACATCACACACAGTAATCACACAACACACACAGTAATCACACATCACACACAGTAATCACACAACACACACCGTAATCACACAACACACATAGTAATCACACAACACATACAGTAATGACACAACACACACAGTAATGACACAACACACACAGTAATGACACAACACACACAGTAATCACACAACACACACAGTAATCACACAGCACATACAGTAATGACACAACACACACAGTAATGACACAACACACACAGTAATCACACAACACACACAGTAATGACACAACACACACAGTAATCACACAACACACACAGTAATCACACAACACATACAGTAATCACACAACACACACAGTAATGACACAACACACACAGTAATCACACAACACACACAGTAATCACACAGCGCATACAGTAATGACACAACACACACAGTAATGACACAACACACACAGTAATCACACAACACACACAGTAATCACACATCACACACAGTAATCACACAGTAATCACACAGCACACACAGTAATCACACAACACGCAGTAACCGCACATCACACACAGTAATCACACACAGTAATCACACATCACACACAATAATCACACATCACACACAGTAATCACACATCACACACAGTAATCACACAACACACAGTAATCACACATCACACACAGTAATCATACAACACACACAGTAATCACCCAACACACACAGTAATCACACAACACACACAGTAATCACACACCACACACAGTAATCACACAACACACACAGTAATCACACATCACACACAGTAATCACACAACACACACAGTAATCACACAACACACACAGTAATCACACATCACACACAGTAATCACACATCACACATAGTAATCACACATCACACACAGCAATCACACATCACACACAGTAATCACACAGCACACACAGTAATCACACACAGTAATCACACAACACACACAGTAATCACACAACACGCATTGTAATCACACAACACACACAGTAATCACACAGCACACACAGTAATCACACCACACAATAATCAAACATCACACACAGTAATCACACAACACACACAGTAATCACCCAACACACACAGTAATCACACAACACACACAGTAATCACACATCACACACAGTAATCACACAATACACACAGTAATCACATAACACAGACAGTGATCACACAACACACACAGTAATCACACACAACACACACAACAATCAAACATCACACACAGTAATCACACAACACACACAGTAATCACACAACACGTATTGTAATCACACAGCACACACAGTAATCACACAGCACACACAGTAATCACACACAGTAATCACACAACACACACAGTAATCACACAACACGCATTGTAATCACACAACACACACAGTAATCACACAGCACACACAGTAATCACACCACACAGTAATCACACATCACACACAGTAATCACACAACACACACAGTAATCACCCAACACACACAGTAATCACACAACACACACAGTAATCACACAGCACACACAGTAATCACACACAGTAATCACACAACACACACAGTAATCACAACACGCATTGTAATCACACAACACACACAGTAATCACACAGCACACACATTAATCACACACAGTAATCACACAACACACACAGTAATCACTCATCACACAGTAATCACACATCACACACAGTAATCACACAACACACACCGTAATCACACAACACACACAGTAATCACACACAGTAATCACACAGCACATACAGTAATGACACAACACACACAGTAATGACACAACACACACAGTAATCACACAACACACACAGTAATCACACATCACACACGGTAATCACAAATCACACACAGTAATCACACATCACACACAGTAATCACACATCACACATAGTAATCACACATCACACACAGCAATCACACAACACACACAGTAATCACACAACACGCATTGTAATCACACAACACACACAGTAATCACACAGCACACACAGTAATCACACACAGTAATCACACAACACACACAGTAATCACACAACACGCATTGTAATCACACACAGTAATCACACAACACACACAGTAATCACACAACACGCATTGTAATCACACAACACACACAGTAATCACACAGCACACACAGTAATCACACCACACAGTAATCACACATCACACACAGTAATCACACAACACACACAGTAATCACCCAACACACACAGTTATCACACATCACACACAGTAATCACTCATCACACACAGTAATCACACAACACACACAGTAATCACACATCACACACAGTAATCACACAACACACACAGTAATCACACATCACACACAGAAATCACACATCACACATAGTAATCACACATCACACACAGCAATCACACATCACACACAGTAATCACACAGCACACACAGTAATCACACACAGTAATCACACAACGCACACAGTAATCACACAACACGCAATGTAATCACACAACACACACAGTAATCACATAGCATACACAGTAATCACACCACACAGTAATCACACATCACACTCAGTAATCACACAACACACACAGTAATCACCCAACACACACAGTAATCACGCACAACACACACAACAATCACACATCACACACAGTAATCACACAACACACACAGTAATCACATAACACAGACAATGATCACGCAACACACACCGTAATCACACAACACACACAGTAATCACACACAGTAATCACACACAGTAATCACACAGCACATACAGTAATGACACAACACACACAGTAATGACACAACACACACAGTAATCACACAACACACACAGCAATCACACATCACACACAGTAATCACACAGCACACACAGTAATCACACATCATACACAGTAATCACACATCATACACAGTGATCACACAACACACACAGTAATCACACAACACACAGTAATCACACATCACACACAGTAATCACACAGTAATCACACAACACACACAGTAATCACACATCACACACAGTAATCACACAACACACACAGTAATTACACAACACACACAGTAATCACACAACACACACAGTAATCACACATCACACACGGTAATCACAAATCACACACAGTAATCACACATCACACACAGTAATCACACATCACACACAGTTATCACACATCACACACAGCAATCACACATCACACACAGTAATCACACAGCACACACAGTAATCACACACAGTAATCACACAACACATACAGTAATCACACAACACGCATTGTAATCACACAACACACACAGTAATCACATATTAATCACACCACACAGTAATCACACATCACACACAGTAATCACACAACACACACAGTAATCACACAACACACACAGTAATCACCCAACACTAACAGTAATCACACAACACACACAGTAATCACACAACACACACAGTAATCACACATCACACACAGTAATCACACATCACACACAGTAATCACACAGCACACAGTAATCACACACAGCAATCACACATCACACACAGTAATCACACAGCACACACAGTAATCACACATCATACACAGTGATCACACAACACACACAGTAATCACACAACACACTCAGTAATCACACATCACACACAATAATCACACAACACACACAATAATCACACATCACACACAGTAATCACACATCACACAGTAATCACACATCACACACAGTAATCACACAACACACACAGTAATCACACATCACACACAGTAATCACACATCACACACAGTTATCACACAGTAATCACACAACACACAGTAATCACACATCACACACAGTTATCACACAGTAATCACACAACACGCAGAGTAATCACACATCACACACAGTAATCACACAACACACACAGTAATCACACATCACACACAGTAATCACACAACACACACAGTAATCACACAACACACACAGTAATCACACATCACACATAGTAATCACACATCACACAGAGCAATCACACATCACACACAGTAATCACACAACACACACAGTAATCACACAACACGCATTGTAATCACACAACACACACAGTAATCACACAGCACACACAGTAATCACACCACACAGTAATCACACATCACACACAGTAATCACACATCACACACAGTAATCACACAACACACAAAGTAATCACACAGCACACACAGTAATCACACAACACACACAGTAATCACAACACGCATTGTAATCACACAACACACACAGTAATCACACAGCACACACATTAATCACACACAGTAATCACACAACACACACAGTAATCACTCATCACACAGTAATCACACATCACACACAGTAATCACACAACACACACAGTAATCACACATCACACACAGTAATCAAACAACACACACAGTAATCACACAACACACACAGTAATCACACACAGTAATCACACATCACACACAGTAATCACACACAACAATCAAACATCACACACACTAATCACATAACACACACAGTAATCACATAACACAGACAATGATCACGCAACACACACCGTAATCACACAACACACACAGTAATCACACACAGTAATCACACATCACACACAGTAATCACACACCACATACAGTAATGACACAACACACACAGTAATGACACAACACACACAGTAATCACACAACACACACAGCAATCACACATCACACACAGTAATCACACAGCACACACAGTAATCACACATCATACACAGTGATCACACAACAAGGTCTCTGTGTGAGAGTCTCTGTGTGAGAGTCTCTGTATGAGGGTTTCTGTGTGAGTCTCTCGGTCTCTGTGTGAAAGTCTCTGGGTCTCTGTGTGAGTCTCTGGGTCTCTGTGTGAGGGTCTCTGGGTCTCTGTGTGAGGGTCTCTGGGTCTCTGTGTGAGTCTCTGTGTCTCTGTGTGAGAGTCTCTTGGTCTCTGTGTGAGAGTTTCTGTGTGAGAGTCTCTGGGTCTCTGTGTGAGAGTCTCTGGGTCTCTGTGTGAGAGTCTCTGGGTCTCTGTGTGAGGGTCTCTGGGTCTCTGTGTGAAGGTCTCTGTGTGAGAGTCTCTGGGTCTCTGTGTAAGAGTCTCTGGGTCTCTGTGTGAGGGTCTCTGGGTTTCTGTGTGTGAGTCTCTGGGTCTCTGTGTGAGAGTCTTGGTCTCTGTGTGAGGGTCTCTGTGTGAAAGTCTTTGGGTCTCTGTGTGAGGGTCTCTGGGTCTCTGTGTGTTAGTCTCTGGGTCTCTGTGTGAGGGTCGCTGGGTCTCTGTGTGAGGGTCTCTGGGTCTCTGTGTGTGAGTCTCTGGGTCTCTGTGTGAGGGTCGCTGGGTCTCTGTGTGAGAGTCTCTGTGTCTCTGTGTGAGAGTCTATGGGTATCTGTGTGAGGGTCTCTGGGTCTCTGTGTGTGAGTCTCTGGGTCTCTTTGTGAGGGTCTCTGGGTCTCTGTTTGTGAGTCTCTGGGTCTCTGTGTGAGGGTCTCTGGGTCTCTGTGTGAGAGTCTCTGGGTATCTGTGTGAGGGTCTCTGGGTCTCTGTGTGTGAGTCTCTGGGTATCTGAGTGAGCGTCTCTGGGTCTCTGTGTGAGAGTCTATGGGTATCTGTGTGAGCGTCTCTGGGTCTCTGTGTGAGAGTCTCTGGGTCTCTGTGGGAGCGTCTCTGGGTCTCTGTGTTAGAGTCTCTAGGTCTCTGTGTGAGGGTCTCTGTGTGAGAGTCTCTGGGTCTCTGTGTGAGAGTCTCTGTGTGAGAGTCTCTGGGTCTCTGTTTGAGAGTTTCTAGGTCTCTGTGTGAGGGTCTCTGTGTGAGAGTCTCTGGGTCTCTGTATGAGAGTCTCTGTGTCTCTGTGTGAGAGTCTCTTGGTCTCTGTGTGAGAGTTTCTGTGTGAGAGTCTCTGGGTCTCTGTGTGAGAGTCTCTGGGTCTCTGTGTGAGAGTCTCTGGGTCTCTGTGTGAGGGTCTCTGGGTCTCTGTGTGAGTCTCTGGGTCTCTGTGAGAGTCTCTGTGTGAGAGTCTCTGGGTCTCTGTGTGAAGGTCTCTGTGTGAGAGTCTCTGGGTCTCTGTGTAAGAGTCTCTGTGTCTCTGTGTGAGAGTCTATGGGTATCTGTGTGAGGGTCTCTGGGTCTCTGTTTGTGAGTCTCTGGGTCTCTGTGTGAGAGTCTCTGGGTCTCTGTGTGTGAGTCTCTGGGTCTCTGTGTGAGGGTCTCTGGGTCTCTGTTTGTGAGTCTCTGGGTCTCTGTGTGAGGGTCTCTGGGTCTCTGTGTGAGAGTCTCTGGGTATCTGTGTGAGGGTCTCTGGGTCTCTGTGTGAGTCTCTGGGTATCTGAGTGAGCGTCTCTGGGTCTCTGTGTGAGAGTCTATGGGTATCTGTGTGAGAGTCTCTGGGTCTCTGTGGGAGCGTCTCTGGGTCTCTGTGTGAGAGTCTCTAGGTCTCTGTGTGAGAGTCTCTGTGTGAGAGTCTCTGGGTCTCTGTGTGAGAGTCTCTGTGTCTCAGTGTGAGAGTCTCTTGGTCTCTGTGTGAGAGTTTCTGTGTGAGAGTCTCTGGGTCTCTGTGTGAGAGTCTCTGGGTCTCTGTGTGAGAGTCTCTGGGTCTCTGTGTGAGGGTCTCTGGGTCTCTGTGTGAGTCTCTGGGTCTCTGTGAGAGTCTCTGTGTGAGAGTCTCTGGGTCTCTGTGTGAAGGTCTCTGTGTGAGAGTCTCTGGGTCTCTGTGTAAGAGTCTCTGGGTCTCTGTGTGAGGTTGCACAGAATGTGCACGGCGGAAACCACCTGCTAGGCCGTCCTGCCCGCCGCTCTAATCCATTAAAGTTTCCCGGGTCAATGAGATCGTCGCATTGGATATTTTGGGTCCGTTTCCCGCTACTCCTCGGGGTAATAAGTACCTTTGGGTTGGGGTCGAATATTTTACCCGATGGGCCATGGCCTGGCCACTCCCCAACCAGTCTGCAGCAGCCATTACAGAGGCCTTTTTCCAGGGCTACGTCCTGGACAAGGGTGCTCCCGAACGCCTGCTGACCGACCAAGGGAAAAATTTCTCTTCCACCCTGTTGCGGGATGTGTGCAACCTGCTAGGGACACACAAAATTCGCACCTCGCCATATCACCCCCAGACTGACGGTATGGTCGAGCGATTACATAGGACACTTACCTCCATGCTAAGCCACCAGGTGTCTGAGTCACAGACTGATTGGGATCTCCACATACCTGGTGTCTTGGCCGCCTATAGAATGGCGCCCCATGCTGCCACGGGGTACTCGCCATTCTATCTTATGTATGGTAGGGAGGTTTGCCCCCCAATCGACGTACAATTGCACATTAAACAGCCCGCACCTAGGGCTAAGATTGCCGACCACATCCGTGCTAATGTGCGTCGTCTCGTAGATGCCCGGGAGGCTGCTCAAAATAACTCAGAAGCCCGTCAGCTTGCCAACGAGCGGTTGCGGAATCTCCGCACATCCCGCCACGTTTGGGTAGAAGGGGACCGCGCCTGGCTCCACTGCCCGCAGGTACCATTGGCTACTTCCTCAAAACTGCTTAAGCCTTGGAGAGGGCCGGTTGTTATTATTCGCATTCTCCGCCCGCAGTGTGTCAGGATCCAGCATGGCAAGCGACGTTGGTTCGTGCACCCGTCACGTCTAAAACCTTACATTCAACCCTACACACCTCCTTCACATCTCCGGGGCCGAGAGCGCGACATGTCTGACGAGTCGCGCCGCGATGATGCTGCTTCTAACTCTCGGGCAGGTCCCGCTGCCCCGCCCTCAGGTGCCTTGGGAATGAAATCCGCCACGGCCGACCCAGCGGGAACAAGCTTGCCCGCGGGATCAGCGACCCAGGACACAAGCGCAACAGCGGGTCGTCGGTCCCCTCCTGCCTCCGTCGCGACCGATGGACCTGCCACTCGGACTCGCTCAAAACTCAAACGATTTTCATGACCCCCGCCCACGAACTCTCGTCCCAACGCGACGCCACTCACTTTTCCATCATGTATAGTGGGCGATTGGGGCGTGCGTTCATCCTGCATATATGTGTTTATACAGTGTTGTTCTGCATCGGTGACCACAGGAGGGGGAGAGGCGCTTTCTTCTCATTTTTTTTCTTGATTTGTCACACACTCATTCTGATGGTTAACAAATAATTTCTTGTACAATTGTATTTTTTTTGACAACCGGGTCGGCTGGAGGCTACGTAGAGGGGGGTAATGTAGTGACATAAGAAGGGAGGGGCTGCTGGGGGCTCTGGGTTCCCAGGTGGGTCCAGACGCTTAAGCCTCTGGGCGCCAGGCGTTGAGTTCCCAGGGGGTCCAGACGCTTAATCCCCTTGGCGCCGCCAAAGGGGGGGGCTGTGTGTGCTCTGTGGGATATCTGGGGGCGCACACGGCCCCACCCCTCGTTGTACCAGGCATAAAAGGAGAGCTCCCTGGACGATCGGGGCACAGTTGTAACTCAAGACCCAAGACCCACGACCAGCCATCTGAAGACCCGGGGATGCTGTGAGAGCCAGCGCTGGGACTCTGGAACTCCCGACTCTACGACCTTGTGAGGGCGAGTTCCGGAGCGTAGCCAGAGTAGAGTATCTAGGCTGTGTAGCTAGGCTGTGTACCTAGGCTGTAACAGAGTATCAGGACTGTTGGACTGTTGGAGTGTTGTATTGTAATAAAGAAGTTACCTCTACAAGTGTCTCCGAAACCTGTTACAAGTCTCTGGATCTCTGTGTGAGGGTCTCTGTGTGAGGGACTCTGGGTCTCTGTGTGAGAGTCTTTGGGTCTCTGTGTGAGGGTCTCTGGGTCTCTGTGTGAGGGTCTCTGGGTCTCTGTGTGAGGGTCTCTGGGTCTCTGTGTGAGAGTTTCTGTGTGAGAGTCTATGGGTCTCTGTGTGAGAGTCTCTGGGTCTCTGTGTGAGGGTCTCTGGGTCTCTGTGTGAGAATCTGTGGGTCTCTGTGTGAGAGTCTCTGGGTCTCTGTGTGAGGGTCTCTGTGTGAAAGTCTCTGGGTCTCTGTGGGAGCGTCTCTGGGTCTCTGTGTGAAAGTCTGAGGGTCTCTGTGTGAGAGTCTCTGTGTGAGAGTCTCTGGGTCTCTGTGTGAGGGTCTCTGGGTCTCTGTGTGAGGATCTCTGGGTCTCTGTGTGAGAGTCTCTGTGTGAGAGTCTCTGGGTCTCTGTGTGAGAGTCTCTGGGTCTCTGTGTGAGAGTCTCTGGGTCTCTGTGTGAGAGTCTCTGTGTGAGAGTCTCTGGGTCTCTGTGTGAGAGTCTCTGGGTCTCTGTGTGTGAGTCTCTGGGTCTCTGTGTGAGGGTCGCTGGATCTCTGTGTGAGGGTCGCTGGATCTCTGTGTGAGGGTCTCTGGGTCTCTGTGTGTGAGTCTCTGGGTCTCTGTGTGAGAGTCTCTGGGTCTCTGTGTGAGAGTCTCTGGGTCTCTGTGTGAGAGTCTCTGGGTCTCTGTGTGAGAGTTTCTGTGTGAGAGTCTATGGGTCTCTGTGTGAGAGTCTCTGTGTGAGAGTCTCTGGGTCTCTGTGTGAGAGTCTCTGGGTCTCTGTGTGAGGGTCGCTGGGTCTCTGTGTGAGGGTCTCTGGGTCTCTGTGTGTGAGTCTCTGGGTCTCTGTGTGAGGGTCGCTGGATCTGTGTGAGGGTCTCTGGGTCTCTGTGTGTGAGTCTCTGGGTCTCTGTGAGAGTCTCTGGGTCTCTGTGTGAGAGTCTCTGGGTCTCTGTGTGAGAGTCTCTGAGTCTCTGGGTCTCTGTGTGAGAGTCTCTTAGTCTCTGGGTCTCTGTGTGAGAGTCTCTGGGTCTCTGTGTGAGGGTCTCTGGGTCTCTGTGTGAGAGTTTCTGTGTGAGGGACTCTGGGTCTCTGTGGGAGCATCTCTGGGTCTCTGTGTGAGAGTCTCTGGGTCTCTGTGGGAGCGTCTCTGGGTCTCTGTGTGAAAGTCTGAGGGTCTCTGTGGGAGCGTCTCTGGGTCTCTGTGTGAGAGTCTCTGGGTCTCTGTGTGAGAGTCTCTGGGTCTCTGTGGGAGAGTCTCTGGGTCTCTGTGTGAGAGTCTCAGGGTCTCTGTGTGAGGGTCTCTGGGTCTCTGTGTGAGTATATCTGGGTCTCTGTGTGAGAGTCTCTGTGTGAGAGTCTCTGGGTCTCTGTGTGAGAGTCTCTGGGTCTCTGTGTGAGAGTTTCTGTGTGAGAGTATATGGGTCTCTGTGTGAGAGTCTCTGTGTGAGAGTCTCTGGGTCTCTGTGTGAGAGCCTCTGGGTCTCTGTGTGAGGGTCTCTGGGTCTCTGTGTGAGAGTCTCTGGGTCTCTGTGTGAGGGTCTCTGTGTGAGGGACTCTGGGTCTCTGTGTGAGAGTCTTTGGGTCTCTGTGTGAGGGTCTCTGGGTCTCTGTGTGAGGGTCTCTGGGTCTCTGTGTGAGGGTCTCTGGGTCTCTGTGTGAGAGTTTCTGTGTGAGAGTCTATGGGTCTCTGTGTGAGAGTCTCTGGGTCTCTGTGTGAGGGTCTCTGGGTCTCTGTGTGAGAGTCTGTGGGTCTCTGTGTGAGAGTCTCTGGGTCTCTGTGTGAGGGTCTCTGTGTGAAAGTCTCTGGGTCTCTGTGGGAGCGTCTCTGGGTCTCTGTGTGAAAGTCTGAGGGTCTCTGTGTGAGAGTCTCTGTGTGAGAGTCTCTGGGTCTCTGTGTGAGGGTCTCTGGGTCTCTGTGTGAGGATCTCTGGGTCTCTGTGTGAGAGTCTCTGTGTGAGAGTCTCTGGGTCTCTGTGTGAGAGTCTCTGGGTCTCTGTGTGAGAGTCTCTGGGTCTCTGTGTGAGAGTCTCTGTGTGAGAGTCTCTGGGTCTCTGTGTGAGAGTCTCTGGGTCTCTGTGTGTGATTCTCTGGGTCTCTGTGTGAGGGTCGCTGGATCTCTGTGTGAGGGTCGTTGGATCTCTGTGTGAGGGTCTCTGGGTCTCTGTGTGTGAGTCTCTGGGTCTCTGTGTGAGAGTCTCTGGGTCTCTGTGTGAGAGTCTCTGGGTCTCTGTGTGAGAGTCTCTGGGTCTCTGTGTGAGAGTCTCTGTGTGAGAGTCTCTGGGTCTCTGTGTGAGAGTCTCTGGGTCTCTGTGTGAGGGTCGCTGGGTCTCTGTGTGAGGGTCTCTGGGTCTCTGTGTGTGAGTCTCTGGGTCTCTGTGTGAGGGTCGCTGGATCTGTGTGAGGGTCTCTGGGTCTCTGGGTCTCTGTGTGAGAGTCTCTTAGTCTCTGGGTCTCTGTGTGAGAGTCTCTGGGTCTCTGTGTGAGGGTCTCTGGGTCTCTGTGTGAGAGTTTCTGTGTGAGGGACTCTGGGTCTCTGTGGGAGCATCTCTGGGTCTCTGTGTGAGAGTCTCTGGGTCTCTGTGGGAGCGTCTCTGGGTCTCTGTGTGAAAGTCTGAGGGTCTCTGTGGGAGCGTCTCTGGGTCTCTGTGTGAGAGTCTCTGGGTCTCTGTGTGAGAGTCTCTGGGTCTCTGTGTGAGGGTCGCTGGGTCTCTGTGTGAGGGTCTCTGGGTCTCTGTGTGTGAGTCTCTGGGTCTCTGTGTGAGGGTCGCTGGATCTGTGTGAGGGTCTCTGGGTCTCTGTGTGTGAGTCTCTGGGTCTCTGTGAGAGTCTCTGGGTCTCTGTGTGAGAGTCTCTGGGTCTCTGGGTCTCTGTGTGAGAGTCTCTTAGTCTCTGGGTCTCTGTGTGAGAGTCTCTGGGTCTCTGTGTGAGGGTCTCTGGGTCTCTGTGTGAGAGTTTCTGTGTGAGGGACTCTGGGTCTCTGTGGGAGCATCTCTGGGTCTCTGTGTGAGAGTCTCTGGGTCTCTGTGGGAGCGTCTCTGGGTCTCTGTGTGAAAGTCTGAGGGTCTCTGTGGGAGCGTCTCTGGGTCTCTGTGTGAGAGTCTCTGGGTCTCTGTGTGAGAGTCTCTGGGTCTCTGTGGGAGCGTCTCTGGGTCTCTGTGTGAGAGTCTCTGGGTCTCTGTGTGAGGGTCTCTGGGTCTCTGTGTGAGGATATCTGGGTCTCTGTGAGAGTTTCTGTGTGAGAGTATATGGGTCTCTGTGTGAGAGTCTCTGTGTGAGAGTCTCTGGGTCTCTGTGTGAGAGTCTCTGGGTCTCTGTGTGAGGATCTCTGCGTCTCTGTTTGAGGGTCTCTGTGTGAGGGTCGCTGGATCTCTGTGTGAGGGTCGCTGGATCTCTGTGTGAGGGTCTCTGGGTCTCTGTGTGAGAGTCTCTGTGTGAGAGTCTCTGGGTCTCTGTGTGAGAGTTTCTAGGTCTCTGTGTGAGGGTCTCTGTGTGAGAGTCTCTGGGTCTCTGTGTAGTCAGTTCGAATTAGGTGCACACACACGCAGCTTGGAGGCAACACTATTTATTAAACGGTAAGTAATATAACACTGTACATAAGGTGGTGACCACCTTCCTCAACTCACTAACACTCTGGAACACGACACAGACTGGACCAGGCAGGCAACGGCCTGCCTGGCCCAGGACGACGACTCGGGACTTGACGACCGATGATGTCTTCACTTTGGAGTACAGTACAACAGCAGCCTCGCTCTGCGTTCACACCACGCTTATATTTGGTTTCGCGTGGCTGGCTCCGCCCCGGCGTGGCTGGCTCTCTTCAGGCCACGCCTCCCTTCCCAGGACACGCCTCACTTCCCCCACCTCTGGGAGGGTCCGGATCCCTCCACCACGCGACCCCCCAGGCACCCCCTTGGGGCCCCCAGCCTTCGTACGGGCCGACACAGTAGTGACCTTTCTCTGTCACTACATCACCCCCTCCTGTATAAACACACAGCCGTCCCCGGCTGTAACACAACTGTGAAACATCGAAAATGTGTGCCTCCGAACCAACAACATCAATAAATGACCGGCGACCGATAAGAAATACAATCACGTAATATATACAGAATCGACGAGGGTAAAAGGGAACCGCATAGAAAACGGGGAATTAACAACAATTATACATGAAAACTGGCTAACCCACTTACGCTCCAGCACAGCCCCCCCACCCGTTAGAATCACGCATGCAATGACAGTCACCCGTTAGCACCCCCCCCGCCTTTCCGACGTGGCGTCACAACTAGTAGCACGCGTCGGCCATATCGGGGGGGGAATTTCCATGTAACCACCCCACCGCCTTTCCGACGCGGTGTCACAACCAGTAGCACGCGTCGGCCATATCGAGGGGGGAATTTCCATGTTACCACCCCACCGCCTTTCCGACGCGGCGTCACAACCAGTAGCACGCGTCGGCCATATCGGGGGGGGAATTTCCATGTTACCACCCCACCGCCTTTCCAACGCGGCGTCACAACCAGTAGCACGCGTCGGCCATATCGGGGGGGGAATTTCCATGTTACCACCCCACCGCCTTTCCAACGCGGCGTCACAACCAGTAGCACGCGTCGGCCATATCGGGGGGGGAATTTCCATGTTACCACCCCACCGCCTTTCCGACGCGGCGTCACAACCAGCAGCACGCGTCGGCCATATCGGTGGGATTTTAACCCAGTCTCTCTCCAAGACTCGCATCGCAGCATATAGCTGTACCGACCAAGCCGAGACGACCCATCGTTCACTCACTGCACAACATGCACCCTAACAACTGAGGGATACAGTCCCAACGTAACAGGACAACTCCACCTGAACCTTACGAATCTCCAGCCCACTGTTTCAACACACCTCCGAGTGTCTCACTCTCCGGGCCGTCAGGTCAAGCCATCAGACACAGCATGATGGGACCACACTCTCTGAGCCATGTGAGCGCACAGCCCACTTGGCTAGACAAGCCACGGAGTGTCTCGATCTCCGGGCTGTCAGGTCAAGCTGTCAAGACAGCATGACGGGACCACACTCTCTGAGCCATGTGAGCGCACAGCCCACTAGGCTAGACAAGCCACGGAGTGTCTCGATCTCCGGGCTGTCAGGTCAAGCCGTCAGCCATTGCATGACGGGACCACACTCTCCGAGCCATGTGAGCGCACAGCCCACTAGGCTAGACATACCACGGAGTGTTTCAATCTCCGGGCTGTCAGGTCAAGCCGTCAGCCATTGCATGACGGGACCACACTCTCCGAGCCCTGTGAGCGCACAGCCCACTAGGCTAGACATGCCACGGAGTGTTTCAATCTCCGGGCTGTCAGGTCAAGCCGTCAGCCATTGCATGACGGGACCACAACGTTCATGTTAGACACGCAACACTCACTGGGCCATCCTGGTCAGGACCTGCGCCCCAAGATAGGTGACAGCCAGCAGCACAATTCCAAATCCCTGGCCGCATGTCACCATCACAATTTAACACCATCACAACACATACAATTTGAATTATGATCCCCCACAGAACTGATCCAATGCCGAACAGGTACGCACAATTTGTGACGATCCCGAATATTCAATGGGTCACAACAATACACCTCACATCCCGTATCCGTACACATCATCTCCGAGACTCGCATTGCAGCATGCAGCTGTACCAACCGAGTGGAGAGCAACGCAATTTGACGGCAATTAACGGAAACGGACCCCCGATCCATGTAGAACACAAGGAGCATTCTCGCACAAAAGACATCATCTGTGCAACAACGGACAGGAACCAACCAGTGAGTTTGAAACGAATCGAACCTGTCATTTCAAAATCTCCTTCAACATTAACCATGGGACTCAGGGCATTCGAATTTTGAGAGCAAAAAACTATACACAAACCCCAAGAATCGCCAAATTGATTAATACAGTATATGCAGTATATGAAATTCGTACAGTGAATCATTTGGCGCAATGCTCCATCCAGTCCCCACATGGCAACACACACAATCAATACTCCAGACAATCCGTACATAGTAAATAATCACAAGCAAGTACCCAACATTCCATACACTGTTAACAATTCCAAGCAAAGCTCCATACGGTCTGTACCTTGGCAACAATGACGATCAAAGTTTCTTACAGTTACACGTGGCAATCACGAGCGAAACTCCATACAGTAAACACAATAACAACGGCGATTTCGCAACAAAACGATGTAACAACACGAGTCATTAACACTGCAACATACAGGATATCAACGGAGCTCGGGACACCAACACGAATTAATCATTAACTACACCCAGAAGATACCGATCTCGACGCCGTATTTAACCGTCCGCGAGGAACACAAAACCGGAGAGTCAAACTGAAAAAGTCCCTCCCAGCAGTGTCTCCAACGTCGAAACCCTCTCTTCAATCACGGGCCCCTCTCGCTCTCACCACCGATGCCCTCCCCCGCTCTTCTTACTTCAATGTGGGGAGGGAGGCCCGTAATCACAGGGCTGCAGCAACGCGCCGCCAGGCCGGCGCAGCACACAAGGCTCAAAAGGCGGGAACGCCGCCATCGCGAAAACACTGCCGCGGTGAAAATGGCGGGAACGCCGCTGTGGGAAGTGCGGGAACGCCCACACGTTGAAATGGCGGGAACGCCGTCGCCGCGGGAACGCTGGCACGTAAAAAAAAATGGCGGGAACGCCGGCACGTTGAAGTGGCGGGAAACCCCCGGCATGGTGCAAATGGCGGGAACGCCGGCGCTGTGAAACTGGCGGGAACGCCGCCGCAGTGAAATGCAGGAACGCCGGCACCGCCGAAACGGCGCGAACGCCACAGCTGCGTCATCTTGCAATTTCGCCATCACTCACCAACACCCGGCCACTCCCTTGCCACCAGCAGCTGGTCGAGTTGACGAGCGACGTCGCTCCAACTCGCCGTCGATGGCGACCAGCCCGGGCTCGCAGCCTCCTCCCATGCAGGCTGCAGTCGCCCATCCCCCGGGGCACATCCCCGGGGCCCCAGACTCCGTGGTCGTCGCAGGGAGAGGCCAGGTACAACCCACACCGTCCATCCGCACCTCCGGTTGGGTCTTGCACTCCGCTGCCAGCTTTTACACCATGGCAGCGAAGGGTACAGCTTCTTCAAATTAATCAGCGAAAGTTCGATGACCACTTCTACACCAAATGTAGTCAGTTCGAATTAGGTGCACACACACGCAGCTTGGAGGCAACACTATTTATTAAACGGTAAGTAATATAACACTGTACATAAGGTGGTGACCACCTTCCTCAACTCACTAACACTCTGGAACACGACACAGACTGGACCAGGCAGGCAACGGCCTGCCTGGCCCAGGACGACGACTCGGGACTTGACGACCGATGATGTCTTCACTTTGGAGTACAGTACAACAGCAGCCTCGCTCTGCGTTCACACCACGCTTATATTTGGTTTCGCGTGGCTGGCTCCGCCCCGGCGTGGCTGGCTCTCTTCAGGCCACGCCTCCCTTCCCAGGACACGCCTCACTTCCCCCACCTCTGGGAGGGTCCGGATCCCTCCACCACGCGACCCCCCAGGCACCCCCTTGGGGCCCCCAGCCTTCGTACGGGCCGACACAGTAGTGACCTTTCTCTGTCACTACATCTGTATGAGAGTCTCTTGGTCTCTGTGTGAGAGTTTCTGTGTGAGAGTCTATGGGTCTCTGTGTGAGAGTCTCTGGGTCTCTGTGTGAGAGTCTCTGGGTCTCTGTGTGAGGGTCTCTGGTTCTCTGTGTGAGTCTCTGGGTCTCTGTGAGAGTCTCTGTGTGAGAGTCTCTGGGTCTCTGTGTGAAGGTCTCTGTGTGAGAGTCTCTGGGTCTCTGTGTAAGAGTCTCTGGGTCTCTGTGTGAGGGTCTCTGGGTTTCTGTGTGTGAGTCTCTGGGTCTCTGTGTGAGAGTCTTGGTCTCTGTGTGAGGGTCTCTGTGTGAGAGTCTCTGGGTCTCTGTGTGAGGGTCTCTGGGTCTCTGTGTGTGAGTCTCTGGGTCTCTGTGTGAGGGTCGCTGGGTCTCTGTGTGAGGGTCTCTGGGTCTCTGTGTGTGAGTCTCTGGGTCTCTGTGTGAGGGTCGCTGGGTCTCTGTGTGAGAGTCTCTGGGTCTCTGTGTAAGAGTCTCTGGGTCTCTGTGTGAGGGTCTCTGGGTTTCTGTGTGTGAGTCTCTGGGTCTCTGTGTGAGAGTCTTGGTCTCTGTGTGAGGGTCTCTGTGTGAGAGTCTCTGGGTCTCTGTGTGAGGGTCTCTGGGTCTCTGTGTGTGAGTCTCTGGGTCTCTGTGTGAGGGTCGCTGGGTCTCTGTGTGAGGGTCTCTGGGTCTCTGTGTGTGAGTCTCTGGGTCTCTGTGTGAGGGTCTCTGGGTCTCTGTGTGTGAGTCTCTGGGTCTCTGTGTGAGGGTCGCTGGGTCTCTGTGTGAGGGTCTCTGGGTCTCTGTGTGTGAGTCTCTGGGTCTCTGTGTGAGGGTCTCTGGGTCTCTGTTTTTGAGTCTCTGGGTCTCTGTGTGAGGGTCTCTGGGTCTCTGTGTGAGAGTCTCTGGGTATCTGTGTGAGGGTCTCTGGGTCTCTGTGTGAGTCTCTGGGTATCTGAGTGAGCGTCTCTGGGTCTCTGTGTGAGAGTCTATGGGTATCTGTGTGAGCGTCTCTGAGTCTCTGTGTGAGAGTCTCTGGGTCTCTGTGGGAGCGTCTCTGGGTCTCTGTGTGAGAGTCTCTAGGTCTCTGTGTGAGGGTCTCTGTGTGAGAGTCTCTGGGTCTCTGTGTGAGAGTCTCTGGGTCTCTGTGTGAGAGTTTCTGTGGGAGCGTCTCTGGGTCTCTGTGTGAGAGTCTCTAGGTCTCTGTGTGAGGGTCTCTGTGTGAGAGTCTCTGCGTCTCTGTATGAGATTCTCTGGGTCTCTGTATGAGAGTCTCTGGGTCTCTGTGTGAGAGTTTCTAGGTCTCTGTGTGAGGGTCTCTGTGTGAGAGTCTCTGGGTCTCTGTATGAGAATCTCTGGGTCTCTGTGTGAGAGTTTCTGTGTGAGAGTCTCTGTGTGAGAGTCTCTGGGTCTCTGTGTGAGAGTCTCTGGGTCTCTGTGTGAGAGTCTCTGGGTCTCTGTGGGAGCGTCTCTGGGTCTCTGTGTGAGAGTCTCTGGGTCTCTGTGTGAGTCTCTGGGTCTCTGTGAGAGTCTCTGTGTGAGAGTCTCTGGGTCTCTGTGTGAAGGTCTCTGTGTGAGAGTCTCTGGGTCTCTGTGTAAGAGTCTCTGGGTCTCTGTGTGAGGGTCTCTGGGTTTCTGTGTGTGAGTCTCTGGGTCTCTGTGTGAGAGTCTTGGTCTCTGTGTGAGGGTCTCTGTGTGAAAGTCTCTGGGTCTCTGTGTGAGGGTCTCTGGGTCTCTGTGTGTGAGTCTCTGGGTCTCTGTGTGAGGGTCGCTGGGTCTCTGTGTGAGGGTCTCTGGGTCTCTGTGTGTGAGTCTCTGGGTCTCTGTGTGAGGGTCTCTGGGTCTCTGTTTGTGAGTCTCTGGAAACTGTGTGAGGGTCTCTGTGTGAGAGTCTCTGGGTCTCTGTGTGAGGGTCGCTGGGTCTCTGTATGAGAGTCTCTGGGTCTCTGTGTGAGAGTTTCTGTGTGAGAGTATCTGTGTGAGAGTCTCTGGGTCTCTGTGTGAGAGTCTATGGGTCTCTGTGTGAGAGTCTCTGTGTGAGAGTCTCTGGGTCTCTGTATGAGCGTCTCTGGGTCTCTGTGTGAGAGTCTCTGGGTCTCTGTGTGAGGGACTCTGGGTCTCTGTGTGAGAGTTTCTGTGTGAAAGTCTCTGGGTCTCTGTGTGAGAGTCTCTAGGTCTCTGTGTGAGAGTCTCTGTGTGAGAATCTCTGGGTCTCTGTGTGAGAGTTTCTGTGGGAGCGTTTCTGGGTCTCTGTGTGAGAGTCTCTAGGTCTCTGTGTGAGGGTCTCTGTGTGAGAGTCTCTGGGTCTCTGTATGAGATTCTCTGGGTCTCTGTATGAGAGTCTCTGGGTCTCTGTGTGAGAGTTTCTAGGTCTCTGTGTGAGGGTCTCTGTGTGAGAGTCTCTGGGTCTCTGTATGAGAGTCTCTGGGTCTCTGTGTGAGAGTTTCTGTGTGAGAGTATCTGTGTGAGAGTCTCTGGGTCTCTGTGTGAGAGTCTACGGGTCTCTGTGTGAGAGTCTCTGTGTGAGAGTCTCTGTGTGAGAGTCTCTGGGTCTCTGTATGAGCGTCTCTGGGTCTCTGTGTGAGAGTCTCTGGGTCTCTGTGTGAGGGACTCTGGGTCTCTGTGGGATCGTCTCTGGGTCTCTGTGTGAGAGTCTCTGGGTCACTGTGTGAGAGTTTATGGGTCTCTGTGTGAGAGTCTCTGGGTCTCTGTGTGAGAGTCTCTGTGTGAGAGTCTCTGGGTCTCTGTGTGAGGGTCTCTGTGTGAGGTACTCTGGGTCTCTGTGGGAGCGTCTCTGGGTCTCTGTGTGAGAGTCTCTGGGTCTCTGTGGGAGCCTCTCAGGGTCTCTGTGTGAGAGTCTCTGGGTCTCTGTGTGAGAGTCTATGGGTCTCTGTGTGAGGGTCTCTGGGTCTCTGTGAGTCTCTGGGTCTCTGTGTGAGAGTCTCTGGGTCTCTGTGTGAGAGCCTCTGGGTCTCTGTGTGAGGGTCTCTGGGTCTCTGTGTGAGCGTCTCTGGGTCTCTGTGTGAGGGTCTCTGGGTCTCTGTGTGAGGGTCTCTGGGTCTCTGTGTGAGAGTCTCTGTGTGAGAGTCTCTGGGTCTCTGTGTGAGAGTCTCTGTGTCTCTGTGTGTGAGTCTCTGGGTCTCTGTGCGAGGGTCGCTGGATCTCTGTGTGAGGGTCGCTGGATCTCTGTGTGAGGGTCTCTGGGTCTCTGTGTGTGAGTCTCTGGGTCTCTGTGTGAGAGTCTCTGGGTCTCTGTGTGAGAGTCTCTGGGTCTCTGTGTGAGAGTCTCTGGGTCTCTGTGTGAGAGTCTCTGTGTGAGAGTCTCTGGGTCTCTGTGTGAGAGTCTCTGGGTCTCTGTGTGAGGGTCTCTGGGTCTCTGTGTGTGAGTCTCTGGGTCTCTGTGTGAGAGTCTCTGGGTCTCTGTGTGAGAGTCTCTGGGTCTCTGTGTGAGAGTCTCTGGGTCTCTGTGTGAGAGTCTCTGTGTGAGAGTCTCTGGGTCTCTGTGTGAGAGTCTCTGGGTCTCTGTGTGAGGGTCTCTGGGTCTCTGTGTGTGAGTCTCTGGGTCTCTGTGTGAGGGTCGCTGGATCTGTGTGAGGGTCTCTGGGTCTCTGTGTGTGAGTCTCTGGGTCTCTGTGAGAGTCTCTGGGTCTCTGTGTGAGAGTCTCTGGGTCTCTGTGTGAGAGTCTCTGAGTCTCTGGGTCTCTGTGTGAGAGTCTCTTAGTCTCTGGGTCTCTGTGTGAGAGTCTCTGGGTCTCTGTGTGAGGGTCTCTGGGTCTCTGTGTGAGAGTTTCTGTGTGAGGGACTCTGGGTCTCTGTGGGAGCATCTCTGGGTCTCTGTGTGAGAGTCTCTGGGTCTCTGTGGGAGCGTCTCTGGGTCTCTGTGTGAGAGCCTCTGGGTCTCTGTGTGAGGGTCTCTGGGTCTCTGTGTGAGGATATCTGGGTCTCTGTGTGAGAGTCTCTGTGTGAGAGTCTCTGGGTCTCTGTGTGAGAATCTCTGGGTCTCTGTGTGAGAGTTTCTGTGTGAGAGTATATGGGTCTCTGTGTGAGAGTCTCTGTGTGAGAGTCTCTGGGTCTCTGTGTGAGAGTCTCTGGGTCTCTGTGTGAGGATCTCTGCGTCTCTGTTTGAGGGTCTCTGTGTGAGGGTCGCTGGATCTCTGTGTGAGGGTCGCTGGATCTCTGTGTGAGGGTCTCTGGGTCTCTGTGTGAGAGTCTCTGTGTGAGAGTCTCTGGGTCTCTGTGTGAGAGTTTCTAGGTCTCTGTGTGAGGGTCTCTGTGTGAGAGTCTCTGGGTCTCTGTATGAGAGTCTCTGTGTCTCTGTGTGAGAGTCTCTTGGTCTCTGTGTGAGAGTTTCTGTGTGAGAGTCTCTGGGTCTCTGTGTGAGAGTCTCTGGGTCTCTGTGTGAGAGTCTCTGGGTCTCTGTGTGAGGGTCTCTGGGTCTCTGTGTGAGTCTCTGGGTCTCTGTGAGAGTCTCTGTGTGAGAGTCTCTGGGTCTCTGTGTGAAGGTCTTTGTGTGAGAGTCTCTGGGTCTCTGTGTAAGAGTCTCTGGGTCTCTGTGTGAGGGTTTCTGGGTTTCTGTGTGTGAGTCTCTGGGTCTCTGTGTGAGAGTCTTGGTCTCTGTGTGAGGGTCTCTGTGTGAGAGTCTCTGGGTCTCTGTGTGAGGGTCTCTGGGTCTCTGTGTGTGAGTCTCTGGGTCTCTGTGTGAGGGTCGCTGGGTCTCTGTGTGAGGGTCTCTGGGTCTCTGTGTGTGAGTCTCTGGGTCTCTGTGTGAGGGTCGCTGGGTCTCTGTGTGAGAGTCTCTGGGTCTCTGTGTAAGAGTCTCTGGGTCTCTGTGTGAGGGTCTCTGGGTTTCTGTGTGTGAGTCTCTGGGTCTCTGTGTGAGAGTCTTGGTCTCTGTGTGAGGGTCTCTGTGTGAGAGTCTCTGGGTCTCTGTGTGAGGGTCTCTGGGTCTCTGTGTGTGAGTCTCTGGGTCTCTGTGTGAGGGTCGCTGGGTCTCTGTGTGAGGGTCTCTGGGTTTCTGTGTGTGAGTCTCTGGGTCTCTGTGTGAGGGTCTCTGGGTCTCTGTTTTTGAGTCTCTGGGTCTCTGTGTGAGGGTCTCTGGGTCTCTGTGTGAGAGTCTCTGGGTATCTGTGTGAGGGTCTCTGGGTCTCTGTGTGAGTCTCTGGGTATCTGAGTGAGCGTCTCTGGGTCTCTGTGTGAGAGTCTATGGGTATCTGTGTGAGCGTCTTTGAGTCTCTGTGTGAGAGTCTCTGGGTCTCTGTGGGAGCGTCTCTGGGTCTCTGTGTGAGAGTCTCTAGGTCTCTGTGTGAGGGTCTCTGTGTGAGAGTCTCTGGGTCTCTGTGTGAGAGTCTCTGGGTCTCTGTGTGAGAGTTTCTGTGTGAAAGTCTCTGGGTCTCTGTGTGAGAGTCTCTGTGTGAGAGTCTCTGGGTCTCTGTGTGAGGGTCTCTGTGTGAGGTACTCTGGGTCTCTGTGGGAGCGTCTCTGTGTCTCTGTGTGAGAGTCTCTGGGTCTCTGTGGGAGCCTCTCCGGGTCTCTGTGTGAGAGTCTCTGGGTCTCTGTGTGAGAGTCTATGGGTCTCTGTGTGAGGGTCTCTGGGTCTCTGTGAGTCTCTGGGTCTCTGTGTGAGAGTCTCTGGGTCTCTGTGTGAGAGCCTCTGGGTCTCTGTGTGAGGGTCTCTGGGTCTCTGTGTGAGCGTCTCTGGGTCTCTGTGTGAGGGTCTCTGGGTCTCTGTGTGAGGGTCTCTGGGTCTCTGTGTGAGAGTCTCTGTGTGAGAGTCTCTGGGTCTCTGTGTGAGAGTCTCTGGGTCTCTGTGTGAGGGTCTCTGGGTCTCTGTGTGAGCGTCTCTGGGTCTCTGTGTGAGGGTCTCCGGGTCTCTGTGTGAGCGTCTCTGGGTCTCTGTGTGAGAGTCTATGGGTCTCTGTGTGAGGGTCTCTGGGTCTCTGTGAGTCTCTGGGTCTCTGTGTGAGAGTCTCTGGGTCTCTGTGTGAGAGCCTCTGGGTCTCTGTGTGAGGGTCTCTGGGTCTCTGTGTGAGCGTCTCTGGGTCTCTGTGTGAGGGTCTCTGGGTCTCTGTGTGAGGGTCTCTGGGTCTCTGTGTGAGAGTCTCTGTGTGAGAGTCTCTGGGTCTCTGTGTGAGAGTCTCTGTGTCTCTGTGTGTGAGTCTCTGGGTCTCTGTGTGAGGGTCGCTGGATCTCTGTGTGAGGGTCGCTGGATCTCTGTGTGAGGGTCTCTGGGTCTCTGTGTGTGAGTCTCTGGGTCTCTGTGTGAGAGTCTCTGGGTCTCTGTGTGAGAGTCTCTGGGTCTCTGTGTGAGAGTCTCTGGGTCTCTGTGTGAGAGTCTCTGTGTGAGAGTCTCTGGGTCTCTGTGTGAGAGTCTCTGGGTCTCTGTGTGAGGGTCGCTGGGTCTCTGTGTGAGGGTCTCTGGGTCTCTGTGTGTGAGTCTCTGGGTCTCTGTGGGAGCGTCTCTGGGTCTCTGTGTGAGAGTCTCTGGGTCTCTGTGTGAGGGTCTCTGGGTCTCTGTGTGAGGATATCTGGGTCTCTGCGTGAGAGTCTCTGTGTGAGAGTCTCTGGGTCTCTGTGTGAGAGTCTCTGGGTCTCTGTGTGAGAGTTTCTGTGTGAGAGTATATGGGTCTCTGTGTGAGAGTCTCTGTGTGAGAGTCTCTGGGTCTCTGTGTGAGAGTCTCTGGGTCTCTGTGTGAGGATCTCTGCGTCTCTGTTTGAGGGTCTCTGTGTGAGGGTCGCTGGATCTCTGTGTGAGGGTCGCTGGATCTCTGTGTGAGGGTCTCTGGGTCTCTGTGTGAGAGTCTCTGTGTGAGAGTCTCTGGGTCTCTGTGTGAGAGTCTCTGGGTCTCTGTGTGAGAGTTTCTAGGTCTCTGTGTGAGGGTCTCTGTGTGAGAGTCTCTGGGTCTCTGTATGAGAGTCTCTGTGTCTCTGTGTGAGAGTCTCTTGGTCTCTGTGTGAGAGTTTCTGTGTGAGAGTCTCTGGGTCTCTGTGTGAGAGTCTCTGGGTCTCTGTGTGAGAGTCTCTGGGTCTCTGTGTGAGGGTCTCTGGGTCTCTGTGTGAGTCTCTGGGTCTCTGTGAGAGTCTCTGTGTGAGAGTCTCTGGGTCTCTGTGTGAAGGTCTCTGTGTGAGAGTCTCTGGGTCTCTGTGTAAGAGTCTCTGGGTCTCTGTGTGAGGGTCTCTGGGTTTCTGTGTGTGAGTCTCTGGGTCTCTGTGTGAGAGTCTTGGTCTCTGTGTGAGGGTCTCTGTGTGAGAGTCTCTGGGTCTCTGTGTGAGGGTCTCTGGGTCTCTGTGTGTGAGTCTCTGGGTCTCTGTGTGAGGGTCTCTGGGTCTCTGTTTTTGAGTCTCTGGGTCTCTGTGTGAGGGTCTCTGGGTCTCTGTGTGAGAGTCTCTGGGTATCTGTGTGAGGGTCTCTGGGTCTCTGTGTGAGTCTCTGGGTATCTGAGTGAGCGTCTCTGGGTCTCTGTGTGAGAGTCTATGGGTATCTGTGTGAGCGTCTCTGAGTCTCTGTGTGAGAGTCTCTGGGTCTCTGTGGGAGCGTCTCTGGGTCTCTGTGTGAGAGTCTCTAGGTCTCTGTGTGAGGGTCTCTGTGTGAGAGTCTCTGGGTCTCTGTGTGAGAGTCTCTGGGTCTCTGTGTGAGAGTTTCTGTGTGAAAGTCTCTGGGTCTCTGTGTGAGAGTCTCTGTGTGAGAGTCTCTGGGTCTCTGTGTGAGGGTCTCTGTGTGAGGTACTCTGGGTCTCTGTGGGAGCGTCTCTGGGTCTCTGTGTGAGAGTCTCTGGGTCTCTGTGGGAGCCTCTCCGGGTCTCTGTGTGAGAGTCTCTGGGTCTCTGTGTGAGAGTCTATGGGTCTCTGTGTGAGGGTCTCTGGGTCTCTGTGAGTCTCTGGGTCTCTGTGTGAGAGTCTCTGGGTCTCTGTGTGAGAGCCTCTGGGTCTCTGTGTGAGGGTCTCTGGGTCTCTGTGTGAGCGTCTCTGGGTCTCTGTGTGAGGGTCTCTGGGTCTCTGTGTGAGGGTCTCTGGGTCTCTGTGTGAGAGTCTCTGTGTGAGAGTCTCTGGGTCTCTGTGTGAGAGTCTCTGTGTCTCTGTGTGTGAGTCTCTGGGTCTCTGTGTGAGGGTCGCTGGATCTCTGTGTGAGGGTCGCTGGATCTCTGTGTGAGGGTCTCTGGGTCTCTGTGTGTGAGTCTCTGGGTCTCTGTGTGAGAGTCTCTGGGTCTCTGTGTGAGAGTCTCTGGGTCTCTGTGTGAGAGTCTCTGGGTCTCTGTGTGAGAGTCTCTGTGTGAGAGTCTCTGGGTCTCTGTGTGAGAGTCTCTGGGTCTCTGTGTGAGGGTCGCTGGGTCTCTGTGTGAGGGTCTCTGGGTCTCTGTGTGTGAGTCTCTGGGTCTCTGTGTGAGGGTCGCTGGATCTGTGTGAGGGTCTCTGGGTCTCTGTGTGTGAGTCTCTGGGTCTCTGTGAGAGTCTCTGGGTCTCTGTGTGAGAGTCTCTGGGTCTCTGTGTGAGAGTCTCTGAGTCTCTGGGTCTCTGTGTGAGAGTCTCTTAGTCTCTGGGTCTCTGTGTGAGAGTCTCTGGGTCTCTGTGTGAGGGTCTCTGGGTCTCTGTGTGAGAGTTTCTGTGTGAGGGACTCTGGGTCTCTGTGGGAGCATCTCTGGGTCTCTGTGTGAGAGTCTCTGGGTCTCTGTGGGAGCGTCTCTGGGTCTCTGTGTGAGAGTCTCTGGGTCTCTGTGTGAGGGTCTCTGGGTCTCTGTGTGAGGATATCTGGGTCTCTGTGTGAGAGTCTCTGTGTGAGAGTTTCTGGGTCTCTGTGTGAGAGTCTCTGGGTCCCTGTGTGAGAGTTTCTGTGTGAGAGTATATGGGTCTCTGTGTGAGAGTCTCTGTGTGAGAGTCTCTGGGTCTCTGTGTGAGAGTCTCTGGGTCTCTGTGTGAGGATCTCTGCGTCTCTGTTTGAGGGTCTCTGTGTGAGGGTCGCTGGATCTCTGTGTGAGGGTCGCTGGATCTCTGTGTGAGGGTCTCTGGGTCTCTGTGTGAGAGTCTCTGTGTGAGAGTCTCTGGGTCTCTGTGTGAGAGTTTCTAGGTCTCTGTGTGAGGGTCTCTGTGTGAGAGTCTCTGGGTCTCTGTATGAGAGTCTCTGTGTCTCTGTGTGAGAGTCTCTTGGTCTCTGTGTGAGAGTTTCTGTGTGAGAGTCTCTGGGTCTCTGTGTGAGAGTCTCTGGGTCTCTGTGTGAGAGTCTCTGGGTCTCTGTGTGAGGGTCTCTGGGTTTCTGTGTGAGTCTCTGGGTCTCTGTGAGAGTCTCTGTGTGAGAGTCTCTGGGTCTCTGTGTGAAGGTCTCTGTGTGAGAGTCTCTGGGTCTCTGTGTAAGAGTCTCTGGGTCTCTGTGTGAGGGTCTCTGGGTTTCTGTGTGTGAGTCTCTGGGTCTCTGTGTGAGAGTCTTGGTCTCTGTGTGAGGGTCTCTGTGTGAGAGTCTCTGGGTCTCTGTGTGAGGGTCTCTGGGTCTCTGTGTGTGAGTCTCTGGGTCTCTGTGTGAGGGTCGCTGGGTCTCTGTGTGAGGGTCTCTGGGTCTCTGTGTGTGAGTCTCTGGGTCTCTGTGTGAGGGTCGCTGGGTCTCTGTATGAGAGTATCTGGGTCTCTGTGTAAGAGTCTCTGGGTCTCTGTGTGAGGGTCTCTGGGTTTCTGTGTGTGAGTCTCTGGGTCTCTGTGTGAGAGTCTTGGTCTCTGTGTGAGGGTCTCTGTGTGAGAGTCTCTGGGTCTCTGTGTGAGGGTCTCTGGGTCTCTGTGTGTGAGTCTCTGGGTCTCTGTGTGAGGGTCGCTGGGTCTCTGTGTGAGGGTCTCTGGGTCTCTGTGTGTGAGTCTCTGGGTCTCTGTGTGAGGGTCTCTGGGTCTCTGTTTTTGAGTCTCTGGGTCTCTGTGTGAGGGTCTCTGGGTCTCTGTGTGAGAGTCTCTGGGTATCTGTGTGAGGGTCTCTGGGTCTCTGTGTGAGTCTCTGGGTATCTGAGTGAGCGTCTCTGGGTCTCTGTGTGAGAGTCTATGGGTATCTGTGTGAGCGTCTCTGAGTCTCTGTGTGAGAGTCTCTGGGTCTCTGTGTAAGAGTCTCTGGGTCTCTGTGTGAGGGTCTCTGGGTTTCTGTGTGTGAGTCTCTGGGTCTCTGTGTGAGAGTCTTGGTCTCTGTGTGAGGGTCTCTGTGTGAGAGTCTCTGGGTCTCTGTGTGAGGGTCTCTGGGTCTCTGTGTGAGAGTCTCTGGGTATCTGTGTGAGGGTCTCTGGGTCTCTGTGAGAGTCTATGGGTATCTGTGTGAGCGTCTCTGAGTCTCTGTGTGAGAGTCTCTGGGTCTCTGTGGGAGCGTCTCTGGGTCTCTGTGTGAGAGTCTCTAGGTCTCTGTGTGAGGGTCTCTGTGTGAGAGTCTCTGGGTCTCTGTGTGAGAGTCTCTGGGTCTCTGTGTGAGAGTTTCTGTGGGAGCGTCTCTGGGTCTCTGTGTGAGAGTCTCTAGGTCTCTGTGTGAGGGTCTCTGTGTGAGAGTCTCTGCGTCTCTGTATGAGATTCTCTGGGTCTCTGTATGAGAGTCTCTGGGTCTCTGTGTGAGAGTTTCTGTGTGAGAGTCTCTGGGTCTCTGTATGAGAGTCTCTGGGTCTCTGTGTGAGAGTTTCTGTGTGAGAGTCTCTGTGTGAGAGTCTCTGGGTCTCTGTGTGAGAGTCTCTGGGTCTCTGTGTGAGAGTCTCTGGGTCTCTGTGGGAGCGTCTCTGGGTCTCTGTGTGAGAGTCTCTGGGTCTCTGTGTGAGTCTCTGGGTCTCTGTGAGAGTCTCTGTGTGAGAGTCTCTGGGTCTCTGTGTGAAGGTCTCTGTGTGAGAGTCTCTGGGTCTCTGTGTAAGAGTCTCTGGGTCTCTGTGTGAGGGTCTCTGGGTTTCTGTGTGTGAGTCTCTGGGTCTCTGTGTGAGAGTCTTGGTCTCTGTGTGAGGGTCTCTGTGTGAAAGTCTCTGGGTCTCTGTGTGAGGGTCTCTGGGTCTCTGTGTGTGAGTCTCTGGGTCTCTGTGTGAGGGTCGTTGGATCTCTGTGTGAGGGTCTCTGGGTCTCTGTGTGTGAGTCTCTGGGTCTCTGTGTGAGGGTCGCTGGGTCTCTGTGTGAGGGTCTCTGGGTCTCTGTTTGTGAGTCTCTGGAAACTGTGTGAGGGTCTCTGTGTGAGAGTCTCTGGGTCTCTGTGTGAGGGTCGCTGGGTCTCTGTATGAGAGTCTCTGGGTCTCTGTGTGAGAGTTTCTGCGTGAGAGTATCTGTGTGTAGGTGTCTGGGTCTCTGTGTGAGAGTCTATGGGTCTCTGTGTGAGAGTCTCTGTGTGAGAGTCTCTGTGTGAGAGTCTCTGGGTCTCTGTGTGAGGGACTCTGGGTCTCTGTGTGAGAGTTTCTGTGTGAAAGTCTCTGGGTCTCTGTGTGAGAGTCTCTAGGTCTCTGTGTGAGGGTCTCTGTGTGAGAATCTCTGGGTCTCTGTGTGAGAGTTTCTGTGGGAGCGTCTCTGGGTCTCTGTGTGAGAGTCTCTAGGTCTCTGTGTGAGGGTCTCTGTGTGAGAGTCTCTGGGTCTCTGTATGAGATTCTCTGGGTCTCTGTATGAGAGTCTCTGGGTCTCTGTGTGAGAGTTTCTAGGTCTCTGTGTGAGGGTCTCTGTGTGAGAGTCTCTGGGTCTCTGTATGAGAGTCTCTGGGTCTCTGTGTGAGAGTTTCTGTGTGAGAGTATCTGTGTGAGAGTCTCTGGGTCTCTGTGTGAGAGTCTACGGGTCTCTGTGTGAGAGTCTCTGTGTGAGAGTCTCTGTGTGAGAGTCTCTGGGTCTCTGTATGAGCGTCTCTGGGTCTCTGTGTGAGAGTCTCTGGGTCTCTGTGTGAGGGACTCTGGGTCTCTGTGGGATCGTCTCTGGGTCTCTGTGTGAGAGTCTCTGGGTCACTGTGTGAGAGTTTCTGGGTCTCTGTGTGAGAGTCTCTGGGTCTCTGTGTGAGAGTTTCTGTGTGAAAGTCTCTGGGTCTCTGTGTGAGAGTCTCTGTGTGAGAGTCTCTGGGTCTCTGTGTGAGGGTCTCTGTGTGAGGTACTCTGGGTCTCTGTGGGAGCGTCTCTGGGTCTCTGTGTGAGAGTCTCTGGGTCTCTGTGGGAGCCTCTCCGGGTCTCTGTGTGAGAGTCTCTGGGTCTCTGTGTGAGAGTCTATGGGTCTCTGTGTGAGGGTCTCTGGGTCTCTGTGAGTCTCTGGGTCTCTGTGTGAGAGTCTCTGGGTCTCTGTGTGAGAGCCTCTGGGTCTCTGTGTGAGGGTCTCTGGGTCTCTGTGTGAGCGTCTCTGGGTCTCTGTGTGAGGGTCTCTGGGTCTCTGTGTGAGGGTCTCTGGGTCTCTGTGTGAGAGTCTCTGTGTGAGAGTCTCTGGGTCTCTGTGTGAGAGTCTCTGTGTCTCTGTGTGAGAGTCTCTTGGTCTCTGTGTGAGAGTTTCTGTGTGAGAGTCTCTGGGTCTCTGTGTGAGAGTCTCTGGGTCTCTGTGTGAGAGTCTCTGGGTCTCTGTGTGAGGGTCTCTGGGTCTGTGTTTGAGGGTCTCTGTGTGAGAGTCTCTGGGTCTCTGTGTAAGAGTCTCTGGGTCTCTGTGTGAGGGTCTCTGGGTCTCTGTGTGAGAGTCTCTGGGTCTCTGTGTGAGGGTCTCTGTGTGATGGACTCTGGGTCTCTGTGTGAGAGTATTTGGGTCTCTGTGTGAGGGTCTCTGGGTCTCTGTGTGAGGGTCTCTGGGTCTCTGTGTGAGCGTCTCTGGGTCTCTGTGTGAGAGTTTCTGTGTGAGAGTCTATGGGTCTCTGTGTGAGAGTCTCTGGGTCTCTGTGTGAGGGTCTCTGGGTCTCTGTGTGAGAGTCTGTGGGTCTCTGTGTGAGAGTCTCTGGGTCTCTGTGTGAGGGTCTCTGGGTCTCTGTGTGAGAGTTTCTGTGTGAGAGTCTCTGGGTCTCTGTGGGAGCGTCTCTGGGTCTCTGTGTGAAAGTCTGAGGGTCTCTGTGTGAGAGTCTCTGTGTGAGAGTCTCTGGGTCTCTGTGTGAGGGTCTCTGGGTCTCTGTGTGAGGATCTCTGGGTCTCTGTGTGAGAGTCTCTGTGTGAGAGTCTCTGGGTCTCTGTGTGAGAGTCTCTGGGTCTCGTTGTGAGAGTCTCTGGGTCTCTGTGTGTGAGTCTCTGGGTCTCTGTGTGAGGGTCGCTGGATCTCTGTGTGAGGGTCGCTGGATCTCTGTGTGAGGGTCTCTGGGTCTCTGTGTGTGAGTCTCTGGGTCTCTGTGTGAGAGTCTCTGGGTCTCTGTGTGAGAGTCTCTGGGTCTCTGTGTGAGAGTCTCTGGGTCTCTGTGTGAGAGTTTCTGTGTGAGAGTCTATGGGTCTCTGTGTGAGAGTCTCTGTGTGAGAGTCTCTGGGTCTCTGTGTGAGAGTCTCTGGGTCTCTGTGTGAGGGTCTCTGGGTCTCTGTGTGAGGGTCGCTGGATCTGTGTGAGGGTCTCTGGGTCTCTGTGTGTGAGTCTCTGGGTCTCTGTGAGAGTCTCTGGGTCTCTGTGTGAGAGTCTCTGGGTCTCTGTGTGAGAGTCTCTGAGTCTCTGGGTCTCTGTGTGAGAGTCTCTTAGTCTCTGGGTCTCTGTGTGAGAGTCTCTGGGTCTCTGTGTGAGGGTCTCTGGGTCTCTGTGTGAGAGTTTCTGTGTGAGGGACTCTGGGTCTCTGTGGGAGCATCTCTGGGTCTCTGTGTGAGAGTCTCTGGGTCTCTGTGGGAGCGTCTCTGGGTCTCTGTGTGAAAGTCTGAGGGTCTCTGTGGGAGCGTCTCTGGGTCTCTGTGTGAGAGTCTCTGGGTCTCTGTGTGAGAGTCTCTGGGTCTCTGTGGGAGCGTCTCTGGGTCTCTGTGTGAGAGTCTCTGGGTTTCTGTGTGAGGGTCTCTGGGTCTCTGTGTGAGGATATCTGGGTCTCTGTGTGAGAGTCTCTGTGTGAGAGTCTCTGGGTCTCTGTGTGAGAGTCTCTGGGTCTCTGTGTGAGAGTTTCTGTGTGAGAGTATATGGGTCTCTGTGTGAGAGTCTCTGTGTGAGAGTCTCTGGGTCTCTGTGTGAGAGCCTCTGGGTCTCTGTGTGAGGGTCTCTGGGTCTCTGTGTGAGAGTCTCTGGGTCTCTGTGTGAGGGTCTCTGTGTGAGGGACTCTGGGTCTCTGTGTGAGAGTCTTTGGGTCTCTGTGTGAGGGTCTCTGGGTCTCTGTGTGAGGGTCTCTGGGTCTCTGTGTGAGGGTCTCTGGGTCTCTGTGTGAGAGTTTCTGTGTGAGAGTCTATGGGTCTCTGTGTGAGAGTCTCTGGGTCTCTGTGTGAGGGTCCCTGGGTCTCTGTGTGAGAGTCTGTGGGTCTCTGTGTGAGAGTCTCTGGGTCTCTGTGTGAGGGTCTCTGTGTGAAAGTCTCTGGGTCTCTATGGGAGCGTCTCTGGGTCTCTGTGTGAAAGTCTGAGGGTCTCTGTGTGAGAGTCTCTGTGTGAGAGTCTCTGGGTCTCTGTGTGAGGGTCTCTGGGTCTCTGTGTGAGGATCTCTGGGTCTCTGTGTGAGAGTCTCTGTGTGAGAGTCTCTGGGTCTCTGTGTGAGAGTCTCTGGGTCTCTGTGTGAGAGTCTCTGGGTCTCTGTGTGAGAGTCTCTGTGTGAGAGTCTCTGGGTCTCTGTGTGAGAGTCTCTGGGTCTCTGTGTGTGAGTCTCTGGGTCTCTGTGTGAGGGTCGCTGGGTCTCTGTGTGTGAGTCTCTGGGTCTCTGTGTGAGGGTCGCTGGATCTGTGTGAGGGTCTCTGGGTCTCTGTGTGTGAGTCTCTGGGTCTCTGTGAGAGTATCTGGGTCTCTGTGTGAGAGTCTCTGGGTCTCTGTGTGAGAGTCTCTGAGTCTCTGGGTCTCTGTGTGAGAGTCTCTTAGTCTCTGGGTCTCTGTGTGAGAGTCTCTGGGTCTCTGTGTGAGGATATCTGGGTCTCTGTGTGAGAGTCTCTGTGTGAGAGTCTCTGGGTCTCTGTGTGAGAGTCTCTGGGTCTCTGTGTGAGAGTTTCTGTGTGAGAGTATATGGGTCTCTGTGTGAGAGTCTCTGTGTGAGAGTCTCTGGGTCTCTGTGTGAGAGCCTCTGGGTCTCTGTGTGAGGGTCTCTGGGTCTCTGTGTGAGAGTCTCTGGGTCTCTGTGTGAGGGTCTCTGTGTGAGGGACTCTGGGTCTCTGTGTGAGAGTCTTTGGGTCTCTGTGTGAGGGTCTCTGGGTCTTTGTGTGAGGGTCTCTGGGTCTCTGTGTGAGGGTCTCTGGGTATCTGTGTGAGAGTTTCTGTGTGAGAGTCTATGGGTCTCTGTGTGAGAGTCTCTGGGTCTCTGTGTGAGGGTCTCTGGGTCTCTGTGTGAGAGTCTGTGGGTCTCTGTGTGAGAGTCTCTGGGTCTCTGTGTGAGGGTCTCTGTGTGAAAGTCTCTGGGTCTCTGTGGGAGCGTCTCTGGGTCTCTGTGTGAAAGTCTGAGGGTCTCTGTGTGAGAGTCTCTGTGTGAGAGTCTCTGGGTCTCTGTGTGAGGGTCTCTGGGTCTCTGTGTGAGGATCTCTGGGTCTCTGTGTGAGAGTCTCTGTGTGAGAGTCTCTGGGTCTCTGTGTGAGAGTCTCTGGGTCTCTGTGTGAGAGTCTCTGGGTCTCTGTGTGAGAGTCTCTGTGTGAGAGTCTCTGGGTCTCTGTGTGAGAGTCTCTGGGTCTCTGTGTGTGAGTCTCTGGGTCTCTGTGTGAGGGTCGCTGGATCTCTGTGTGAGGGTCGCTGGATCTCTGTGTGAGGGTCTCTGGGTCTCTGTATGTGAGTCTCTGGGTCTCTGTGTGAGAGTCTCTGGGTCTCTGTGTGAGAGTCTCTGGGTCTCTGTGTGAGAGTCTCTGGGTCTCTGTGTGAGAGTTTCTGTGTGAGAGTCTATGGGTCTCTGTGTGAGAGTCTCTGTGTGAGAGTCTCTGGGTCTCTGTGTGAGAGTCTCTGGGTCTCTGTGTGAGGGTCGCTGGGTCTCTGTGTGAGGGTCTCTGGGTCTCTGTGTGTGAGTCTCTGGGTCTCTGTGTGAGGGTCGCTGGATCTGTGTGAGGGTCTCTGGGTCTCTGTGTGTGAGTCTCTGGGTCTCTGTGAGAGTCTCTGGGTCTCTGTGTGAGAGTCTCTGGGTCTCTGTGTGAGAGTCTCTGAGTCTCTAGGTCTCTGTGTGAGAGTCTCTTAGTCTCTGGGTCTCTGTGTGAGAGTCTCTGGGTCTCTGTGTGAGGGTCTCTGGGTCAATGTGTGAGAGTCTCTGGGTCTCTGTGTGAGAGTCTATGGGTCTCTGTGTGAGAGTCTCTGGGTCTCTGTGTGAGGGTCTCTGGGTCTCTGTGTGAGAGTCTGTGGGTCTCTGTGTGAGAGTCTCTGGGTCTCTGTGTGAGGGTCTCTGTGTGAAAGTCTCTGGGTCTCTATGGGAACGTCTCTGGGTCTCTGTGTGAAAGTCTGAGGGTCTCTGTGTGAGAGTCTCTGTGTGAGAGTCTCTGGGTCTCTGTGTGAGGGTCTCTGGGTCTCTGTGTGAGGATCTCTGGGTCTCTGTGTGAGAGTCTCTGTGTGAGAGTCTCTGGGTCTCTGTGTGAGAGTCTCTGGGTCTCTGTGTGAGAGTCTCTGGGTCTCTGTGTGAGAGTCTCTGTGTGAGAGTCTCTGGGTCTCTGTGTGAGAGTCTCTGGGTCTCTGTGTGTGAGTCTCTGGGTCTCTGTGTGAGGGTCGCTGGGTCTCTGTGTGTGAGTCTCTGGGTCTCTGTGTGAGGGTCGCTGGATCTGTGTGAGGGTCTCTGGGTCTCTGTGTGTGAGTCTCTGGGTCTCTGTGAGAGTCTCTGGGTCTCTGTGTGAGAGTCTCTGGGTCTCTGTGTGAGAGTCTCTGAGTCTCTGGGTCTCTGTGTGAGAGTCTCTTAGTCTCTGGGTCTCTGTGTGAGAGTCTCTGGGTCTCTGTGTGAGGGTCTCTGGGTCTCTGTGTGAGAGTTTCTGTGTGAGGGACTCTGGGTCTCTGTGGGAGCATCTCTGGGTCTCTGTGTGAGAGTCTCTGGGTCTCTGTGGGAGCGTCTCTGGGTCTCTGTGTGAAAGTCTGAGGGTCTCTGTGGGAGCGTCTCTGGGTCTCTGTGTGAGAGTCTCTGGGTCTCTGTGTGAGAGTCTCTGGGTCTCTGTGGTAGCGTCTCTGGGTCTCTGTGTGAGAGTCTCTGGGTCTCTGTGTGAGGGTCTCTGGGTCTCTGTGTGAGGATATCTGGGTCTCTGTGTGAGAGTCTCTGTGTGAGAGTCTCTGGGTCTCTGTGTGAGAGTCTCTGGGTCTCTGTGTGAGAGTTTCTGTGTGAGAGTATATGGGTCTCTGTGTGAGAGTCTCTGTGTGAGAGTCTCTGGGTCTCTGTGTGAGAGCCTCTGGGTCTCTGTGTGAGGGTCTCTGGGTCTCTGTGTGAGAGTCTCTGGGTCTCTGTGTGAGGGTCTCTGTGTGAGGGACTCTGGGTCTCTGTGTGAGAGTCTTTGGGTCTCTGTGTGAGGGTCTCTGGGTCTTTGTGTGAGGGTCTCTGGGTCTCTGTGTGAGGGTCTCTGGGTCTCTGTGTGAGAGTTTCTGTGTGAGAGTCTATGGGTCTCTGTGTGAGAGTCTCTGGGTCTCTGTGTGAGGGTCTCTGGGTCTCTGTGTGAGAGTCTGTGGGTCTCTGTGTGAGAGTCTCTGGGTCTCTGTGTGAGGGTCTCTGTGTGAAAGTCTCTGGGTCTCTGTGGGAGCGTCTCTGGGTCTCTGTGTGAAAGTCTGAGGGTCTCTGTGTGAGAGTCTCTGTGTGAGAGTCTCTGGGTCTCTGTGTGAGGGTCTCTGGGTCTCTGTGTGAGGATCTCTGGGTCTCTGTGTGAGAGTCTCTGTGTGAGAGTCTCTGGGTCTCTGTGTGAGAGTCTCTGGGTCTCTGTGTGAGAGTCTCTGGTTCTCTGTGTGAGAGTTTCTGTGTGAGGGACTCTGGGTCTCTGTGGGAGCATCTCTGGGTCTCTGTGTGAGAGTCTCTGGGTCTCTGTGGGAGCGTCTCTGGGTCTCTGTGTGAAAGTCTGAGGGTCTCTGTGGGAGCGTCTCTGGGTCTCTGTGTGAGAGTCTCTGGGTCTCTGTGTGAGAGTCTCTGGGTCTCTGTGGTAGCGTCTCTGGGTCTCTGTGTGAGAGTCTCTGGGTCTCTGTGTGAGGGTCTCTGGGTCTCTGTGTGAGGATATCTGGGTCTCTGTGTGAGAGTCTCTGTGTGAGAGTCTCTGGGTCTCTGTGTGAGAGTCTCTGGGTCTCTGTGTGAGAGTTTCTGTGTGAGAGTATATGGGTCTCTGTGTGAGAGTCTCTGTGTGAGAGTCTCTGGGTCTCTGTGTGAGAGCCTCTGGGTCTCTGTGTGAGGGTCTCTGGGTCTCTGTGTGAGAGTCTCTGGGTCTCTGTGTGAGGGTCTCTGTGTGAGGGACTCTGGGTCTCTGTGTGAGAGTCTTTGGGTCTCTGTGTGAGGGTCTCTGGGTCTTTGTGTGAGGGTCTCTGGGTCTCTGTGTGAGGGTCTCTGGGTCTCTGTGTGAGAGTTTCTGTGTGAGAGTCTATGGGTCTCTGTGTGAGAGTCTCTGGGTCTCTGTGTGAGGGTCTCTGGGTCTCTGTGTGAGAGTCTCTGTGTGAGAGTCTCTGGGTCTCTGTGTGAGGGTCTCTGGGTCTCTGTGTGAGGATCTCTGGGTCTCTGTGTGAGAGTCTCTGTGTGAGAGTCTCTGGGTCTCTGTGTGAGAGTCTCTGGGTCTCTGTGTGAGAGTCTCTGGGTCTCTGTGTGAGAGTCTCTGGGTCTCTGTGTGAGAGTCTCTGTGTGAGAGTCTCTGGGTCTCTGTGTGAGAGTCTCTGGGTCTCTGTGTGTGAGTCTCTGGGTCTCTGTGTGAGGGTCGCTGGGTCTCTGTGTGTGAGTCTCTGGGTCTCTGTGTGAGGGTCGCTGGATCTGTGTGAGGGTCTCTGGGTCTCTGTGTGTGAGTCTCTGGGTCTCTGTGAGAGTCTCTGGGTCTCTGTGTGAGAGTCTCTGGGTCTCTGTGTGAGAGTCTCTGAGTCTCTGGGTCTCTGTGTGAGAGTCTCTTAGTCTCTGGGTCTCTGTGTGAGAGTCTCTGGGTCTCTGTGTGAGGGTCTCTGGGTCTCTGTGTGAGAGTTTCTGTGTGAGGGACTCTGGGTCTCTGTGGGAGCATCTCTGGGTCTCTGTGTGAGAGTCTCTGGGTCTCTGTGGGAGCGTCTCTGGGTCTCTGTGTGAAAGTCTGAGGGTCTCTGTGGGAGCGTCTCTGGGTCTCTGTGTGAGAGTCTCTGGGTCTCTGTGTGAGAGTCTCTGGGTCTCTGTGGGAGCGTCTCTGGGTCTCTGTGTGAGAGTCTCTGGGTCTCTGTGTGAGGGTCTCTGGGTCTCTGTGTGAGGATATCTGGGTCTCTGTGTGAGAGTCTCTGTGTGAGAGTCTCTGGGTCTCTGTGTGAGAGTCTCTGGGTCTCTGTGTGAGAGTTTCTGTGTGAGAGTATATGGGTATCTGTGTGAGAGTCTCTGTGTGAGAGTCTCTGGGTCTCTGTGTGAGAGCCTCTGGGTCTCTGTGTGAGGGTCTCTGGGTCTCTGTGTGAGAGTCTCTGGGTCTCTGTGTGAGGGTCTCTGTGTGAGGGACTCTGGGTCTCTGTGTGAGAGTCTTTGGGTCTCTGTGTGAGGGTCTCTGGGTCTTTGTGTGAGGGTCTCTGGGTCTCTGTGTGAGGGTCTCTGGGTCTCTGTGTGAGAGTTTCTGTGTGAGAGTCTATGGGTCTCTGTGTGAGAGTCTCTGGGTCTCTGTGTGAGGGTCTCTGGGTCTCTGTGTGAGAGTCTGTGGGTCTCTGTGTGAGAGTCTCTGGGTCTCTGTGTGAGGGTCTCTGTGTGAAAGTCTCTGGGTCTCTGTGGGAGCGTCTCTGGGTCTCTGTGTGAAAGTCTGAGGGTCTCTGTGTGAGAGTCTCTGTGTGAGAGTCTCTGGGTCTCTGTGTGAGGGTCTCTGGGTCTCTGTGTGAGGATCTCTGGGTCTCTGTGTGAGAGTCTCTGTGTGAGAGTCTCTGGGTCTCTGTGTGAGAGTCTCTGGGTCTCTGTGTGAGAGTCTCTGGGTCTCTGTGTGAGAGTCTCTGTGTGAGAGTCTCTGGGTCTCTGTGTGAGAGTCTCTGGGTCTCTGTGTGTGAGTCTCTGGGTCTCTGTGAGAGGGTCGCTGGATCTCTGTGTGAGGGTCGCTGGATCTCTGTGTGAGGGTCTCTGGGTCTCTGTGTGTGAGTCTCTGGGTCTCTGTGTGAGAGTCTCTGGGTCTCTGTGTGAGAGTCTCTGGGTCTCTGTGTGAGAGTCTCTGGGTCTCTGTGTGAGAGTTTCTGTGTGAGAGTCTATGGGTCTCTGTGTGAGAGTCTCTGTGTGAGAGTCTCTGGGTCTCTGTGTGAGAGTCTCTGGGTCTCTGTGTGAGGGTCGCTGGGTCTCTGTGTGAGGGTCTCTGGGTCTCTGTGTGTGAGTCTCTGGGTCTCTGTGTGAGGGTCGCTGGATCTGTGTGAGGGTCTCTGGGTCTCTGTGTGTGAGTCTCTGGGTCTCTGTGAGAGTCTCTGGGTCTCTGTGTGAGAGTCTCTGGGTCTCTGTGTGAGAGTCTCTGAGTCTCTAGGTCTCTGTGTGAGAGTCTCTTAGTCTCTGGGTCTCTGTGTGAGAGTCTCTGGGTCTCTGTGTGAGGGTCTCTGGGTCTCTGTATGAGAGTTTCTGTGTGAGGGACTCTGGGTCTCTGTGGGAGCATCTCTGGGTCTCTGTGTGAGAGTCTCTGGGTCTCTGTGGGAGCGTCTCTGGGTCTCTGTGTGAAAGTCTGAGGGTCTCTGTGGGAGCGTCTCTGGGTCTCTGTGTGAGAGTCTCTGGGTCTCTGTGTGAGAGTCTCTGGGTCTCTGTGGGAGCGTCTCTGGGTCTCTGTGTGAGAGTCTCTGGGTCTCTGTGTGAGGGTCTCTGGGTCTCTGTGTGAGGATATCTGGGTCTCTGTGTGAGAGTCTCTGTGTGAGAGTCTCTGGGTCTCTGTGTGAGAGTCTCTGGGTCTCTGTGTGAGAGTTTCTGTGTGAGAGTATATGGGTCTCTGTGTGAGAGTCTCTGTGTGAGAGTCTCTGGGTCTCTGTGTGAGAGTCTCTGGGTCTCTGTGTGAGGATCTCTGCGTCTCTGTTTGAGGGTCTCTGTGTGAGGGTCGCTGGATCTCTGTGTGAGGGTCGCTGGATCTCTGTGTGAGGGTCTCTGGGTCTCTGTGTGTGAGTCTCTGGGTCTCTGTGTGAGGGTCGCTGGATCTCTGTGTGAGGGTCTCTGGGTCTCTGTGTGAGGGTCGCTGGATCTCTGTGTGAGGGTCTCTGGGTCTCTGTGTGAGAGTCTCTGGGTCTCTGTGTGTGAGTCTCTGGGTCTCTGTGTGAGGGTCGCTGGAGCTCTGTGTGAGGGTCGCTGGATCTCTGTGTGAGGGTCTCTGGGTCTCTGTGTGTGAGTCTCTGGGTCTCTGTGTGAGGTGAGAGTCTATGGGTCTCTGTGTGAGAGTCTCTGGGTCTCTGTGTGAGAGTCTCTGAGTCTCTGGGTCTCTGTGTGAGAGTCTCTGGGTCTCTGTGTGAGGGTCGCTGGGTCTCTGTGTGAGGGTCTCTGGGTCTCTGTGTGAGGGTCTCTGTGTGAGAGTCTCTGGGTCTCTGTGTGAGGGTCGCTGGATCTGTGTGAGGGTCTCTGGGTCTCTGTGTGAGAGTCTCTGGGTCTCTGGGTCTCTGTGTGAGAGTCTCTGGGTCTCTGTGTGAGGGTCGCTGGGTCTCTGTGTGAGGGTCTCTGGGTCTCTGTGTGAGGGTCTCTGTGTGAGAGTCTCTGGGTCTCTGTGTGAGGGTCGCTGGATCTGTGTGAGGGTCTCTGGGTCTCTGTGTGAAAGTCTGAGGGTCTCTGTGGGAGCGTCTCTGGGTCTCTGTGTGAGAGTCTCTGGGTCTCTGTGTGAGAGTCTCTGGGTCTCTGTGGGAGCGTCTCTGGGTCTCTGTGTGAGAGTCTCTGGGTCTCTGTGTGAGGGTCTCTGGGTCTCTGTGTGAGGATATCTGGGTCTCTGTGTGAGAGTCTCTGTGTGAGAGTCTCTGGGTCTCTGTGTGAGAGTCTCTGGGTCTCTGTGTGAGAGTTTCTGTGTGAGAGTATATGGGTATCTGTGTGAGAGTCTCTGTGTGAGAGTCTCTGGGTCTCTGTGTGAGAGCCTCTGGGTCTCTGTGTGAGGGTCTCTGGGTCTCTGTGTGAGGGTCGCTGGATCTGTGTGAGGGTCTCTGGGTCTCTGTGTGTGAGACTCTGGGTCTCTGTGAGAGTCTCTGGGTCTCTGTGTGAGAGTCTCTGGGTCTCTGTGTGAGAGTCTCTGAGTCTCTAGGTCTCTGTGTGAGAGTCTCTTAGTCTCTGGGTCTCTGTGTGAGAGTCTCTGGGTCTCTGTGTGAGGGTCTCTGGGTCTCTGTATGAGAGTTTCTGTGTGAGGGACTCTGGGTCTCTGTGGGAGCATCTCTGGGTCTCTGTGTGAGAGTCTCTGGGTCTCTGTGGGAGCGTCTCTGGGTCTCTGTGTGAAAGTCTGAGGGTCTCTGTGGGAGCGTCTCTGGGTCTCTGTGTGAGAGTCTCTGGGTCTCTGTGTGAGAGTCTCTGGGTCTCTGTGGGAGCGTCTCTGGGTCTCTGTGTGAGAGTCTCTGGGTCTCTGTGTGAGGGTCTCTGGGTCTCTGTGTGAGGATATCTGGGTCTCTGTGTGAGAGTCTCTGTGTGAGAGTCTCTGGGTCTCTGTGTGAGAGTCTCTGGGTCTCTGTGTGAGAGTTTCTGTGTGAGAGTATATGGGTCTCTGTGTGAGAGTCTCTGTGTGAGAGTCTCTGGGTCTCTGTGTGAGAGTCTCTGGGTCTCTGTGTGAGGATCTCTGCGTCTCTGTTTGAGGGTCTCTGTGTGAGGGTCGCTGGATCTCTGTGTGAGGGTCGCTGGATCTCTGTGTGAGGGTCTCTGGGTCTCTGTGTGTGAGTCTCTGGGTCTCTGTGTGAGGGTCGCTGGATCTCTGTGTGAGGGTCTCTGGGTCTCTGTGTGAGGGTCGCTGGATCTCTGTGTGAGGGTCTCTGGGTCTCTGTGTGAGAGTCTCTGGGTCTCTGTGTGTGAGTCTCTGGGTCTCTGTGTGAGGGTCGCTGGATCTCTGTGTGAGGGTCGCTGGATCTCTGTGTGAGGGTCTCTGGGTCTCTGTGTGTGAGTCTCTGGGTCTCTGTGTGAGGTGAGAGTCTATGGGTCTCTGTGTGAGAGTCTCTGGGTCTCTGTGTGAGAGTCTCTGAGTCTCTGGGTCTCTGTGTGAGAGTCTCTGGGTCTCTGTGTGAGGGTCGCTGGGTCTCTGTGTGAGGGTCTCTGGGTCTCTGTGTGAGGGTCTCTGTGTGAGAGTCTCTGGGTCTCTGTGTGAGGGTCGCTGGATCTGTGTGAGGGTCTCTGGGTCTCTGTGTGAGAGTCTCTGGGTCTCTGGGTCTCTGTGTGAGAGTCTCTGGGTCTCTGTGTGAGGGTCGCTGGGTCTCTGTGTGAGGGTCTCTGGGTCTCTGTGTGAGGGTCTCTGTGTGAGAGTCTCTGGGTCTCTGTGTGAGGGTCGCTGGATCTGTGTGAGGGTCTCTGGGTCTCTGTGTGAAAGTCTGAGGGTCTCTGTGGGAGCGTCTCTGGGTCTCTGTGTGAGAGTCTCTGGGTCTCTGTGTGAGAGTCTCTGGGTCTCTGTGGGAGCGTCTCTGGGTCTCTGTGTGAGAGTCTCTGGGTCTCTGTGTGAGGGTCTCTGGGTCTCTGTGTGAGGATATCTGGGTCTCTGTGTGAGAGTCTCTGTGTGAGAGTCTCTGGGTCTCTGTGTGAGAGTCTCTGGGTCTCTGTGTGAGAGTTTCTGTGTGAGAGTATATGGGTATCTGTGTGAGAGTCTCTGTGTGAGAGTCTCTGGGTCTCTGTGTGAGAGCCTCTGGGTCTCTGTGTGAGGGTCTCTGGGTCTCTGTGTGAGAGTCTCTGGGTCTCTGTGTGAGGGTCTCTGTGTGAGGGACTCTGGGTCTCTGTGTGAGAGTCTTTGGGTCTCTGTGTGAGGGTCTCTGGGTCTTTGTGTGAGGGTCTCTGGGTCTCTGTGTGAGGGTCTCTGGGTCTCTGTGTGAGAGTTTCTGTGTGAGAGTCTATGGGTCTCTGTGTGAGAGTCTCTGGGTCTCTGTGTGAGGGTCTCTGGGTCTCTGTGTGAGAGTCTCTGTGTGAGAGTCTCTTGGTCTCTGTGTGAGGGTCTCTGGGTCTCTGTGTGAGGATCTCTGGGTCTCTGTGTGAGAGTCTCTGTGTGAGAGTCTCTGGGTCTCTGTGTGAGAGTCTCTGGGTCTCTGTGTGAGAGTCTCTGGGTCTCTGTGTGAGAGTCTCTGGGTCTCTGTGTGAGAGTCTCTGTGTGAGAGTCTCTGGGTCTCTGTGTGAGAGTCTCTGGGTCTCTGTGTGTGAGTCTCTGGGTCTCTGTGTGAGGGTCGCTGGGTCTCTGTGTGTGAGTCTCTGGGTCTCTGTGTGAGGGTCGCTGGATCTGTGTGAGGGTCTCTGGGTCTCTGTGTGTGAGTCTCTGGGTCTCTGTGAGAGTCTCTGGGTCTCTGTGTGAGAGTCTCTGGGTCTCTGTGTGAGAGTCTCTGAGTCTCTGGGTCTCTGTGTGAGAGTCTCTTAGTCTCTGGGTCTCTGTGTGAGAGTCTCTGGGTCTCTGTGTGAGGGTCTCTGGGTCTCTGTGTGAGAGTTTCTGTGTGAGGGACTCTGGGTCTCTGTGGGAGCATCTCTGGGTCTCTGTGTGAGAGTCTCTGGGTCTCTGTGGGAGCGTCTCTGGGTCTCTGTGTGAAAGTCTGAGGGTCTCTGTGGGAGCGTCTCTGGGTCTCTGTGTGAGAGTCTCTGGGTCTCTGTGTGAGAGTCTCTGGGTCTCTGTGGGAGCGTCTCTGGGTCTCTGTGTGAGAGTCTCTGGGTCTCTGTGTGAGGGTCTCTGGGTCTCTGTGTGAGGATATCTGGGTCTCTGTGTGAGAGTCTCTGTGTGAGAGTCTCTGGGTCTCTGTGTGAGAGTCTCTGGGTCTCTGTGTGAGAGTTTCTGTGTGAGAGTATATGGGTATCTGTGTGAGAGTCTCTGTGTGAGAGTCTCTGGGTCTCTGTGTGAGAGCCTCTGGGTCTCTGTGTGAGGGTCTCTGGGTCTCTGTGTGAGAGTCTCTGGGTCTCTGTGTGAGGGTCTCTGTGTGAGGGACTCTGGGTCTCTGTGTGAGAGTCTTTGGGTCTCTGTGTGAGGGTCTCTGGGTCTTTGTGTGAGGGTCTCTGGGTCTCTGTGTGAGGGTCTCTGGGTCTCTGTGTGAGAGTTTCTGTGTGAGAGTCTATGGGTCTCTGTGTGAGAGTCTCTGGGTCTCTGTGTGAGGGTCTCTGGGTCTCTGTGTGAGAGTCTGTGGGTCTCTGTGTGAGAGTCTCTGGGTCTCTGTGTGAGGGTCTCTGTGTGAAAGTCTCTGGGTCTCTGTGGGAGCGTCTCTGGGTCTCTGTGTGAAAGTCTGAGGGTCTCTGTGTGAGAGTCTCTGTGTGAGAGTCTCTGGGTCTCTGTGTGAGGGTCTCTGGGTCTCTGTGTGAGGATCTCTGGGTCTCTGTGTGAGAGTCTCTGTGTGAGAGTCTCTGGGTCTCTGTGTGAGAGTCTCTGGGTCTCTGTGTGAGAGTCTCTGGGTCTCTGTGTGAGAGTCTCTGTGTGAGAGTCTCTGGGTCTCTGTGTGAGAGTCTCTGGGTCTCTGTGTGTGAGTCTCTGGGTCTCTGTGAGAGGGTCGCTGGATCTCTGTGTGAGGGTCGCTGGATCTCTGTGTGAGGGTCTCTGGGTCTCTGTGTGTGAGTCTCTGGGTCTCTGTGTGAGAGTCTCTGGGTCTCTGTGTGAGAGTCTCTGGGTCTCTGTGTGAGAGTCTCTGGGTCTCTGTGTGAGAGTTTCTGTGTGAGAGTCTATGGGTCTCTGTGTGAGAGTCTCTGTGTGAGAGTCTCTGGGTCTCTGTGTGAGAGTCTCTGGGTCTCTGTGTGAGGGTCGCTGGGTCTCTGTGTGAGGGTCTCTGGGTCTCTGTGTGTGAGTCTCTGGGTCTCTGTGTGAGGGTCGCTGGATCTGTGTGAGGGTCTCTGGGTCTCTGTGTGTGAGTCTCTGGGTCTCTGTGAGAGTCTCTGGGTCTCTGTGTGAGAGTCTCTGGGTCTCTGTGTGAGAGTCTCTGAGTCTCTAGGTCTCTGTGTGAGAGTCTCTTAGTCTCTGGGTCTCTGTGTGAGAGTCTCTGGGTCTCTGTGTGAGGGTCTCTGGGTCTCTGTATGAGAGTTTCTGTGTGAGGGACTCTGGGTCTCTGTGGGAGCATCTCTGGGTCTCTGTGTGAGAGTCTCTGGGTCTCTGTGGGAGCGTCTCTGGGTCTCTGTGTGAAAGTCTGAGGGTCTCTGTGGGAGCGTCTCTGGGTCTCTGTGTGAGAGTCTCTGGGTCTCTGTGTGAGAGTCTCTGGGTCTCTGTGGGAGCGTCTCTGGGTCTCTGTGTGAGAGTCTCTGGGTCTCTGTGTGAGGGTCTCTGGGTCTCTGTGTGAGGATATCTGGGTCTCTGTGTGAGAGTCTCTGTGTGAGAGTCTCTGGGTCTCTGTGTGAGAGTCTCTGGGTCTCTGTGTGAGAGTTTCTGTGTGAGAGTATATGGGTCTCTGTGTGAGAGTCTCTGTGTGAGAGTCTCTGGGTCTCTGTGTGAGAGTCTCTGGGTCTCTGTGTGAGGATCTCTGCGTCTCTGTTTGAGGGTCTCTGTGTGAGGGTCGCTGGATCTCTGTGTGAGGGTCGCTGGATCTCTGTGTGAGGGTCTCTGGGTCTCTGTGTGTGAGTCTCTGGGTCTCTGTGTGAGGGTCGCTGGATCTCTGTGTGAGGGTCTCTGGGTCTCTGTGTGAGGGTCGCTGGATCTCTGTGTGAGGGTCTCTGGGTCTCTGTGTGAGAGTCTCTGGGTCTCTGTGTGTGAGTCTCTGGGTCTCTGTGTGAGGGTCGCTGGATCTCTGTGTGAGGGTCGCTGGATCTCTGTGTGAGGGTCTCTGGGTCTCTGTGTGTGAGTCTCTGGGTCTCTGTGTGAGGTGAGAGTCTATGGGTCTCTGTGTGAGAGTCTCTGGGTCTCTGTGTGAGAGTCTCTGAGTCTCTGGGTCTCTGTGTGAGAGTCTCTGGGTCTCTGTGTGAGGGTCGCTGGGTCTCTGTGTGAGGGTCTCTGGGTCTCTGTGCGAGGGTCTCTGTGTGAGAGTCTCTGGGTCTCTGTGTGAGGGTCGCTGGATCTGTGTGAGGGTCTCTGGGTCTCTGTGTGAGAGTCTCTGGGTCTCTGTGTAAGAGTCTCTGGGTCTCTGTGTGAGAGTCTCTGGGTCTCTGTGTGAGAGTCTCTGAGTCTCTGTGTCTCTGTGTGAGAGTCTCTGGGTCTCTGTGTGAGGGTCTCTGTGTGAGAGTCTCTGGCTCTCTGTGTGAGAGTCTCTGGGTCTCTGTGTGAGAGTCTCTGAGTCTCTGGGTCTCTGTGTGAGAGTCTCTGGGTCTCTGTGTGAGAGCCTCTGGGTCTCTGTGTGAGGGTCTCTGGGTCTCTGTGTGAGAGTCTCTGTGTGAGAGTCTCTGTGTGAGTCTCTGGGTCTCTGTATGTGAGTCTCTGGGTCTCTGTGTGAGAGTCTCTGGGTCTCTGTGTGAGAGTCTCTGGGTCTCTGTGTGAGAGTCTCTGGGTCTCTGTGTGAGGGTCTCGGGGTCTCTGTGTGAGGGTCTCTGGGTATCTGTGTGAGAGTCTCTGTGTGAGAGTCTCTGGGTCTCTGTGTGAGAGTTTCTGTGTGAGAGTCTCTGGGTCTCTGTGTGAGGTACTCTGGGTCTCTGTGGGATCGTCTCTGGGTCTCTGTGTGAGAGTCTCTGGGTCTCTGTGTGAGAGTTTCTGGGTCTCTGTGTGAGAGTCTCTGGGTCTCTGTGTGAGAGTTTCTGTGTGAAAGTCTCTGGGTCTCTGTGTGAGAGTCTCTAGGTCTCTGTGTGAGGGTCTCTGTGTGAGAGTCTCTGGGTCTCTGTGTGAGAGTTTCTGTGGGAGCGTCTCTGGGTCTCTGTGTGAGAGTCTCTAGGTCTCTGTGTGAGGGTCTCTGTGTGAGAGTCTCTGGGTCTCTGTATGAGATTCTCTGGGTCTCTGTATGAGAGTCTCTGGGTCTCTGTGTGAGAGTTTCTAGGTCTCTGTGTGAGGGTCTCTGTGTGAGAGTCTCTGGGTCTCTGTATGAGAGTCTCTGGGTCTCTGTGTGAGAGTTTCTGTGTGAGAGTATCTGTGTGAGAGTCTCTGGGTCTCTGTGTGAAAGTCTATGGGTCTCTGTGTGAGAGTCTATGTGTGAGAGTCTCTGTGTGAGAGTCTCTGGGTCTCTGTATGAGCGTCTCTGGGTCTCTGTGTGAGAGTCTCTGGGTCTCTCTGTGTGAGGGACTCTGGGTCTCTGTGGGATCGTCTCTGGGTCTCTGTGTGAGAGTCTCTGGGTCTCTGTGTGAGAGTTTCTGGGTCTCTGTGTGAGAGTCTCTGGGTCTCTGTGTGAGAGTTTCTGTGTGAAAGTCTCTGGGTCTCTGTGTGAGAGTCTCTGTGTGAGAGTATCTGGGTCTCTGTGTGAGGGTCTCTGGGTCTCTGTGTGAGAGTCTCTGGGTCTCTGTGTGAGGGTCTCTGTGTGAGGTACTCTGGGTCTCTGTGGGAGCGTCTCTGGGTCTCTGTGTGAGAGTCTCTGGGTCTCTGTGGGAGCCTCTCCGGGTCTCTGTGTGAGAGTCTCTGGGTCTCTGTGTGAGAGTCTATGGGTCTCTGTGTGAGAGTCTCTGTGTGAGAGTCTCTGGGTCTCTGTGTGAGAGTCTCTGGGTCTCTGTGTGTGAGTCTCTGGGTCTCTGTGTGAGGGTCGCTGGATCTGTGTGAGGGTCTCTGGGTCTCTGTGTGAGAGTCTCTGGGTCTCTGTGTGAGGGTCGCTTGGTCTCTGTGTGAGGGTCTCTGGGTCTCTGTGTGTGAGTCTCTGGGTGTCTGTGTGAGGGTCGCTGGATCTGTGTGAGGGTCTCTGGGTCTCTGTGTGTGAGTCTCTGGGTCTCTGTGAGAGTCTCTGGGTCTCTGTGTGAGAGTCTCTGGGTCTCTGTGTGAGAGTCTCTGAGTCTCTGGGTCTCTGTGAGAGAGTCTCTTAGTCTCTGGGTCTCTGTGTGAGAGTCTCTGGGTCTCTGTGTGAGGGTTTCTGGGTCTCTGTGTGAGAGTTTCTGTGTGAGGGACTCTGGGTCTCTGTGGGAGCATCTCTGGGTCTCTGTGTGAGAGTCTCTGGGTCTCTGTGTGAGGGTCTCGGGGTCTCTGTGTGAGGGTCTCTGGGTATCTGTGTGAGAGTCTCTGTGTGAGAGTCTCTGGGTCTCTGTGTGAGAGTTTCTGTGTGAGAGTCTCTGGGTCTCTGTGTGAGGTACTCTGGGTCTCTGTGGGATCGTCTCTGGGTCTCTGTGTGAGAGTCTCTGGGTCTCTGTGTGAGAGTTTCTGGGTCTCTGTGTGAGAGTCTCTGGGTCTCTGTGTGAGAGTTTCTGTGTGAAAGTCTCTGGGTCTCTGTGTGAGAGTCTCTAGGTCTCTGTGTGAGGGTCTCTGTGTGAGAGTCTCTGGGTCTCTGTGTGAGAGTTTCTGTGGGAGCGTCTCTGGGTCTCTGTGTGAGAGTCTCTAGGTCTCTGTGTGAGGGTCTCTGTGTGAGAGTCTCTGGGTCTCTGTATGAGATTCTCTGGGTCTCTGTATGAGAGTCTCTGGGTCTCTGTGTGAGAGTTTCTAGGTCTCTGTGTGAGGGTCTCTGTGTGAGAGTCTCTGGGTCTCTGTATGAGAGTCTCTGGGTCTCTGTGTGAGAGTTTCTGTGTGAGAGTATCTGTGTGAGAGTCTCTGGGTCTCTGTGTGAAAGTCTATGGGTCTCTGTGTGAGAGTCTATGTGTGAGAGTCTCTGTGTGAGAGTCTCTGGGTCTCTGTATGAGCGTCTCTGGGTCTCTGTGTGAGAGTCTCTGGGTCTCTCTGTGTGAGGGACTCTGGGTCTCTGTGGGATCGTCTCTGGGTCTCTGTGTGAGAGTCTCTGGGTCTCTGTGTGAGAGTTTCTGGGTCTCTGTGTGAGAGTCTCTGGGTCTCTGTGTGAGAGTTTCTGTGTGAAAGTCTCTGGGTCTCTGTGTGAGAGTCTCTGTGTGAGAGTATCTGGGTCTCTGTGTGAGGGTCTCTGGGTCTCTGTGTGAGAGTCTCTGGGTCTCTGTGTGAGGGTCTCTGTGTGAGGTACTCTGGGTCTCTGTGGGAGCGTCTCTGGGTCTCTGTGTGAGAGTCTCTGGGTCTCTGTGGGAGCCTCTCCGGGTCTCTGTGTGAGAGTCTCTGGGTCTCTGTGTGAGAGTCTATGGGTCTCTGTGTGAGAGTCTCTGTGTGAGAGTCTCTGGGTCTCTGTGTGAGAGTCTCTGGGTCTCTGTGTGTGAGTCTCTGGGTCTCTGTGTGAGGGTCGCTGGATCTGTGTGAGGGTCTCTGGGTCTCTGTGTGAGAGTCTCTGGGTCTCTGTGTGAGGGTCGCTTGGTCTCTGTGTGAGGGTCTCTGGGTCTCTGTGTGTGAGTCTCTGGGTGTCTGTGTGAGGGTCGCTGGATCTGTGTGAGGGTCTCTGGGTCTCTGTGTGTGAGTCTCTGGGTCTCTGTGAGAGTCTCTGGGTCTCTGTGTGAGAGTCTCTGGGTCTCTGTGTGAGAGTCTCTGAGTCTCTGGGTCTCTGTGAGAGAGTCTCTTAGTCTCTGGGTCTCTGTGTGAGAGTCTCTGGGTCTCTGTGTGAGGGTTTCTGGGTCTCTGTGTGAGAGTTTCTGTGTGAGGGACTCTGGGTCTCTGTGGGAGCATCTCTGGGTCTCTGTGTGAGAGTCTCTGGGTCTCTGTAGGAGCGTCTCTGGGTCTCTGTGTGAAAGTCTGAGGGTCTCTGTGGGAGCGTCTCTGGGTCTCTGTGTGAGAGTCTCTGGGTCTCTGTGTGAGAGTCTCTGGGTCTCTGTGGGAGCGTCTCTGGGTCTCTGTGTGAGAGTCTCTGGGTCTCTGTGTGAGGGTCTCTGGGTCTCTGTGTGAGGATATCTGGGTCTCTGTGTGAGAGTCTCTGTGTGAGAGTCTCTGGGTCTCTGTGTGAGAGTCTCTGGGTCTCTATGTGAGAGTTTCTGTGTGAGAGTATATGGGTCTCTGTGTGAGAGTCTCTGTGTGAGAGTCTCTGGGTCTCTGTGTGAGAGCCTCTGGGTCTCTGTGTGAGGGTCTCTGTGTGAGAGTCTCTGGGTCTCTGTGTGAGGGTCTCTGTGTGAGGGACTCTGGGTCTCTGTGTGAGAGTCTTTGGGTCTCTGTGTGAGGGTCTCTGGGTCTCTGTGTGAGGGTCTCTGGGTCTCTGTGTGAGGGTCTCTGGGTCTCTGTGTGAGAGTTTATGTGTGAGAGTCTATGGGTCTCTGTGTGAGAGTCTCTGGGTCTCTGTGTGAGGGTCTCTGGGTCTCTGTGTGAGAGTCTGTGGGTCTCTGTGTGAGAGTCTCTGGGTCTCTGTGTGAGGGTCTCTGTGTGAAAGTCTCTGGGTCTCTGTGGGAGCGTCTCTGGGTCTCTGTGTGAAAGTCTGAGGGTCTCTGTGTGAGAGTCTCTGTGTGAGAGTCACTGGGTCTCTGTGTGAGGGTCTCTGGGTCTCTGTGTGAGGATCTCTGGGTCTCTGTGTGAGAGTCTCTGTGTGAGAGTCTCTGGGTCTCTGTGTGAGAGTCTCTGGGTCTCTGTGTGAGAGTCTCTGGGTCTCTGTGTGAGAGTCTCTGGGTCTCTGTGTGTGAGTCTCTGGGTCTCTGTGTGAGGGTCGCTGGATCTCTGTGTGAGGGTCGCTGGATCTCTGTGTGAGGGTCTCTGGGTCTCTGTGTGTGAGTCTCTGGGTCTCTGTGTGAGAGTCTCTGGGTCTCTGTGTGAGAGTCTTTGGGTCTCTGTGTGAGAGTCTCTGGGTCTCTGTGTGAGAGTTTCTGTGTGAGAGTCTATGGGTCTCTGTGTGAGAGTCTCTGTGTGAGAGTCTCTGGGTCTCTGTTTGAGAGTCTCTGGGTCTCTGTGTGAGGGTCGCTGGGTCTCTGTGTGAGGGTCTCTGGGTCTCTGTGTGTGAGTCTCTGGGTCTCTGTGTGAGGGTCGCTGGATCTGTGTGAGGGTCTCTGGGTCTCTGTGTGTGAGTCTCTGGGTCTCTGTGAGAGTCTCTGGGTCTCTGTGTGAGAGTCTCTGGGTCTCTGTGTGAGGGTCGCTGGGTCTCTGTGTGAGGGTCTCGGGGTCTCTGTGTGTAAGTCTCTGGGTCTCTGTGTGAGGGTCGCTGGATCTGTGTGAGGGTCTCTGGGTCTCTGTGTGTGAGTCTCTGGGTCTCTGTGAGAGTCTCTGGGTCTCTGTGTGAGAGTCTCTGGGTCTCTGTGTGAGAGTCTCTGAGTCTCTGGGTCTCTGTGTGAGAGTCTCTTAGTCTCTGGGTCTCTGTGTGAGAGTCTCTGGGTCTCTGTGTGAGGGTCTCTGGGTCTCTGTGTGAGAGTTTCTGTGTGAGGGACTCTGGGTCTCTGTGGGAGCATCTCTGGGTCTCTGTGTGAGAGTCTCTGGGTCTCTGTAGGAGCGTCTCTGGGTCTCTGTGTGAAAGTCTGAGGGTCTCTGTGGGAGCCTCTCTGGGTCTCTGTGTGAGAGTCTCTGGGTCTCTGTGTGAGAGTCTCTGGGTCTCTGTGGGAGCGTCTCTGGGTCTCTGTGTGAGAGTCTCTGGGTCTCTGTGTGAGGGTCTCTGGGTCTCTGTGTGAGGATATCTGGGTCTCTGTGTGAGAGTCTCTGTGTGAGAGTCTCTGGGTCTCTGTGTGAGAGTCTCTGGGTCTCTATGTGAGAGTTTCTGTGTGAGAGTATATGGGTCTCTGTGTGAGAGTCTCTGGGTCTCTGTGTGAGGGTCGCTGGGTCTCTGTGTGAGGGTCTCTGGGTCTCTGTGTGTGAGTCTCTGGGTCTCTGTGTGAGGGTCGCTGGATCTGTGTGAGGGTCTCTGGGTCTCTGTGTGTGAGTCTCTGGGTCTCTGTGAGAGTCTCTGGGTCTCTGTGTGAGAGTCTCTGGGTCTCTGTGTGAGGGTCGCTGGGTCTCTGTGTGAGGGTCTCTGGGTCTCTGTGTGTGAGTCTCTGGGTCTCTGTGTGAGGGTCGCTGGATCTGTGTGAGGGTCTCTGGGTCTCTGTGTGTGAGTCTCTGGGTCTCTGTGAGAGTCTCTGGGTCTCTGTGTGAGAGTCTCTGGGTCTCTGTGTGAGGGTCGCTGGGTCTCTGTGTGAGGGTCTCGGGGTCTCTGTGTGTGAGTCTCTGGGTCTCTGTGTGAGGGTCGCTGGATCTGTGTGAGGGTCTCTGGGTCTCTGTGTGTGAGTCTCTGGGTCTCTGTGAGAGTCTCTGGGTCTCTGTGTGAGAGTCTCTGGGTCTCTGTGTGAGAGTCTCTGAGTCTCTGGGTCTCTGTGTGAGAGTCTCTTAGTCTCTGGGTCTCTGTGTGAGAGTCTCTGGGTCTCTGTGTGAGGGTCTCTGGGTCTCTGTGTGAGAGTTTCTGTGTGGGGGACTCTGGGTCTCTGTGGGAGCATCTCTGGGTCTCTGTGTGAGAGTCTCTGGGTCTCTGTAGGAGCGTCTCTGGGTCTCTGTGTGAAAGTCTGAGGGTCTCTGTGGGAGCCTCTCTGGGTCTCTGTGTGAGAGTCTCTGGGTCTCTGTGTGAGAGTCTCTGGGTCTCTGTGGGAGCGTCTCTGGGTCTCTGTGTGAGAGTCTCTGGGTCTCTGTGTGAGGGTCTCTGGGTCTCTGTGTGAGGATATCTGGGTCTCTGTGTGAGAGTCTCTGTGTGAGAGTCTCTGGGTCTCTGTGTGAGAGTCTCTGGGTCTCTATGTGAGAGTTTCTGTGTGAGAGTATATGGGTCTCTGTGTGAGAGTCTCTGTGTGAGAGTCTCTGGGTCTCTGTGTGAGAGCCTCTGGGTCTCTGTGTGAGGGTCTCTGGGTCTCTGTGTGAGAGTCTCTGGGTCTCTGTGTGAGGGTCTCTGTGTGAGGGACTCTGTGTCTCTGTGTGAGAGTCTTTGGGTCTCTGTGTGAGGGTCTCTGGGTCTCTGTGTGAGGGTCTCTGGGTCTCTGTGTGAGGGTCTCTGGGTCTCTGTGTGAGAGTTTCTGTGTGAGAGTCTATGGGTCTCTGTGTGAGAGTCTCTGGGTCTCTGTGTGAGGGTCTCTGGGTCTCTGTGTGAGAGTCTGTGGGTCTCTGTGTGAGAGTCTCTGGGTCTCTGTGTGAGGGTCTCTGTGTGAAAGTCTCTGGGTCTCTGTGGGAGCGTCTCTGGGTCTCTGTGTGAAAGTCTGAGGGTCTCTGTGTGAGAGTCTCTGGGTCTCTGTGTGAGGGTCGCTGGATCTCTGTGTGAGGGTCGCTGGATCTCTGTGTGAGGGTATCTGGGTCTCTGTGTGTGAGTCTCTGGGTCTCTGTGTGAGAGTCTCTGGGTCTCTGTGTGAGAGTCTTTGGGTCTCTGTGTGAGAGTCTCTGGGTCTCTGTGTGAGAGTTTCTGTGTGAGAGTCTATGGGTCTCTGTGTGAGAGTCTCTGTGTGAGAGTCTCTGGGTCTCTGTTTGAGAGTCTCTGGGTCTCTGTGTGAGGGTCGCTGGGTCTCTGTGTGAGGGTCTCTGGGTCTCTGTGTGTGAGTCTCTGGGTCTCTGTGTGAGGGTCGCTGGATCTGTGTGAGGGTCTCTGGGTCTCTGTGTGTGAGTCTCTGGGTCTCTGTGAGAGTCTCTGGGTCTCTGTGTGAGAGTCTCTGGGTCTCTGTGTGAGAGTCTCTGAGTCTCTGGGTCTCTGTGTGAGAGTCTCTTAGTCTCTGGGTCTCTGTGTGAGAGTCTCTGGGTCTCTGTGTGAGGGTCTCTGGGTCTCTGTGTGAGAGTTTCTGTGTGAGGGACTCTGGGTCTCTGTGGGAGCATCTCTGGGTCTCTGTGTGAGAGTCTCTGGGTCTCTGTGGGAGCGTCTCTGGGTCTCTGTGTGAAAGTCTGAGGGTCTCTGTGGGAGCGTCTCTGGGTCTCTGTGTGAGAGTCTCTGGGTCTCTGTGTGAGAGTCTCTGGGTCTCTGTGGGAGCGTCTCTGGGTCTCTGTGTGAGAGTCTCTGGGTCTCTGTGTGAGGGTCTCTGGGTCTCTGTGTGAGGATATCTGGGTCTCTGTGTGAGAGTCTCTGTGTGAGAGTCTCTGGGTCTCTGTGTGAGAGTCTCTGGGTCTCTGTGTGAGAGTTTCTGTGTGAGAGTATATGGGTCTCTGTGTGAGAGTCTCTGTGTGAGAGTCTCTGGGTCTCTGTGTGAGAGTCTCTGGGTCTCTGTGTGAGGATCTCTGCGTCTCTGTTTGAGGGTCTCTGTGTGAGGGTCGCTGGATCTCTGTGTGAGGGTCGCTGGATCTCTGTGTGAGGGTCTCTGGGTCTCTGTGTGTGAGTCTCTGGGTCTCTGTGTGAGGGTCGCTGGATCTCTGTGTGAGGGTCTCTGGGTCTCTGTGTGAGGGTCGCTGGATCTCTGTGTGAGGGTCTCTGGGTCTCTGTGTGAGAGTCTCTGGGTCTCTGTGTGTGAGTCTCTGGGTCTCTGTGTGAGGGTCGCTGGATCTCTGTGTGAGGGTCGCTGGATCTCTGTGTGAGGGTCTCTGGGTCTCTGTGTGTGAGTCTCTGGGTCTCTGTGTGAGGTGAGAGTCTATGGGTCTCTGTGTGAGAGTCTCTGGGTCTCTGTGTGAGAGTCTCTGAGTCTCTGGGTCTCTGTGTGAGAGTCTCTGGGTCTCTGTGTGAGGGTTGCTGGGTCTCTGTGTGAGGGTCTCTGGGTCTCTGTGTGAGGGTCTCTGTGTGAGAGTCTCTGGGTCTCTGTGTGAGGGTCGCTGGATCTGTGTGAGGGTCTCTGGGTCTCTGTGTGAGAGTCTCTGGGTCTCTGTGTAAGAGTCTCTGGGTCTCTGTGTGAGAGTCTCTGGGTCTCTGTGTGAGAGTCTCTGAGTCTCTGTGTCTCTGTGTGAGAGTCTCTGGGTCTCTGTGTGAGGGTCTCTGTGTGAGAGTCTCTGGCTCTCTGTGTGAGAGTCTCTGGGTCTCTGTGTGAGAGTCTCTGAGTCTCTGGGTCTCTGTGTGAGAGTCTCTGGGTCTCTGTGTGAGAGCCTCTGGGTCTCTGTGTAAGGGTCTCTGGGTCTCTGTGTGAGAGTCTCTGTGTGAGAGTCTCTGTGTGAGAGTCTCTGGGTCTCTGTATGTGAGCCTCTGGGTCTCTGTGTGAGGGTCTCTGGGTCTCTGTGTGAGAGTCTCTGTGTGAGAGTCTCTGTGTGAGAGTCTCTGGGTCTCTGTATGTGAGTCTCTGGGTCTCTGTGTGAGAGTCTCTGGGTCTCTGTGTGAGAGTCTCTGGGTCTCTGTGTGAGAGTCTCTGGGTCTCTGTGTGAGGGTCTCGGGGTCTCTGTGTGAGGGTCTCTGGGTATCTGTGTGAGAGTCTCTGTGTGAGAGTCTCTGGGTCTCTGTGTGAGAGTTTCTGTGTGAGAGTCTCTGGGTCTCTGTGTGAGGGACTCTGGGTCTCTGTGGGATCGTCTCTGGGTCTCTGTGTGAGAGTCTCTGGGTCTCTGTGTGAGAGTTTCTGGGTCACTGTGTGAGAGTCTCTGGGTCTCTGTGTGAGAGTTTCTGTGTGAAAGTCTCTGGGTCTCTGTGTGAGAGTCTCTAGGTATCTGTGTGAGGGTCTCTGTGTGAGAGTCTCTGGGTCTCTGTGTGAGAGTTTCTGTGGGAGCGTCTCTGGGTCTCTGTGTGAGAGTCTCTAGGTCTCTGTGTGAGGGTCTCTGTGTGAGAGTCTCTGGGTCTCTGTATGAGATTCTCTGGGTCTCTGTATGAGAGTCTCTGGGTCTCTGTGTGAGAGTTTCTAGGTCTCTGTGTGAGGGTCTCTGTGTGAGAGTCTCTGGGTCTCTGTATGAGAGTCTCTGGGTCTCTGTGTGAGAGTTTCTGTGTGAGAGTATCTGTGTGAGAGTCTCTGGGTCTCTGTGTGAAAATCTATGGGTCTCTGTGTGAGAGTCTCTGTGTGAGAGTCTCTGTGTGAGAGTCTCTGGGTCTCTGTATGAGCGTCTCTGGGTCTCTGTGTGAGAGTCTCTGGGTCTCTCTGTGTGAGGGACTCTGGGTCTCTGTGGGATCGTCTCTGGGTCTCTGTGTGAGAGTCTCTGGGTCTCTGTGTGAGAGTTTCTGGGTCTCTGTGTGAGAGTCTCTGGGTCTCTGTGTGAGAGTTTCTGTGTGAAAGTCTCTGGGTCTCTGTGTGAGAGTCTCTGTGTGAGAGTATCTGGGTCTCTGTGTGAGGGTCTCTGGGTCTCTGTGTGAGAGTCTCTGGGTCTCTGTGTGAGGGTCTCTGTGTGAGGTACTCTGGGTCTCTGTGGGAGCGTCTCTGGGTCTCTGTGTGAGAGTCTCTGGGTCTCTGTGGGAGCCTCTCCGGGTCTCTGTGTGAGAGTCTCTGGGTCTCTGTGTGAGAGTCTATGGGTTTCTGTGTGAGGGTCTCTGGGTCTCTGTGAGTCTCTGGGTCTCTGTGTGAGAGTCTCTGGGTCTCTGTGTGAGAGCCTCTGGGTCTCTGTGTGAGGGTCTCTGGGTCTCTGTGTGAGCATCTCTGGGTCTCTGTGTGAGAGTCTCTGGGTCTCTGTGTGAGGGTCTCTGGGTCTCTGTGTGAGGGTCTCTGGGTCTCTGTGTGAGAGTCTCTGTGTGAGAGTCTCTGGGTCTCTGTGTGAGAGTCTCTGTGTCTCTGTGTGAGAGTCTCTTGGTCTCTGTGTGAGAGTTTCTGTGTGAGAGTCTCTGGGTCTCTGTGTGAGAGTCTCTGGGTCTCTGTGTGAGAGTCTCTGGGTCTCTGTGTGAGGGTCTCTGGGTCTGTGTGTGAGGGTCTCTGTGTGAGAGTCTCTGGGTCTCTGTGTAAGAGTCTCTGGGTCTCTGTGTGAGGGTCTCTGGGTCTCTGTGTGAGAGTCTCTGGGTCTCTGTGTGATGGTCTCTGTGTGAGGGACTCTGGGTCTCTGTGTGAGAGTCTTTGGGTCTCTGTGTGAGGGTCTCTGGGTCTCTGTGTGAGGGTCTCTGGGTCTCTGTGTGAGGGTCTCTGGGTCTCTGTGTGAGAGTTTCTGTGTGAGAGTCTATGGGTCTCTGTGTGAGAGTCTCTGGGTCTCTGTGTGAGGGTCTCTGGGTCTCTGTGTGAGGGTCTCTGTGTGAGAGTCTCTGGCTCTCTGTGTGAGAGTCTCTGGGTCTCTGTGTGAGAGTCTCTGAGTCTCTGGGTCTCTGTGTGAGAGTCTCTGGGTCTCTGTGTGAGAGCCTTTGGGTCTCTGTGTGAGGGTCTCTGGGTCTCTGTGTGAGAGTCTCTGTGTGAGAGTCTCTGTGTGAGAGTCTCTGGGTCTCTGTATGTGAGTCTCTGGGTCTCTGTGTGAGAGTCTCTGGGTCTCTGTGTGAGAGTCTCTGGGTCTCTGTGTGAGAGTCTCTGGGTCTCTGTGTGAGGGTCTCGGGGTCTCTGTGTGAGGGTCTCTGGGTATCTGTGTGAGAGTCTCTGTGTGAGAGTCTCTGGGTCTCTGTGTGAGAGTTTCTGTGTGAGAGTCTCTGGGTCTCTGTGTGAGGGACTCTGGGTCTCTGTGGGATCGTCTCTGGGTCTCTGTGTGAGAGTCTCTGGGTCTCTGTGTGAGAGTTTCTGGGTCTCAGTGTGAGAGTCTCTGGGTCTCTGTGTGAGAGTTTCTGTGTGAAAGTCTCTGGGTCTCTGTGTGAGAGTCTCTAGGTCTCTGTGTGAGGGTCTCTGTGTGAGAGTCTCTGGGTCTCTGTGTGAGAGTTTCTGTGGGAGCGTCTCTGGGTCTCTGTGTGAGAGTCTCTAGGTCTCTGTGTGAGGGTCACTGTGTGAGAGTCTCTGGGTCTCTGTATGAGATTCTCTGGGTCTCTGTATGAGAGTCTCTGGGTCTCTGTGTGAGAGTTTCTAGGTCTCTGTGTGAGGGTCTCTGTGTGAGAGTCTCTGGGTCTCTGTATGAGAGTCTCTGGGTCTCTGTGTGAGAGTCTCTGTGTGAGAGTCTCTGTGTCTCTGTATGAGCGTCTCTGGGTCTCTGTGTGAGAGTCTCTGGGTCTCTCTGTGTGAGGGACTCTGGGTCTCTGTGGGATCGTCTCTGGATCTCTGTGTGAGAGTCTCTGGGTCTCTGTGTGAGAGTTTCTGGGTCTCTGTGTGAGAGTCTCTGGGTCTCTGTGTGAGAGTTTCTGTGTGAAAGTCTCTGGGTCTCTGTGTGAGAGTCTCTGTGTGAGAGTATCTGGGTCTCTGTGTGAGGGTCTCTGGGTCTCTGTGTGAGAGTCTCTGGGTCTCTGTGTGAGGGACTCTGGGTCTCTGTGGGATCGTCTCTGGGTCTCTGTGTGAGAGTCTCTGGGTCTCTGTGTGAGAGTTTCTGGGTCTCTGTGTGAGAGTCTCTGGGTCTCTGTGTGAGAGTTTCTGTGTGAAAGTCTCTGGGTCTCTGTGTGAGAGTCTCTAGGTCTCTGTGTGAGGGTCTCTGTGTGAGAGTCTCTGGGTCTCTGTGTGAGAGTTTCTGTGGGAGCGTCTCTGGGTCTCTGTGTGAGAGTCTCTAGGTCTCTGTGTGAGGGTCACTGTGTGAGAGTCTCTGGGTCTCTGTATGAGATTCTCTGGGTCTCTGTATGAGAGTCTCTGGGTCTCTGTGTGAGAGTTTCTAGGTCTCTGTGTGAGGGTCTCTGTGTGAGAGTCTCTGGGTCTCTGTATGAGAGTCTCTGGGTCTCTGTGTGAGAGTCTCTGTGTGAGAGTCTCTGTGTCTCTGTATGAGCGTCTCTGGGTCTCTGTGTGAGAGTCTCTGGGTCTCTCTGTGTGAGGGACTCTGGGTCTCTGTGGGATCGTCTCTGGATCTCTGTGTGAGAGTCTCTGGGTCTCTGTGTGAGAGTTTCTGGGTCTCTGTGTGAGAGTCTCTGGGTCTCTGTGTGAGAGTTTCTGTGTGAAAGTCTCTGGGTCTCTGTGTGAGAGTCTCTGTGTGAGAGTATCTGGGTCTCTGTGTGAGGGTCTCTGGGTCTCTGTGTGAGAGTCTCTGGGTCTCTGTGTGAGGGTCTCTGTGTGAGGTACTCTGGGTCTCTGTGGGAGCGTCTCTGGGTCTCTGTGTGAGAGTCTCTGGGTCCCTGTGGGAGCCTCTCCGGGTCTCTGTGTGAGAGTATCTGGGTCTCTGTGTGAGAGTCTATGGGTCTCTGTGTGAGGGTCTCTGGGTCTCTGTGAGTCTCTGGGTCTCTGTGTGAGAGTCTCTGGGTCTCTGTGTGAGAGCCTCTGGGTCTCTGTGTGAGGGTCTCTGGGTCTCTGTGTGAGCGTCTCTGGGTCTCTGTGTGAGAGTCTCTGGGTCTCTGTGTGAGGGTCTCTGGGTCTCTGTGTGAGGGTCTCTGGGTCTCTGTGTGAGAGTCTCTGTGTGAGAGTCTCTGGGTCTCTGTGTGAGAGTCTCTGTGTCTCTGTGTGAGAGTCTCTTGGTCTCTGTGTGAGAGTTTCTGTGTGAGAGTCTCTGGGTCTCTGTGTGAGAGTCTCTGGGTCTCTGTGTGAGAGTCTCTGGGTCTCTGTGTGAGGGTCTCTGGGTCTGTGTGTGAGGGTCTCTGTGTGAGAGTCTCTGGGTCTCTGTGTAAGAGTCTCTGGGTCTCTGTGTGAGGGTCTCTGGGTCTCTGTGTGAGAGTCTCTGGGTCTCTGTGTGATGGTCTCTGTGTGAGGGTCTCTGTGTGAGGGACTCTGGGTCTCTGTGTGAGAGTCTTTGGGTCTCTGTGTGAGGGTCTCTGGGTCTCTGTGTGAGGGTCTCTGGGTCTCTGTGTGAGGGTCTCTGGGTCTCTGTGTGAGAGTTTCTGTGTGAGAGTCTATGGGTCTCTGTGTGAGAGTCTCTGGGTCTCTGTGTGAGGGTCTCTGGGTCTCTGTGTGAGAGTATGTGGGTCTCTGTGTGAGAGTCTCTGGGTCTCTATGTGAGGGTCTCTGTGTGAAAGTCTCTGGGTCTCTGTGGGAGCGTCTCTGGGTCTCTGTGTGAAAGTCTGAGGGGCTCTGTGTGAGAGTCTCTGTGTGAGAGTCTCTGGGTCTCTGTGTGAGGGTCTCTGGGTCTCTGTGTGAGGATCTCTGGGTCTCTGTGTGAGAGTCTCTGTGTGAGAGTCTCTGAGTCTCTGTGTGAGAGTCTCTGGGTCTCTGTGTGAGAGTCTCTGGGTCTCTGTGTGAGAGTCTCTGTGTGAGAGTCTCTGGGTCTTTGTGTGAGAGTCTCTGGGTCTCTGTGTGTGAGTCTCTGGGTCTCTGTGTGAGGGTCGCTGGATCTCTGTGTGAGGGTCGCTGGAACTCTGTGTGAGGGTCTCTGGGTCTCTGTGTGAGAGTCTCTGGGTCTCTGTGTGAGAGTCTCTGGGTCTCTGTGTGAGAGTCTCTGGGTCTCTGTGTGAGAGTTTCTGTGTGAGAGTCTATGGGTCTCTGTGTGAGAGTCTCTGGGTCTCTGTGTGAGGGTCGCTGGGTCTCTGTGTGAGGGTCTCTGGGTCTCTGTGTGTGAGTCTCTGGGTCTCTGTGTGAGGGTCGCTGGATATGTGTGAGGGTCTCTGGGTCTCTGTGTGTGAGTCTCTGGGTCTCTGTGAGAGTCTCTGGGTCTCTGTGTGAGAGTCTGTGGGTCTCTGTGTGAGAGTCTCTGAGTCTCTGGGTCTCTGTGTGAGAGTCTCTTAGTCTCTGGGTCTCTGTGTGAGAGTCTCTGGGTCTCTGTGTGAGGGTCTCTGGGTCTCTGTGTGAGAGTTTCTGAGTGAGGGACTCTGGGTCTCTGTGGGAGCATCTCTGGGTCTCTGTGTGAGAGTCTCTGGGTCTCTGTGGGAGCGTCTCTGGGTCTCTGTGTGAAAGTCTGAGGGTCTCTGTGGGAGCGTCTCTGGGTCTCTGTGTGAGAGTCTCTGGGTCTCTGTGTGAGAGTTTCTGTGTGAGAGTCTCTGGGTCTCTGTGTGAGAGTCTCTGGGTCTCTGTGTGAGAGTCTCTGGGTCTCTGTGTGAGGGTCTCTGGGTCTATGTGTGAGGGTCTCTGTGTGAGAGTCTCTGGGTCTCTGTGTAAGAGTCTCTGGGTCTCTGTGTGAGGGTCTCTGGGTCTCTGTGTGAGAGTCTCTGGGTCTCTGTGTGAGGGTCTCTGTGTGAGGGACTCTGGGTCTCTGTGTGAGAGTCTTTGAGTCTCTGTGTGAGGGTCTCTGGGTCTCTGTGTGAGGGTCTCTGGGTCTCTGTGTGAGGGTCTCTGGGTCTCTGTGTGAGGGTCTCTGTGTGAAAGTCTCTGGGTCTCTGTGGGAGCGTATCTGGGTCTCTGTGTGAAAGTCTGAGGGTCTCTGTGTGAGAGTCTCTGTGTGAGAGTCTCTGGGTCTCTGTGTGAGGGTCTCTGGGTCTCTGTGTGAGGATCTCTGGGTCTCTGTGTGAGAGTCTCTGCGTGAGAGTCTCTGGGTCTCTGTGTGAGAGTCTCTGTGTGAGAGTCTCTGGGTCTCTGTGTGAGAGTCTCTGTGTGAGAGTTTCTGGGTCTCTGTGTGAGAGTCTCTGGGTCTCTGTGTGTGAGTCTCTGGGTCTCTGTGTGAGGGTCGCTGGATCTCTGTGTGAGGGTCGCTGGATCTCTGTGTGAGGGTCTCTGGGTCTCTGTGTGTGAGTCTCTGGGTCTCTGTGTGAGAGTCTCTGGGTCTCTGTGTGAGAGTCTCTGGGTCTCTGTGTGAGAGTCTCTGGGTCTCTGTGTGAGAGTCTCTGGGTCTCTGTGTGAGGGTCGCTGGGTCTCTGTGTGAGTGTCTCTGGGTATCTGTGTGTGAGTCTCTGGGTCTCTGTGTGAGGGTCGCTGGATCTGTGTGAGGGTCTCTGGGTCTCTGTGTGTGAGTCTCTGGGTCTCTGTGAGAGTCTCTGGGTCTCTGTGTGAGAGTCTCTGGGTCTCTGTGTGAGAGTCTCTGAGTCTCTGGGTCTCTGTGTGAGAGTCTCTTAGTCTCTGGGTCTCTGTGTGAGAGTCTCTGGGTCTCTGTGTGAGGGTCTCTGGGTCTCTGTGTGAGAGTTTCTGTGTGAGGGACTCTGGGTCTCTGTGGGAGCATCTCTGGGTCTCTGTGTGAGAGTCTCTGGGTCTCTGTGGGAGCGTCTCTGGGTCTCTGTGTGAAAGTCTGAGGGTCTCTGTGGGAGCGTCTCTGGGTCTCTGTGTGAGAGTCTCTGGGTCTCTGTGTGAGAGTCTCTGGGTCTCTGTGGGAGCGTCTCTGGGTCTCTGTGTGAGAGTCTCTGGGTCTCTGTGTGAGGGTCTCTGGGTCTCTGTGTGAGGATATCTGGGTCTCTGTGTGAGAGTCTCTGTGTGAGAGTCTCTGGGTCTCTGTGTGAGAGTCTCTGGGTCTCTGTGTGAGAGTTTCTGTGTGAGAGTATATGGGTCTCTGTGTGAGAGTCTCTGTGTGAGAGTCTCTGGGTCTCTGTGTGAGGATCTCTGGGTCTCTGTTTGAGGGTCTCTGTGTGAGGGTCGCTAGATCTCTGTGTGAGGGTCGCTGGATCTCTGTGTGAGGGTCTCTGGGTCTCTGTGTGTGAGTCTCTGGGTCTCTGTGTGAGGGTCGCTGGATCTCTGTGTGAGGGTCTCTGGGTCTCTGTGTGAGGGTCGCTGGATCTCTGTGTGAGGGTCTCTGGGTCTCTGTGTGAGAGTCTCTGGGTCTCTGTGTGTGAGTCTCTGGGTCTCTGTGTGAGGGTCGCTGGATCTCTGTGTGAGGGTCGCTGGATCTCTGTGTGAGGGTCTCTGGGTCTCTGTGTGTGAGTCTCTGGGTCTCTGTGTGAGGTGAGAGTCTATGGGTCTCTGTGTGAGAGTCTCTGAGTCTCTGGGTCTCTGTGTGAGAGTCTCTGGGTCTCTGTGTGAGAGTTTCTGTGTGAGCGTCTATGGGTCTCTGTGTGAGAGTCTCTGTGTGAGAGTCTCTGTGTCTCTGTGTGAGGGTCGCTGGGTCTCTGTGTGAGGGTCTCTGGGTCTCTGTGTGAGGGTCTCTGGGTCTCTGTGTGAGAGTCTCTGGGTCTCTGTCTGAGGGTCGCTGGATCTGTGTGAGGGTCTCTGGGTCTCTGTGTGAGAGTCTCTGGGTCTCTGTGTGAGAGTCTCTGGGTCTCTGTGTGAGAGTCTCTGGGTCTCTGTGTCTCTGTGTGAGAGTCTCTGAGTCTCTGTGTCTCTGTGTGAGAGTCTCTGGGTCTCTGTGTGAGGGTCTCTGTGTGAGAGTCTCTGGGTCTCTGTGTGAGAGTCTCTGGGTCTCTGTGTGAGAGTCTCTGAGTCTCTGGGTCTCTGTGTGAGAGTCTCTGGGTCTCTGTGTGAGGGTCTCTGTGTGAGAGTCTCTGGGTCTCTGTGTGAGAGCCTCTGGGTCTCTGTGTGAGGGTCTCTGGGTCTCTGTGTGAGAGTCTCTGTGTGAGAGTCTCTGTGTGTGAGTCTCTGGGTCTCTGTGTGAGGGTCGCTGGATCTGTGTGAGGGTCTCTGGGTCTCTGTGTGTGAGTCTCTTAGTCTCTGGGTCTCTGTGTGAGAGTCTCTGGGTCTCTGTGTGAGGGTCTCTGGGTCTCTGTGTGAGAGTTTCTGTGTGAGGGACTCTGGGTCTCTGTGGGAGCATCTCTGGGTCTCTGTGTGAGAGTCTCTGGGTCTCTGTGGGAGCGTCTCTGGGTCTCTGTGTGAAAGTCTGAGGGTCTCTCTGGGAGCGTCTCTGGGTCTCTGTGTGAGAGTCTCTGGGTCTCTGTGTGAGAGCCTCTGGGTCTCTGTGTGAGGGTCTCTGGGTCTCTGTGTGAGAGTCTCTGTGTGAGAGTCTCTGTGTGTGAGTCTCTGGGTCTCTGTGTGAGGGTCGCTGGATCTGTGTGAGGGTCTCTGGGTCTCTGTGTGTGAGTCTCTTAGTCTCTGGGTCTCTGTGTGAGAGTCTCTGGGTCTCTGTGTGAGGGTCTCTGGGTCTCTGTGTGAGAGTTTCTGTGTGAGGGACTCTGGGTCTCTGTGGGAGCATCTCTGGGTCTCTGTGTGAGAGTCTCTGGGTCTCTGTGGGAGCGTCTCTGCGTCTCTGTGTGAAAGTCTGAGGGTCTCTCTGGGAGCGTCTCTGGGTCTCTGTGTGAGAGTCTCTGGGTCTCTGTGTGAGAGTCTCTGGGTCTCTGTGGGAGCGTCTCTGGGTCTCTGTGTGAGAGTCTCTGGGTCTCTGTGTGAGGGTCTCTGGGTCTCTGTGTGAGGATATCTGGGTCTCTGTGTGAGAGTCTCTGCGTGAGAGTCTCTGGGTCTCTGTGTGAGAGTCTCTGGGTCTCTTTGTGAGAGTTTCTGTGTGAGAGTATATGGGTCTCTGTGTGAGAGTCTCTGTGTGAGGGTCGCTGGATCTCTGTGTGAGGGTCTCTGGGTCTCTGTGTGTGAGTCTCTGGGTCTCTGTGTGAGGGTCGCTGGATCTCTGTGTGAGGGTCTCTGGGTCTCTGTGTGAGGGTCGCTGGACCTCTGTGTGAGGGTCTCTGGGTCTCTGTGTGAGAGTCTCTGGGTCTCTGTGTGTGAGTCTCTGGGTCTCTGTGTGAGGGTCGCTGGATCTCTGTGTGAGGGTCGCTGGATCTCTGTGTGAGGGTCTCTGGGTCTCTGTGTGTGAGTCTCTGGGTCTCTGTGTGAGGTGAGAGTCTATGGGTCTCTGTGTGAGAGTCTCTGAGTCTCTGTGTGAGGGTCGCTGGATCTGTGTGAGGGTCTCTGGGTCTCTGTGTGTGAGTCTCTTAGTCTCTGGGTCTCTGTGTGAGAGTCTCTGAGTCTCTGGGTCTCTGTGTGAGAGTCTCTGGGTCTCTGTGTGAGGGTCTCTGTGTGAGAGTCTCTGGGTCTCTGTGTGAGAGCCTCTGGGTCTCTGTGTGAGGGTCTCTGGGTCTCTGTGTGAGAGTCTCTGTGTGAGAGTCTCTGTGTGTGAGTCTCTGGGTCTCTGTGTGAGGGTCGCTGGATCTGTGTGAGGGTCTCTGGGTCTCTGTGTGTGAGTCTCTTAGTCTCTGGGTCTCTGTGTGAGAGTCTCTGGGTCTCTGTGTGAGGGTCTCTGGGTCTCTGTGTGAGAGTTTCTGTGTGAGGGACTCTGGGTCTCTGTGGGAGCATCTCTGGGTCTCTGTGTGAGAGTCTCTGGGTCTCTGTGGGAGCGTCTCTGGGTCTCTGTGTGAAAGTCTGAGGGTCTCTCTGGGAGCGTCTCTGGGTCTCTGTGTGAGAGTCTCTGGGTCTCTGTGTGAGAGCCTCTGGGTCTCTGTGTGAGGGTCTCTGGGTCTCTGTGTGAGAGTCTCTGTGTGAGAGTCTCTGTGTGTGAGTCTCTGGGTCTCTGTGTGAGGGTCGCTGGATCTGTGTGAGGGTCTCTGGGTCTCTGTGTGTGAGTCTCTTAGTCTCTGGGTCTCTGTGTGAGAGTCTCTGGGTCTCTGTGTGAGGGTCTCTGGGTCTCTGTGTGAGAGTTTCTGTGTGAGGGACTCTGGGTCTCTGTGGGAGCATCTCTGGGTCTCTGTGTGAGAGTCTCTGGGTCTCTGTGGGAGCGTCTCTGCGTCTCTGTGTGAAAGTCTGAGGGTCTCTCTGGGAGCGTCTCTGGGTCTCTGTGTGAGAGTCTCTGGGTCTCTGTGTGAGAGTCTCTGGGTCTCTGTGGGAGCGTCTCTGGGTCTCTGTGTGAGAGTCTCTGGGTCTCTGTGTGAGGGTCTCTGGGTCTCTGTGTGAGGATATCTGGGTCTCTGTGTGAGAGTCTCTGCGTGAGAGTCTCTGGGTCTCTGTGTGAGAGTCTCTGGGTCTCTTTGTGAGAGTTTCTGTGTGAGAGTATATGGGTCTCTGTGTGAGAGTCTCTGTGTGAGGGTCGCTGGATCTCTGTGTGAGGGTCTCTGGGTCTCTGTGTGTGAGTCTCTGGGTCTCTGTGTGAGGGTCGCTGGATCTCTGTGTGAGGGTCTCTGGGTCTCTGTGTGAGGGTCGCTGGACCTCTGTGTGAGGGTCTCTGGGTCTCTGTGTGAGAGTCTCTGGGTCTCTGTGTGTGAGTCTCTGGGTCTCTGTGTGAGGGTCGCTGGATCTCTGTGTGAGGGTCGCTGGATCTCTGTGTGAGGGTCTCTGGGTCTCTGTGTGTGAGTCTCTGGGTCTCTGTGTGAGGTGAGAGTCTATGGGTCTCTGTGTGAGAGTCTCTGAGTCTCTGGGTCTCTGTGTGAGAGTCTCTGGGTCTCTGTGTGAGAGTTTCTGTGTGAGCGTCTATGGGTCTCTGTGTGAGAGTCTCTGTGTGAGAGTCTCTGGGTCTCTGTGAGGGTCGCTGGGTCTCTGTGTGAGGGTCTCTGGGTCTCTGTGTGAGGGTCTCTGGGTCTCTGTGTGAGAGTCTCTGGGTCTCTGTGTGAGGGTCGCTGGATCTGTGTGAGGGTCTCTGGGTCTCTGTGTGAGAGTCTCTGGGTCTCTGTGTGAGAGTCTCTGGGTCTCTGTGTGAGAGTCTCTGGGTCTCTGTGTCTCTGTGTGAGAGTCTCTGAGTCTCTGTGTCTCTGTGTGAGAGTCTCTGGGTCTCTGTGTGAGGGTCTCTGTGTGAGAGTCTCTGGGTCTCTGTGTGAGAGTCTCTGGGTCTCTGTGTGAGAGTCTCTGAGTCTCTGGGTCTCTGTGTGAAAGTCTCTGGGTCTCTGTGTGAGGGTCTCTGTGTGAGAGTCTCTGGGTCTCTGTGTGAGAGCCTCTGGGTCTCTGTGTGAGGGTCTCTGGGTCTCTGTGTGAGAGTCTCTGTGTGAGAGTCTCTGTGTGAGAGTCTCTGGGTCTCTGTGTGTGAGTCTCTGGGTCTCTGTGTGAGAGTCTCTGGGTCTCTGTGTGAGAGTCTCTGGGTCTCTGTGTGAGAGTCTCTGGGTCTCTGTGTGAGGGTCTCGGGGTCTCTGTGTGAGGGTCTCTGGGTATCTGTGTGAGAGTCTCTGTGTGAGAGTCTCTGGGTCTCTGTGTGAGAGTTTCTGTGTGAGAGTCTCTGGGTCTCTGTGTGCAAATCTCTGTGTGAGAGTATCTGGGTCTCTGTGTGAGAGTCTCTGGGTCTCTGTGTGAGGGTCTCTGGGTCTCTGTGTGAGAGTCTTTGGGTCTCTGTGTGAGAGTCTTTGGGTCTCTGTGTGAGGGTCTCTGTGTGAGAGTCTCTGGGTCTCTGTGTGAGAGTCTTTGGGTCTCTGTGTGAGAGTCTTTGGGTCTCTGTGTGAGGGTCTCTGGGTCTCTGTGTGAGAGTCTTTGGGTCTCTGTGTGAGGGTCTCTGTGTGAGAGTCTCTGGGTCTCTGTGGGAGCGTCTCTGGGTCTCTGTGTGAAAGTCTGAGGGTCTCTGTGTGAGAGTCTCTGTGTGAGAGTCTCTGTGTGAGAGTCTCTGGGTCTCTGTGTGAGAGTCTCTGGGTCTCTGTGTGAGGGTCTCTGGGTCTCTGTGTGAGGGTCTCTGGGTCTCTGTGTTAGAGTCTCTGTGTGAGAGTCTCTGGGTCTCTGTGTGAGAGTCTCTGGGTCTCTGTGTGAGAGTTTCTGTGTGAGAGTCTATGGGTCTCTGTGTGAGAGTCTCTGGGTCTCTGTGTGAGGGTATCTGGGTCTCTGTGTGAGAGTCTGAGGGTCTCTGTGTGAGAGTCTCTGTGTGAGAGTCTCTGTGTGAGAGTCTCTGGGTCTCTGTGTGAGAGTCTCTGGGTCTCTGTGTGAGGGTCTCTGGGTCTCTGTGTGAGGATCTCTGGGTCTCTGTGTGAGAGTCTCTGTGTGAGAGTCTCTGGGTCTCTGTGTGAGGGTCTCTGGGTCTCTGTGTGAGGATCTCTGGGTCTCTGTGTGAGAGTTTCTGTGTGAGAGTCTATGGGTCTCTGTGTGAGAGTCTCTGTGTGAGAGTCTCTGGGTCTCTGGGTCTCTGTGTGAGGGTCGCTGGGTCTGTGTGTGAGGGTCTCTGTGTGAGGGTCGCTGGATCTCTGTGTGAGGGTCTCTGGGTCTCTGTGTGTGAGTCTCTGGGTCTCTGTTGTGAGAGTCTCTGGGTCTCTGTGTGAGAGTCTCTGGGTCTCTGTGTGAGAGTCTCTGAGTCTCTGGGTCTCTGTGTGAGAGTCTCTGGGTGTCTGTGTGAGGGTCTCTGTGTGAGAGTCTCTGGGTCTCTGTGTGAGAGTCTCTGGGTCTCTGTGTGAGGGTCTCTGGGTCTCTGTGTGAGAGTCTCTGGGTCTCTGTGTGAGAGTCTCTGGGTCTCTGTGTGAGAGTCTCTGGGTCTCTGTGTGAGTCTGTGGGTCCCTGTGTGAGAGTCTGGGCCTGGTACAAGAAACACAAGAATGAAGCCTGCCAATGTCCCCCTCTGCTCCACGTGGCATGGCACTGCAGCAACTCCCCGCCCGTGTGGGCCCGTGCAGTTGCCACCGCCTGCACACGCGGCAGGAGACGCGGCCACTGGTGGTGTGCCGCGTGCTCGTAGTTTTAGTGGACTGTATCGTCCTTGCCCGGACAGGAAATCAAAGGTAATTGTTTATAGCACTGCCTACATGCGCGTGCGTTTTGTGTTTTAGTGTTTGTTCTTGCTCCGCACATCGGATTAGCACCGTTGGCTACGTACGGTGCGAAAGAAGTTGGTTTAAATGTCTACATCCGTTAAAGGAGTAGATGATTGAAAATGTTAAACTAAAGTCTCGCGTAAGGCAGTGAGTGTGGCGCTTACAGAGAGACACGCCTTTAGCTCGTGCAGTTACAGTCGTCTCATGGTGACGCCACATGAAGATGCGTGAAGGGAATTTAATTTCTGACGGGGAGAAACAGCGGCAACTCGAATATGAACCATTCTTGGGAGCCTCCCTTAGGTCAGCTCGGCCTTAAATGAGTACTCGGTTCATTGCGAGTGTAGATTCGGGAGACAAAGACGGCTGTGATGCTGCTTACACGACCACTAACAGCACGCTGCTGGCCTTCATAGAGGTTCACTCGCTGCCCTTGATGTTCAGAGCTAAAAGTAGCGAATTGAGTCCCCGAAAGAAGATTTGAGCAGGCCATAAAATAAGCGGACAATAAACTCAGAATAGTTTTTTACGCTTCTCATCGTCAACGCCTGCTGTTGCATCATTTCAAGCAGCATTGGTTCAACACAAGCAGGTAAGAATTGTTTCAATACCACCTGGTAAATTAGTTGCTAGATGTACTCTTAATGTATGCAGTTCATAGTTCAAAGAATGTTTTAATCCAATGTCCGCGATTTGAATTATCCGCGGCTGTCCTCCCCGTCATTAGCACGGATAATCGATCATCTACTGTACTTTATTAGCTGACATCCAAAGAAAATCCTAAATGAATGAACATCAGGTCTACGATTGTCATTCATAGATCTGATTGAATGAAAATCAGATCTATCGTGATTAGACCCCTTAATCTGTGATAATGACAAGGGGTCGCTGCTTTCAAATGGGAAAAGTCGACGCTGTCTTTGTGCGCCAGGTACCGCCTTAGCCCTTGTTCTGATCCCATGCCTTGGTTGGGATTTTAAATTTGTCTGTTTCCTAGTGGAGCCTGGGCAGAGGTCGCAACCGGGTACCCGATACCCGTACCCTACCCGATACCCGGCTACCCGTACCCGGCTGGGTACGGATAGCAGTTTGCGACCCTGGTGCGGCCGGGTTACGGGTAGGCCGTGAGTCACTGGTGAGTAGCCGTTTGTCAATCATTTCAGGTAGGGTATGGGTAGGGAACGGCTACCCGTACCCGACCGGGTACGGGTACCCATTTGCGACCCTCGTGCGGCCGGGTACGGGTAAGGAATCAAAACCCTGTTAAATTTCGATTTAAAGCTTTCGTGACTGCAGGGATTCATCTTCTTGGTTCTTTCGGTAAAGTCACGTAGAAGGGAAGTAATAAAATAATAAAAATAAAACATAATAAAATAATTCTCACGACGTTTCAGCCACAATGCAAGCAGCCGTCCTCAGGTGAAACCAGATCTGTTGAGGCGACAGCGTCTGAATGAAACAGCACACGTGCTTGGAGCATATATATAAGCTGGGTTGGAAGCGGGGGAGGAAAGGGCGCCTTGACAAAAGAATTTGCATATCAAGAGGAATTTAGCATATTTATGGGAAATGCAGGTATGTGATTAGTACTACTTATGTCCGTGCATTATGCAGGATTAGCAGCATCCAAGGGAGGGAATATGGGAAATGCAGGTATGTGATTAGTACTACTTATGCCCGTGCATTATGCAGGATTAGCAGCATCACAGGGAGGGGATAGGGGTAGCATTAATAAAGGGAAGAAGTGTTAATAGTATGTAGCTGCAGTAACTAAAACCACTACGTAAACAACTAAAGTATAAACTACATAGTATCATCATTATACTAAATATACTCTACAATAAGCTGAGTTACTAACAGTAAGTAATACATTACAATTCTACGTCGTAAAAAATATAATATGCTTCCATCTAAACTTTATTCTCTTACATCACACGAGTCTACACCGTACTATATACTGCCATAGACAAACCCAACATTAAATTATATACTGTATTGCTATAAACCACCCTATACCTTATCCATTGTAATATTACACTATGTATTATTCTACCCACCCTAATGTATATCACACTGCTGTATATTCACTATACAATTACGATATTATATATTACTTTGTACATTGTATTAAGCATATACATTTTTATACTCTTTGTTATTATACATTGTACCGTTGACCGTCGTGTGAAAGATACTAAGAGGAAGAAACAAAATATGTCCATGCAGCGGAGCAAAGAATCCATTCCCTGCGGAGAATACAATGCCAGTGAGTGGAACGCGGTCTGAAAGTCACCGTAAACGTGAACACAATCCGTTAAGATCCGAAATGGTTTATTACGTCCTTCCAATGATTGCTAAGCCAGAATCCATCTTCTCGGTTGAAATTGTCTCTGTGTTTGTATATGTGGATCGCCTCATGAACGAATCTCTCATGGTAGCCAGATGGCTTGCAGAGAACCTCTGTCTTGGAGAAGTCAATATCATGTGAGCCCCCTGAATTGTAACAGTGATCTGCCACGGCTGAGGTGTTTGTCCTACCGTGTTTCAAGTCTGCTTTATGTTCACGGATGTCGTTTGGTTTCTCCAATGTAACTGCTACCACAGAGGCAACTTAGTTTGTAGACGCCAGGGTACTGTATGTCTGGAACCACATATTTTACAGACGGGACCAGATCACGGATTTTATGTACTGTGTTGAATCGGACCTGGATCTTGTGTTTAATCAGGATTTTGGAGATATTTTTTGTGACCCCACCATCACCTTACCCTACATTACCTGAAGGGGTAACGGCCCCTTCACCCGTACTCAATGGGAAACACCCCTAGCACTATCCCCTGACTTCTCCTATTCCCAGTCCTCCGCTATGAGTGCTAGGGGAGGCTATCTGATCCGGCCCTGGTCAAGCACGGATCCCGGCACCCAGCTAACCAGGCCGTGCTCTTACAAAAGCAGCGGTCCTGGACCTCTTGGGGCCGCGCCACTTGCCCTGCTCGGCCCTGACAAGGACAGCGAGCCAGGGGAGTTCCAGGGCCTATTCTGCCGGTCTTCAGTCTTCAATGGTAAGCTTCTCACACACTGGCCTCGAGCCCTCTGGCTCCCCGCCTTTTATAAGAATCCTCTCCGAGGGGTGGGGCTATGGGGGATCACAGCACTCCCATGCCCCCCCAGGGTTAACCGATGCGGACGTGGATGTAGACACCTGTGTGTGGGTCCAAACACCCTTGTGTTTGTCTGCCTTTCTCCCCGTAACAACCCCTACATTTGTATTTAGTGTTGAAAAACTGGCAGGATTTTACGTACTTTGTGCTTATATGCTCAGTTATTTTGTGACTTGCTTACATTTTTACACGTTGCACTCATTTTCTTTTGTTTGTTGTTGTAACTTGCTGACCCTGTGCCTCGACTGCATATCTGTGAAAGAAGAGCTTCATAGCTTATCGGATTCCTCTTCATCCAGTCTAAATAATTTATCTGATTTTGGAAACCAATGCAGGATAAAACGGGCGGGGGGGGGGGGTAGAACACACTCCACATTCCACACGGAGAAAGTGGCCCAAGTTTGGGCATAAAACCCAGGTCCCTCTGTGAGTTCCAGCCCTGCCGCCTGCCAACGAACACATCTACAGTTCAAACCCCACGTGTACATTCGGTTATATACGGATGTATTTTTATAATTGGTTTCTGGGTGAGGACAAATAATTAAGCAGCCATATCTTTGCCATGTAGCCTTTCATCCAGTGTGATATTGCAAGACTAATGCCCATTTTGTAACCAGACCCACGATGGGCAAAGGTATGCTGCGTTACTGCAGCATCGTTATTAACCTGGTTAATCTATCTACGCACGATGGTGGGGGGGGGGGAGTGCGATCTCTGCTGTAGCAGGAAGTTGGAACGGTGTCGTGCGCATCTCTTTACAGAGCGGAGCCGGCACTGCCCCCATCCTCCGCGCTCGCCCAGGCCTCTAAATGGCTGACGGTTGTTGTGGAGGAAGAGGAGACCTTGGTGGAGGAGTTGGTGGTGCAGGAGGAGGAGACCCTGGTGGAGGAGCTGGTGGTGCAGGAGGAGGAGACCCTGGTGGAGGAGCTGGTGGTGCAGGAAGAAGAGATGAGGGGGGAGACAGAGGAGGTATGGACGAAGGAGCAGGCGGATGAGATGGTGGTGCAGGTGGAGGAGACATTGGTGGAGAAGATGGTGGAGAAGGAGATGACAAGGAAAGAGGATCAGGTGATGGTGATGCAGGAGGAGAAGAGGAAGCGAGGGAGTCTGGCCCGCATAGCGAGAACCATCCGTTCACTCCTCCGACGCGTGCTGCTGTGTGGTGGCCGGTCCACCACACAGTAGAGGTGGTGGTGGTGGTCACGGATCGTTGTGAACCATGACCACTATCACCATACCCACCACACACACCCTGCACCCATTCACCCCCCTGTGATACCCACCACCCACCGCACACAACACACACCTTGCACCCACCCACCCCATGATCCCACCCAACCACATTCTACACAAAGGGTTAGGGGTTTAGAGGGTTAGGGATTTATAAAGTTAAGGGTTTAGAGGTTTTGGGTTATTTCAGGGATAAGGGATTTAGAGGTTTAGGGATTTCAAGGGTTATAGGGTTTAGGGGTTGAGGGGATTCGAGAGTTAGGGGTTTAGAGGGTTGGGGTTTAGAGGGTTAGGTGTTTAGAGGATTAGGCTATTTGGGGTATAGGGTTTTAGAGGGTTAGGGTTTTCAGGGTAAAGGGGTTTAAGGGTAAAGGAGTTTAGAGGGTAAAGGGTTTTAGAGGGTTAGGGGTTTATAGGGTTTTGGGTTTACAGTGAGGGAAAAAAGTATTTGATCCCCTGCTGATTTTGTACGTTTTCCCACTGACAAAGAAATGATCAGTCTATACTTTTAATGGTAGGTTTATTTGAACAGTGAAAGACAGAATAACAACAAAATCCAGAAAAACGCACGTCAAAAATGTTATAAATTGATTTGCATTTTAATGAGGGAAATAAGTATTTGACCCCCTCTGCAAAACATGACTTAGTACTTGGTGGCAAACCCCTTGTTGGCAATCACAGAGGTCAGACGTTTCTTGTAGTTGGCCACCAGGTTTGCACACATCTCAGGAGGGATTTTGTCCCACTCCTCTTTGCAGATCTTCTCCAAGTCATTAAGGTTTCGAGGCTGACGTTTGGCAACTCGAACCTTCAGCTCCCTCCACAGATTTTCTATGGGATTAAGGTTTGGAGACTGGCTAGGCCACTCCAGGACCTTAATGTGCTTCTTCTTGAGCCACTCCTTTGTTGCCTTGGCCGTGTGTTTTGGGTCATTGTCATGCTGGAATACCCATCCACGACCCATTTTCAATGCCCTGGCTGAGGGAAGGAGGTTCTCACCCAATATTTGACGGGACATGGCCCCGTCCATCGTCCCTTTGATGCGGTGAAGTTGTCCTGTCCCCTTAGCAGAAAAACACCCCCAAAGAATAATGTTTCCACCTCCATGTTTGACGGTGGGGATGGTGTTCTTGGGGTCATAGGCAGCATTCCTCCTCCTCCAAACATGGCGAATTGAGTTGATGCCAAAGAGCTCCATTTTCGTCTCATCTGACCACAGCACTTTCACCCAGTTGTCCTCTGAATCATTCAGATGTTCATTGGCAAACTTCAGACGGGCATGTATATATGTGCTTTCTTGAGTAGGGAGACCTTGCGGGCGCTGCAGGATTTCAGTCCTTCACGGTGTAGTGTGTTACCAACTGTTTTCTTGGTGACTATGGTCCCAGCTGCCTTGAGATCATTGACAAAATCCTCCTGTGTAATTCTGGGCTGATATCCTCACCGTTCTCCACGAGGTGAGATCTTGCATGGAGCCCCAGGCCAAGGGAGATTGACAGTTATTTTGTGTTTCTTCCATTTGCGAATAATCGCACCAACTGTTGTCACCTTCTCACCAAGCTGCTTGGCGATGGTCTTGTAGCCCATTCCAGCCTTGTGCAGGTCTACAATCTTGTCCCTGACATCCTTGGAGAGCTCTTTGGTCTTGGCCTTGGTGGAGAGTTTGGAATCTGATTGATTGATTGCTTCTGTGAACAGGTGTCTTTTATACAGGTAACAAGCTGAGATTAGGAGCACTCCCTTTAAGAGTGTGCTCCTAATCTCAGCTCGTTACCTGTATAAAAGACACCTGGGAGCCAGAAATCTTTCTGATTGAGAGGGGGTCAAATACTTATTTCCCTCATTAAATGCAATTCAATTTATAACATTTTTGACATGCGTTTTTCTGGATTTTGTTGTTATTCTGTCTTTCACTGTTCAAATAAACCTACCATTAAAATTATAGACTGATCATTTCTTTGTCAGTGGGCAAACGTACAAAATCAGCAGGGGATCAAATACTTTTTTTCCCTCACTGTAATGGTTTAGGTTAAGGGTTCAGTGGGTTAGAGGTTTGGGGGTTTATGGGTTAGATTTTAGAGGGTGATGGGTTTAGACCATTATGGTTTTAAGGGTAAAGGGGTTTTGAGGGTTGGGTTTTAGAGGGTTACAGTTTAGAAGGATATGGGTTTAAAGGGTTCTCGGTTTAGAGAATTAGGTGTTTAGAGATTTTATGGGGTTTGATTGTTAAAGGGTTAGTGGTTTAGAGGGTTAAGGAGTTTATACGTTTAGGGGTTTAGAGGTTTGGGGTTTTTAGGGGATAAGCGGTTTAGAGGTTTTGGGTGTTTCAAGGGTTATGATGTTTCGGGGTTGAGTGTGTTAGAGGTTGAGTGGTTTAGAGGGTTAGGGTTTTCGGTGTATTTGGGTTAGGATTTAAAAGGGTGAGTTTAGATGGATAGGGTTTTAAGGGTAAAGGGGTTGAGGTTTTTTTTTTATTTGATTAGAGTTTAGAAGGTTATGGGTTTAGAGGGTTCGGGGTTTAGAGAGTTCGGTGTTTAGAGGTTTAGAGGGTTCATGGGTTTTGATTGCTCGGTGTATTGGTTTACAAGGTTAGGAGTTTTAGAAGGTTATGGGTTTAGATGTTTAGGGGATTAGGGGTTTATACGGTGAGGGGTTTAGTGGGTTACGGTTTTACAGGTTGAGGGGTTTAGACGGTTTGGGGTTTATAAGGTTAAGGGTTTAGGCAGTTAAGAGTGTTGGGGGTTTATGGGTTGCGGTTTTATAGGGTGAGGTGTTTAGACGGTTGGGTCTTAAGGGGAAAGTCCTTCAGAGGATTTGGTGTTTAGAGGGTTAGAGTTTAGATCGTTTTGAGTTTAGAGAGTTCCGTGTTTAGAGGTTTATGGGTTTTAGGGGTTTAGAGAGTTATGTGTTTAAAGGTTTTTGTGTTTCGATTGTTGGATGTTGAATGGTTTAGATGGTTAGTAGTTGAGGTTATAAGGGTATGTGTTTAGGGGTTTGGAGGTATCGGGGTTTCAAGGGTTAGTGATTTACAGTGTTAGGGGTTTAGTGGTTTGAGAGTTGAGGGTTTAACACCTAGACTTTCACAACTAATATAAAGTTTTTTTTTGGGTTAGTCTCCAACACTAAATGGCACTTTTTGTTGATGTGATTTTACTAATTGGCTGTTTCAGGTGGTGGTTGGTTTAACGACACGTTTATATTTACATAATCTAACAAAAAAAAACCTTTATAGGTTTTGAGGGTTCCGGGTGTAGTGGATTATGTGTTTAGAGGGTTAGCATTTTAGGGGCATAGGTGTTTTAAGGGTTAGGTGTCTAGAGGGTTCGTTCTTTAGAGGGTTGGGGTTTAAATGTGTTGGGATTAGGTTACAGATTTAGGGATTTAGAACGTTAGGGGTTTGAGGGTTAGGGTTTTAGAGGTTGAGGATTTAAGAGGTTATGAGTTCAGAGGGTTATGGGTCTAGAGGGTTAGTTCTTTAGAGGGTAGTGGTTTAGATTGGTTGGTATTTAGAATGTTAAGGATTTAGGGTTTTAGAAGGTTAGGGTTTCAAGGTTTAGAGGGTTAGGGATTCAGAGGGTTTAGAGGGTTTGGTTTTTAATGGCTTAGACGGTTAGGGTTAAAAGAATAAGGGGTTTAGAGAGTGAGGGTTTTGGTGGGTTAGGGTTTTAAGGGTAAAGGGGTTGAGGGTTAGGGGTATAGGAATTTAGAGCGTTAGGGGTTGAGATGGTTAGGGTTTTGGGGGTTTAGAGGTTAAGCTTTTAGAGGACGAGGGGTTTAAAGATTAGGGTTGTAAGAGTAAAGGGGTTGAGAGGGTTAGCGGTTTAGATGGTTATGGATTTAGATAGTTAGGGGTTTAGAGGGTTTTAATTGTTCGAGGTTTAGTGGTTAAGGTCTCTGTGCGAGTCCAACATGTTTGTATGAGTCTATGGTAAGATAAAAAGAGTTCAGTTTCATTTGTATATTTCGAAACAATTTGTTTACCTTTCCTGTGATGTTTTTGTATTGTATTTTTGTTGTTATTTTCTGACCCACCCGATTGGACGTCTGTGAAAACATCGTTATAGCTCATCAGATTCATCCAGTATAAATACATTTTCAAATTAAAAATCTATTGACCTCTGTGCTAATCTATGGATTTCTGTGTGAGTTTTTGGGCCTTTGAGTGTATGGATCTCTGTGTGAGGCTATGGGTCTCTGTGCATGTCTATCGGTCTCTGAGTATGGGGTCGCTGTGTGAGTCTGAGTGTCTGTAGGAATGTATGGGTCTCTGTTGGGGTCTATAGGTTTCTGGGTATGGTTGTTTGTACGAGTCTTACATGCACAAATTTAACTTAAAAAGGCCATTGAGGGTTGCGGAATCCAAGTTGAATATTAAGTTCCCTGCAGTGCAAGCCAGCTCTCTAGTCGTGTCATCAAACAGCCCCTTTAATTATTTATAATAATAAAATAGACTTACTCCAGGAGATCCACACTGCGTCACAGTCAGGTCCTGAATTGTTTTTTTACATTTTCGACGAATGAATGATGAGTTCTTACACAAGTGGGGGAAACCGGAGCACCTGGAAAAAACCCACGCATACGAGGGGCAGCACTTTAAACCGTACAGGCAAAGATGGCGATTATCCCACTTTCTGTACTGCCTTCTCCTGGCCAGCCAGCCAGGAGAAGGCACCTCGATGCCCACGGGAAGGGGATTTCACAACATTCACTGTGTGATCCACTCACCCTTGCTGCCTTCCACTGCTGGATTACAGGCTTGCAACACCACCGCCTGGCGAATAATAGTAATAATTAAGTTTTATAGCGCGCACAAGAACGACTCAGAGGCATGAGGAACCACAGCCGTGCAGGAAGGAAGCCACGTGGTGAGCCAGCTCCAACAATTGTCCAAGCTCTGCGGTCCTCTATGGAGGCATTATGCGCTAATTAATGACGAGTGTTTATACCAGTGGGGGAAACCCGAGTACCCGGAGAAAACCCATGCGTGTGAGGATGAAACACTCTATCCCTGTACAGGTGAAGATGGCGATTAGTCCACTTGCTCTACTGCCTTCTCCTGGCGAGTCAGGTTATGGCACCTCGACGCCCACGGGAAGGTGATTTTCAAACATCATTGTGCGGTGATTCACCAGCCCTCGCTACCTTCCACAGTGCTGGATTAGAGACGTGCACTACCAACACCAGGCGAATGATAACAACAATAATAACTTTCTACTTCTAACTTGATAACAATAGGCGAAAAATAACAACAGGCAAATGATAACGACAGGCGAATGAGAACAGTAATTATTATATCCACTTAGAACTTGATAACAATAATTATTTCTACTTTTAACGAAATAACAATTGTTTCTACTTATAACGTGATTACAACAATAATAACTATTCCTACTTTTAACTTGATAACAGGCAAATGATAAAAACAGGCACCACATCTACGCCTCTATATAAGGAACGAAACAGGTGAATGTCTCCACAAATCTGGCTGTTGCCTGATGAAGCTAGTTGTAATTACTGGCGAAACGTTGTACTCAGATTGTAAATGTTGTGGCTTGACTCTCCAACACACCATGAGCTGTACTAGTTACAAATTGGCATGTTCTGACAACCCTTACTAGTTGGCTGTGTCGGGTGGTGGTGGGTTTTAACGACACATTTATATATTTATGCGATCTAACCCAAAAAAGAAACCTCTATTATGGATGATATTGGTCGCGAAAGTCTACGTGTTAAACAAACCCGAAGGAATCAGAGGAAAATCGATGTGACCACGAGAGAAGATGCAAACTCCAAATATACAGACATCAGGGTTGGGGTCAAACCTACGAATTCCAATATACCAGTTTAACACGTCGTCTTTCGCGAGGGGGTTTGCATCTCGCCACTGTGGCGCCTCATTATCTGACTCACCCAACCACTAAACTACGAAAGTCACCCACACACTCACTCACCCACTCACCCTGCCACCCACTCAACCGCTAACTCACTTGCTCATGCACACACACAGCCACTCAAGAACATACCTGTGCACCCACCTACACACCCACTCATTAACTCAACGACCCACCCACCAACCCACTCACTCACTCACTCTAGACTCCACTCACCCACCCACTCACCTATTCACTCCCCCACTCACACACCCACCCATCCACCCACCCACTCTCTAACTCACACACTCATCCGCCCGCTCACCCAGCCACTTACCGACTCACCCACCCAACCACCCACGCACTCAATCAATCACCCACCAACCAATCACCCACCCAATAAACGAAAACTGAACTATTTTTCATTGTGAAGTATTGGAAATGACGGCAGGAAACTCCTTGACGGGTAACACACTTTTTATTAAATCTTGACTTGTCACAATACAACGTGTGGTCTCTATTCTTCCGACGGCACACTTTACTTAACTCGTGTAGGCTCTCTGCCTCTGGCTACACTCTTCACTTAGCTCGTGTAGACTCTCTGCCTCTGGCTACACTCTTCACTTAGCTCGTGTAGACCCTCTGCCTCTGGCTACACTCTTCACTTATCTCGTGTAGACTCTAGGCCTCTGGCTACACACACATCACTCGTCTCGTGTAGACTCGTCTCGTGTAGACCCTATGCCTCTGACTACACTCTTCACTTATCTCGCGTAGACTCTAGGCCTCTGGCTACACACACATAACTCGTCTCGTGTAGACTCTATGCCTCTGGCTACACACTCTGCATGCTGACACTGCATGCTCACCCTACACTCCACCTCTGGGTTACACAGAGTCCCGGTCCCCACAGGACAGCGGGACTGGGTACCGCAGGGCCCTATCTCTTCCTCTCCGTCTTCAGTCTTCGCTGGTTACACTCTCTCCTTACGCCTGTGTGCATCACCTTATATAGTCCCTCCTCCCGGGAGACGGAGCGGATGCGGACCTCGACGTGAGCATCGCTCCTTAGTGAACCAATCACGACGCGCTATCTCTACGATCCGCTTTCCCCCAGCGCGTGTTTCCACTCACCAACCAATCACGCCGCGCTGCCACCCGATCACTCCCTCACCAGCGCGTCACCGGCACCCAGCCAATCAGCACCACACAACCCACGATCCCGCGCTGACCCCTGATCCCTCACCGTCAGCGCGCGTCACCACACACCCATCCAATCACGACGCGCTGGCACCCGATCGCTACCCCAGCGCGTATCACCACATCACCCCCCCCCCCCCACATAGCTCGCAGCCGTCCCGGCTGCTAACCAACAACCTCACACAACGTTAACACAACAAAACCCCCCAGTGTGCCCCGTAACACAACAACAACAACACAACAGTAACCTATGTACAATTTGACAATTAACACAAGAAAAGTCAACAATACCACACACAACACCTTATAAGAAGCTATATACAGCCCGACGAACAACATAATAAAAGCGACTTCCAGAAAATGAACGCGCCCAGCGTCCCCGTGACTAACGCAGCGACGAGGCGCTCCAACTTCCTCGACTCCTCACATGGTAGGTCATGAAAAGTAGCGCGACCTGGCGCGAGTCCGTCTGGCCGGTCCGTCATATGGGACGGGACGCTGACGTCCGTCCGGTGGTTCCGGTTGCTCTAGACGGCGCGGGTCGGGCCTGAAAGGACCGGCCCCGCCGCGAAGATCCGGCCGCCGGTGGTCGGCAGCTGTCAGTTCCGAGACACCTGGGAGGAGATCAGGCGGAAGCATGTGAGGATCAGGCAAAGACATTTTCCCCTTTGGGTCGTCGGTCACGTCACATGCTCGGCCCTCACGACACAAGGGGAGGCCATATGGAGGCGAGAACGGTTTCAGTCGGGAGGGGTGGACGTACCACCGTCGTTTTCCCCATTTAATCTGAACGCACTGGGGACGTGCAACACGCACGACCTCCACGGGTCCCCGCCATGGCTTCAACAATTTAGGCGACGTAGCCAAAGGCGCCTGAGGGCAATGCAGCCAGGCCCTGTCACCCGGTCTCCAGTCGTGCACGGACACCTTTCGTGCACGCAACCGCTCGTTAGCAATTTGGCGAGCCCGCGAATTAAGCCGTGCGGCCTCCCTTGCCTCTGTCAGCTTATGAATATTAAATTTAATATGTTCTGCCAATTTAGAATTAGTTCGTGGTGCGGACAGGCCAAGCTGCGTTTCCATTGGCGGGTCGGCTTCCCGACCGTACATCAGATAGAATGGGGAAAACCCCGTCGCTGCATGGGGGGCCATTCTATACGCGGCGAGGACCCCCGGGACCTGCAGGTCCCAATCAACACCTGCTGGCACAGCATAGAAGTCAAGGTCTTGTGGAGTCTCTCCACCATCCCGTCCGTCTGCGGGTGGTACGGGGAGGTACGCACCTTCTTAGTACCCAACAGATCGCACACCTCTTGCAGAAATTTACTTGAAAAATGTTTCCCTTGGTCGGTCAGCAGGCGTTCGGGAGCCCCCTTGTCCAGGACGTAGCCCTGGACAAAGGCGTCCGTCACAGCCGCCGCCGACTGGTTGGCGAGTGGCCACGCCATAGGCCACCGGGTAAAATATTCGACCCCCACCAACAGGTACTTATTACCCCTAGGCGTGACTGGAAAGGGCCCCAGAATATCGAGCGCAACGAGCTCGTTAGTGCGCGAGACTTGAATAGATTGCAGCGGTGGATTAGCTGCCACGGGCGGTGGTTTTCGCCTGGCGCACTCAACGCATCCCTTCAGAATATTTACCACGTCGCCCCCCATTCCCGGCCAATAATAATCACGCTGAAGCAGGGCAAGCGTTTTGTTTACTCCCAAATGCAAGAGGCGTTCGTGTGCGGCCAAAACAACTTTCCCCCTTACAGCAGAAGGCACCACCAGTGCATGCCGCCGGGACAAACTGTCCCATCTCATCAACATGCCCTGTTTAAGTACATAAGAGCCAGTTCGCTCCTGGTCCTCTTTAGGACCTCCCACCCTGCGGCGCAATGCTAGCAGGGAGCTGTCCGCCATTTGGAGGCGGCCCCACTCACTCAGCGACAGTGAGAGCAGCGAGTCCCGATCCTGAGAGGTAGCGGGGACATCCCCGATTGGTGCGCCCGCGGTCGCAGCCAATGCCCCCCTATCTTCCACAACTGGCGGTTTACAGCGCGCCGATCCCGATAGACACGCACATTTCTGACAAGGCAACAATCGCGACAGGGCATCGGCATTTGTGTCGCAACCCCTTACGGTATGTGGTCGTGAACTGATAGTCTTGGAGGACTTCCAACCACCGTGACAATTGGCCCGAGGGTTGGGCGACCCTCAATGAATACTGTAGCGCCGCGTGGTCCGTCCGGACGGTAAAGTGACGACCATAGAGATACGGTCTGAACTGTTGTACAAAAAAAACAATGGCGAGCAGTTTACGACGGGTGACGCAGTAGCGCTGCTCCGCCGGAGACAACACCCTGCTACCATAAGCGACCACCCTTTCGACTCCCCCAACGACCTGGGACAGTACCCCCCCAATGCCCGTGTTGCTAGCATCCGTATCTAGCAAGAAGGGACTCGCAAAATCCGGATAACGCAAGGGTGGGGCACCCACCAAGGCGTCCCGGAGGGAGCAGAACGCGGCCTCCTCCTCCGGTCCTCATCAGAACTTCACACCTTTCGCCGTTAGGGCGTGCAAGGGTTTTGCAATAGTGGCGAAGTGCTCAACGAATCGGCGGTAATACGAAGCAAAACCGATTAAACTGCGCACGTCTGCAACTGACGTGGGTGTCGGCCATGAACTGACACAGTCCGTCTTCGCGGGATCGGTAGAGATCCCCGAAGAGTCGACAATGTGACCCAAGTATCTAACGGACTTACGAAAAAGGTGGCATTTGGCCGGTTTAAATTTCAATTTAGCCGATCGCATTCGCAAGAACACCCCTCTCAATCGCTGGAGGTGTTCCTCAAATGTTTTACTGAAAACAATGACATCGTCAAGGTAAATCAAGCACGTCTCCCATTGCAAGCCCGACAAAACCAACTCCATAAGGCGCTGAAACGTCGCTGGAGAGGAGTGAAGAAGTCCCATGGGTAACCGGTTAAACTGGAACAGGCCCCCTGGAGTCCGAAATGCTGTCTTAGGTTTAGACTCTTCGTCGAGTGGCAACTGCCAGAATCCCGATAATAAATCAAGAGTCGAAAAATATCGCGCACCGGACAATGCATCGAGGGACTCGTCCATCCTGGGGAGCGGATACGCGTCAGCCACAGAGATCTTATTCAGGCGACGGAAATCTACGCAAAATCGCAAGGACCCGTCCTGCTTCTTAACCAGCACAATAGGTGCTCCCCAAGGACTGGAGGAAGGCGAAATAATGTCGGCTTCAAGCATATCGTTAACGGCCGACTGAACATGTTCCTTCTCAGCAGGACTCAGTCGGAAGGGATTTAGCCTGACCGGTGCCGCATCGCCCGTGTCAATGTGGTGGCGTAACAAATCCGTACACCCAATGTCATATTTATGTTTACTGAACACATCAGAAAATTCCATTAGTAACTCGCGCAGCGCACCCAACTGCACCCCTGACAAATCGTCCGAGCCCGCGCACAGCGAATGGACCCATTCAAGGTCCTCCCTCGGTTCAATGTTCTGCGTGGGGCTCGGATCAACGTGCGCAACCAGCCGCTCTTCCGCAGGGACCCGCGCCGCGTGAGCCAGCACGGTACCCTGCTGAATGACGGCTGGCCGCGACCCAGCGTTTAAAACCATCACAAACGGATCCTTGTCAGCCCGAACCAAAGTGTGAGCCACCGACAAATCGACCCCCCCGACAGCCCTGTTAGAAGGACCCAAAAGCATGCCTTGTTCCGAAGTCCCCTCCGCCCATGGTTTCCGCAACCGGAGGGGAATTAACATTTGTGAACCCGGGGGCACGTGCACGGTCTGTGTCGCCAACGCTTGTATCGTAGCGCACGCCGTCCGAATCTCAGTAGGGTTCGTCAAAAATGAAATACGGCGACCCGATGGTAGTTCAATGCAACGCTGATCGATTAGAATTTTAATGGGCATCTTAGCCAAAAAATCAGTGCCCAGTAGACAAGGAACCGCCAAAGAAGACGAAACGAAAACGGGTCCCGACAATTTGATATCTCCAATGCAAATGGACGCCCTAATCTGACCGATAATGCCCAACGATCCCCCATTAGCGGCGTAAAATGGCACATCCACTGGGAGCAGCGGACGGCATTGGACGGGGAGAATGTTATAAATGAGGTCCAATATAATAGTCGCCGACGCCCCCGTGTCCAACAATACCCTGACCTCGACCCCATCAATAGATCCCGCAACGACGGATGAACCCGCTGAAGCAGCCACAATTCTGTGCCCCAACTCCGACCATTTAATGTCTTCCCGGTCTCGGCCGAAACCCCCTCGCCGAACCGAATCCCCGAACCCTAACCGGCCCTCCTCCGTCGCCCCGCGACAGCCCATGCGTGTCGAGTGTGTGGGCCGAGCATGTGAGGTGCCGCGACTTGCCTGGGTTTGTAGGGATGACTTGGGCCTTGGTCGTCGTCCAGCCGAGATCCCATGGCACGCTGACGTGGAGCGCGGCAACCGGACGCCACGTGGCCCCGGAGGCCGCAGTTATAGCACGTGATGAGGGCCGTCGGTGATCTCGGTTGCTCCAGCTTGCGGGCCGATCGCAGAGGCGACCGACCCCCCGACCTCCAGTCCCCTGGTCGTCCCGCGGTGAACGCCTCCTCTCGTGGACTGACGACTTGGGGTTCGGTGATCACCAGACCCGGAGCTGAGGCCACGGCAGCGTTGCAGACGATCCCCTGTTTGCGTTGAAGGACCTCGTGCGCTTGTATACTCGTAGCGACCCGTAGGGAAGAAATGTCGATCTCGTCGGCCGTGTTGATGGGGACCCCCAGGTCCTGCGCCAACTTAAGCAGCTGCTCCAAAACCATCGCATCCTGGCCCTCCTCGTCCATACGAGGGAATGCAGCATCGGCGAGAGCCAGCAACGCCGTGCGATAGGCGAGCGCGGTCTCCGTGTCCGCCTTCCGCCTTGCATAAAAATGATGGCGGCACGCCGAGGGAGGTCCGTAGACCTTGGCCATGAGACCCAGCGCTGCCTTAAGCGTGGAGCGGTCCGACCTCCGAGCTGACATGAAGGCCGCGAGCGCGTTGTCGTCCAACATGGCAGGCAGTGCCCGCAGCGCCGTAGCATCGGACCAGGCAGACATCTCCTGATGCGCCAAAAACCTGCGCTGAAATTGGCCCCAGTCCCCGCCTTCCGCCTTGAAGGCTGACAATGCGGGAAGGCGCTGTTGAAAAATGAAGTCGTCCTCCGCGTCGTGGTTCCTTCCCGCCGCCCCGTCGGTGTGTAAGATGGCGGCCCCAATGGCGGATGACTGATGGCGGTCCGCAGCGCGCGTTGATGACGTAAGAGGGCGCGCTTGGAGAACCGCCGCCACGTGGCGGTCGCCGTTCCCGCCAAAAGTCGAGGCCGATGAAATGGCGGGAATCACCAAGTCATTTTGGCGGGAATCTGCGGGGCGACCCTGTAGAATGTCCGCCGCCGTCTCCGCTCCAGCCGACGAGCTGATTTCCGCCAGGATGGACGCGGCGGCGAGCAGCAGCTCCGCCAGACGAGAGTGCGCCTCACGGAGCACGGCCTCGGTCCCCCGTCGCTCCTCCGGCGCCGTCGGCGGATCTTGCAGCGTGGGCCATTCTTCGTCCTCACCCCCCGACGGCAGCTGGCCCGGGTCGTCAAGGTTGTCCTCGCGGTCAATCCCGTGGGTCCGATTGGTCTTCCTTGTATCCATGCTTGGAAGACAGTTTCACTTCTGACGCCAGTTGAAGTATTGGAAATGACGGCAGGAAACTCCTTGACGGGTAACACACTTTTAATTAAATCTTGACTTGTCACAATACAACGTGTGGTCTCTATTCTTCCGACGGCACACTTTACTTAACTCGTGTAGGCTCTCTGCCTCTGGCTACACTCTTCACTTAGCTCGTGTAGACTCTCTGCCTCTGGCTACACTCTTCACTTAGCTCGTGTAGACCCTCTGCCTCTGGCTACACTCTTCACTTATCTCGTGTAGACTCTAGGCCTCTGGCTACACACACATCACTCGTCTCGTGTAGACTCGTCTCGTGTAGACCCTATGCCTCTGGCTACACTCTTCACTTATCTCGTGTAGACTCTAGGCCTCTAGCTACACACACATCACTCGTCTCGTGTAGACTCTATGCCTCTGGCTACACACTCTGCATGCTGACACTGCATGCTCACCCTACACTCCGCCTCTGGGTTACACAGAGTCCCGGTCCCCACAGGACAGCGGGACTGGGTACCGCAGGGCCCTATCTCTTCATCTCCGTCTTCAGTCTTCGCTGGTTACACTCTCTCCTTACGCCTGTGTGCATCACCTTATATAGTCCCTCCTCCCGGGAGACGGAGCGGATGCGGACCTCGACGTGAGCATCGCTCCTTAGTGAACCAATCACGACGCGCTATCTCTACGATCCGCTTTCCCCCAGCGCGTGTTTCCACTCACCAACCAATCACGCCGCGCTGCCACCCGATCACTCCCTCACCAGCGCGTCACCGGCACCCAGCCAATCAGCACCACACAACCCACGATCCCGCGCTGACCCCTGATCCCTCACCGTCAGCGCGCGTCACCACACACCCATCCAATCACGACGCGCTGGCACCCGATCGCTACCCCAGCGCGTATCACCACTACAATTGTACCAGCTAAGGCCCACAGACCATATAGATATTTTTCAAAAGCGACCTTGTTACAAATGACAGGTAAACAAAGTGGCTTATCACATATACATTTATTGCAGCCAAATCCTCTGAATGCAAGTTTATTCTCAATGCAGAGGTAAAACCCCGAGGACCCGGAGAAAAATCCACGTGACCACAGGGAGAAGATGCAAACTCGAAATATACAGGCGGCAGGGTCGGGATCAATTCCATGACCTCCTGTATACTATGTAAGGTAGTTAACGTCTCATCACCGTGGTGCCCCATTCTCTGACTCACTCACCCACCCACCCACTCACACACTAACTTACCCACTCAACCTCCTACACTAACTTACCCACCCACCCACCAGCCACTCACCCAAACACCAACCCATTCACCTACTGACTCGCACCACTTACTCAAATACCCATCCACTCACACAATGACCCAGCCACTGACTCGAACACCCACCAACTTACCCACCCAACCCCCATTCAACCACCCAACCACCAACCCACTCATTCACTCACTCACCCACGAAACAAAAACTAAACTGTTATTATTTTTCTTCTTCTTGGTTCTTTCGGTAAAGTCACGTAGAAGGGAAGTAATAAAATAATAAAAATAAAACATAATAAAATTATTCTCACGACGTTTCGGCCACAACGCAAGCAGCCGTCCTCAGGTGAAAACCAGGTCCGTCGAGGCGACAGAGTCTGAATGAAACAGCACACGAGCTTGGAGCATATATATAAAGCTGGGCGCCTTGACAAAGGAATTTGCATATCAAGAGGAATTTAGCATATTTATGGGAAATGCAGGAATGTGATTAGTACTACATATGCATGTGCATTATGCAGGATTAACAGCATCAAAGGGAGCTGCAGTTGCTGCTGCTGCTGCTGCAGTTGCTGCTGCTGCTGCAGTTGCTGCTGCTGCAGTTGCTTCTGCTGCTGCTGCAGTTGCTGCTGCTGCTGCAGTTGCTGCTGCTGCTGCTGCTGCTGCAGTTGCTGCTGCTGCTGCTGCTGCTGCAGTTGCTGCTGCTGCTGCAGTTGCTGCTGCTGCTGCAGTTGCTGCTGCTGCTGCAGTTGCTGCTGCTGCTGCTGCTGCAGTTGCTGCTGCTGCTGCAGTTGCTGCTGCTGCTGCAGTTGCTGCTGCTGTTGCTGCTGCTGCTGCAGTTGCTGCTGCTGCAGTTGCTGCTGCTGCTGCAGTTGCTGCTGCTGCTGCTGCAGTTGCTGCTGCTGCTGCAGTTGCTGCTGCTGCTGCAGTTGCTGCTGCTGCTGCTGCTGCAGTTGCTGCTGCTGCTGCTGCAGTTGCTGCTGCTGCAGTTGCTGCTGCTGCAGTTGCTGCTGCTGCAGTTGCTGCTGCTGCTGCTGCTGCAGTTGCTGCTGTTGCTGCAGTTGCTGCTGCAGTTGCTGCTGCAGTTGCTGCTGCTGCTGCAGTTGCTGCTGCTGCTGCTGCTGCTGCAGTTGCTGCTGCTGCAGTTGCTGCTGCTGCTGCTGCAGTTGCTGCTGCTGCAGTTGCTGCTGCTGCAGTTGCTGCTGCTGCAGTTGCTGCTGCTGCAGTTGCTGCTGCTGCTGCAGTTGCTGCTGCTGCTGCAGTTGCTGCTGCTGCTGCAGTTGCTGCTGCAGTTGCTGCTGCTGCTGCAGTTGCTGCTGCTGCTGCAGTTGCTGCTGCTGCAGTTGCTGCTGCTGCTGCTGCTGCAGTTGCTGCTGCTGCAGTTGCTGCTGCTGCAGTTGCTGCTGCTGCTGCTGCAGTTGCTGCTGCTGCTGCAGTTGCTGCTGCTACTGCAGTTGCTGCTGCTGCTGCAGTTGCTGCCGCTGCTGCAGTTGCTGCCGCTGCTGCAGTTGCTGCCGCTGCTGCAGTTGCTGCCGCTGCTGCAGTTGCTGCCGCTGCTGCAGTTGCTGCTGCAGTTGCTGCTGCTGCTGCAGTTGCTGCTGCTGCAGTTGCTGCTGCTGCTGCTGCAGTTGCAGCTGCTGCTGCAGTTGCTGCTGCTGCTGCTGCAGTTGCTGCTGCTGCTGCAGTTGCTGCTGCTGCAGTTGCTGCTGCTGCTGCAGTTGCTGCTGCAGTTGCTGCTGCTGCTGCAGTTGCTGCTGCTGCAGTTGCTGCTGCTGCTGCAGTTGCTGCTGCTGCAGTTGCTGCTGCAGTTGCTGCTGCTGCTGCAGTTGCTGCTGCTGCTGCAGTTGCTGCTGCTGCTGCAGTTGCTGCTGCTGCTGCAGTTGCTGCTGCTGCTGCAGTTGCTGTTGCTGCTGCAGTTGCTGCTGCTGCTGCAGTTGCTGCTGCTGCAGTTGCTGCAGTTGCTGCTGCTGCTGCTGCAGTTGCTGCTGCTGCTGCAGTTGCTGCTGCAGTTGCTGCTGCAGTTTCTGCTGCTGCAGTTTCTGCTGCTGCTGCAGTTGCTGCTGCAGTTGCTGCTGCTGCAGTTGCTGCTGCTGCAGTTGCTGCTGCTGCAGTTGCTGCTGCTGCAGTTGCTGCTGCTGCAGTTGCTGCTGCTGCAGTTGCTGCTGCTGCAGTTGCTGCTGCTGTTGCAGTTGCTGCCTTATCCATTTTAATATAACACTATGTATTATTCTACCCACCTTAATGTGTATCACACTGCTATATATTTACTATACAATTACGACACCATACATTACTCTGCACACTGCACCATGCCAGTGAGTGGAACGCCGTCTGAAAGTCACCGTAAACGTGAACACAATCAGTTAAGATCCGAAATGGTTTATTACGTCCTTCCAATGATTGCTAAGCCAGAATCCATCTTCTCGGTTGAAATTGTCTCTGTGTTTGTATATGTGGATCGCCTCATGAACGAATCTCTCATGATAGCCAGATGGCTTGCAGAGAACCTCTGTCTTGGAGAAGTCAATGTCATGTGAGCCCAATGAATTGTAACAGTGATCTGCCACGGCTGAGGTGTTTGTCCTACCGTGTTTCAGGTCTGCTTTATGTTCACGGATGCGGTCCGAGACATGTCGTTTGGTTTCTCCAATGTAACTGCTACCACAGAGGCAACTTAGTTTGTAGACGCCAGGGTACTGTATGTCTGGAACCACATCTTTTACAGACGGGACCAGATCACGGATTTTATGTACTGTGTTGAATGGGACCTGGATCTTGTGTTTAATCAGGATTTTGGAGATCTTTTTTGTGACCCCAGCAATGTAGGGTAAGGTGATGGTCTTGAAAGGCTCCTCAACAGGATCCTTCTTGATGGTTGGAGTGATGGCCTTGCGGATTGTGTAGTCGAGTTTCTGAAGAGATGCCGCGACTCTAAGGTAATACAAAACGCATTTACACTAACATCTGCTGCTGTAACTTCTTCTAATGCTAAACGAATTCTGTCTAGAACTAGCTTAGCTCTTATCTCAGAGAAAATCAGACTTACGCGCACCGATCTAGATCAGTTAGACAAGACACTCTACAAATCACACTTATCTTTGAGTGCAACAATGTCCACATCGGATTGGGAACATGTAGATAAAATGACTGCCTCTTCAGCTGCCGCTGTCGACCAAATGTAAGGACAACTTGATTTCCAAATTCGATCGCCTCTCAAATAAGAAACCGGACCCACACATTGAAAAGCTAGATGTTAACAAAGTCGTAATTAATCGCAGTAACAGTTCTATTTCTGAAGGCCTGAAATCCGTTTTAGCTAAAGGACTAAACTTTGCAGTCACACCTAGACACATACCAGTTAATGATATAATTGCTAGAGTAGATGTAGCTCTCAAGGGCCTGAGTCACATCGCTGCAGACGTAGCAAGATCTGAAATCTCTGCAACCCTCAAAAACGCTAAGATGCCAGCTAGCAACATCAGCAAAGATGAGCGTTTTGAATTAGCTCAATTAAAAAAGAGGGATGACATTGTCATCCTCTCAGCCGACAAAGGCAATGCCACTGTCATCATGGACAAAACAGAATACAACAACAAAATCCAAGAACTACTCAACGATGGCAGCTATACAAAAATAAAGAGACCCCACCAACAGCCTCGTCTCTAAAACCAAGCAAATCATTTCTGATTCAACCGCATTAATTGATCAGACCAAACAGTTCTCGTTGAAACCTTCTGCAGCCAGGCCACCAAGATTATACGGCTTGCCAAAGATACATAAAGAAGATACACCTCTTCGTCCCATTGTCTCTATCAACTCCCCCACCTATAAACTGGCTCGTTTTTTGTCTGAAATCCTACGGCCTTTCACTGGAAAAAACACCTCTGCGGTACTAAACTCTACTGACCTAGTATCGACAATCAAGGGGATTGCCCTGTCCCCAGACGACCTGCTTGTCAGTTTGATGTGGTTTCCTTATTCACCAAAGTTCCTGTACCTGACACCATCACAATCATTGAAGACTTGGTTCATCAAGGACTGAATGCTGGGGTACCCCCCCTGGTGAGACACTGCTTAACCAATACATACTTCACCTGGAATGGAACTTTCTACAAGCAAACTGAGGGCACCCCAATGGGCTCCCCCCTATCTCCGGTTGTAGCCAACATCTTCATGGAGAAATTTGAGACTGACGCCATCAAGACTGCCACTCTACGCCCGACCTTATGGAAGAGGTACGTAGATGACACTTTTGTCATCTGGCCACATGGCCGGCCTGCTCTAGACCAATTTCTCGACCACATCAATTCCATACACCCAGCCATCAGATTCACCATGGAAGTCGAAAAAGATGGCAAGCTACCCTTTTTGGATGTCCTAATTAAAAGGAGACCTGATGGTTCAATGAGCCACTCTGTCTACAGGAAAGCCACCCATACGGATGCTTACCTAAAACCGGATTCCCACCACCATCCATCCCAGAAGAATTCCCTCATCAAGACTCTATACCATAGAGCCCAATGCATTTCCGACCAGGAACTCATTGGCAGTGAACTCAAACACGTACGCCAAGCTCTTAAGGCTAATGGTTACTCCGACTACACAATCCGCAAGGCCATCACTCCAACCATCAAGAAGGATCCTGTTGAGGAGCCTTTCAAGACCATCACCTTACCCTACATTGCTGGGGTCACAAAAAATATCTCCAAAATCCTGATTAAACACAAGATCCAGGTCCGATTCAACACAGTACATAAAATCCGTGATCTGGTCCCGTCTGTAAAAGATGTGGTTCCAGACATACAGTACCCTGGCGTCTACAAACTAAGTTGCCTCTGTGGTAGCAGTTACATTGGAGAAACCAAACGACATGTCTCGGACCGCATCCGTGAACATAAAGCAGACCGGAAACACGGTAGGACAAACACCTCAGCCGTGGCAGATCACTGTTACAATTCAGTGGGCTCACATGACATTGACTTCTCCAAGACAGAGGTTCTCTGCAAGCCATCTGGCTATCATGAGAGATTTGTTCATGAGGCGATCCACATATACAAACACAGAGACAATTTCAACCGAGAAGATGGATTCTGGCTTAGCAATCATTGGAAGGACGTAATAAACCATTTCGGATCTTAACTGATTGTGTTCACGTTTACGGTGACTTTCAGACCGCGTTCCACTCACTGGCATGGTGCAGTGTGCAGAGTAATGTATGGTGTCGTAATTGTATAGTAAATATATAGCAGTGTGATACACATTAGGGTGGGTAGAATAATACATAGTGTTATATTAAAATGGATAAGGCAGCAACTGCAGCAGCAGAAGCAACTGCAGCAGCAGCAGCAACAGCAACTGCAGCAGCAGCAGAAACTGCAGCAGCAGCAGAAACTGCAGCAGCAGCAGAAACTGCAGCAGCAGCAGAAACTGCAGCAGCAGAAACTGCAGCAGCAACAGCAGCAACTGCAGCAGCAGCAACTGCAGCAGCAGCAACTGCAGCAGCAGCAACTGCAGCAGCAGCAGCAATCTGCAGCAGCAGCAACTGCAGCAGCAGCAACTGCAGCAGCAGCAGCAGCAACTGCAGCTCCCTTTGATGCTGTTAATCCTGCATAATGCACATGCATATGTAGTACTAATCACATTCCTGCATTTCCCATAAATATGCTAAATTCCTCTTGATATGCAAATTCCTTTGTCAAGGCGCCCAGCTTATATATATGCTCCAAGCTCGTGTGCTGTTTCATTCAGACTCTGTCGCCTCGACGGACCTGGTTTTCACCTGAGGACGGCTGCTTGCGTTGTGGCCGAAACGTCGTGAGAATAATTTTATTATGTTTTATTTTTATTATGTTATTATTTTACCAGGTAAGGCCCACAGGGCTATATAAATCTTTTTCAAAAGCGACCTTGTTACAAATGACAGGTTAACTAAGTGGCTTATCACATACACATGCATTTCAGCCAAATCCTCTGAATGCAAGTTTATTCTCAATGCAGAGGGAAAACTCAGTGGACCTGGAAAAATCCACACGACCACGAGGAGAACAAGCACAATCAAATATACTTGCAACAGGGTCGGGATCGAATCGACAACCTCCTGTATACTAGGTGAGGAAGTTACCATCTCACCACCATGGCACTCCATTCTCTGACTCACTCACTCAAACACCCACCCATTCACCTATTCACGCACACCACTTACTCAAATACCCACCCCTCTCACTCAATAACCCATCCACTCACTCATGAACCCACTGAAACACTCACCCATACAAAAACCCACTCACCCACTCACTTACCGACTCACTCACCCATGAACTCGCACACCCATCTTCTCAACCACTCAGCCAGCCACCCACTCAATCTCGTACCCACTAACTCTCTCACTTCCTCCTCACCAACCTACCAACCCACCAGCGACGTGCGGTCAGGGAAGGCAGAGCCTCACCTGTCATACTCCAATGACAATAGTTGTTATGAAAAGTAAAAAAAAGAGAATAATAAAATAAAAATTCAGATTTTTCCACTGATCTGTGTTATAAATGTCATTTCTGTACGATTCCAATCATTTTTATAGTCAAAATCGCCAAATTTGCGGAGCTCCGCTGCAAATACAGGAAGAGACGAGATGTGAGGCAGCGACGAGCTCAGCCTCCCCTGATTACGCAACCCCTCAGTAACTGGATGGAGCGCGGGCAATAAGTGCGTGCCTGTTACTATCACAGTATGTCACCAATGTAATGTTTGTAGACCCCTTCATTTCATGTCCTCGCCTTCCATACTCCAGGTAACTTATTTCACGTATGTGTATTAAGATATTTAGGCTCGCTGGTCTCGTCATGAAACTGCAATGAAAAAGCACCAGGGGAGGCAGCCATCACATTTGCCTCACTGAGGGGGATGCGTCTAACACGCCCCCCTCAGTGAGGCCACGTCCCCTTCTGTGTGAATCTGGCTCTGACACAAGCCAGTGCCTCCCCAGCCATTGACCTCACCACACGTCACTGCAACCCACGCACCCACCCCCTCACTCAACCACCCACCCAGTCAAACATCCACCCACTAACACTCACCCACCCAACAAATCACTAACCCACCCATCACTCACTCACCGAGCCAGTCAATCTCTAACCCACCAAATCACTTTTAAACTGACTCTCTCAACTACAACTCACCCAGTCACTAACCCACTCAATTAATTTATAACCCACCCACTACCCACGTAACCTCCTACCCACACACTCACTCATCCACAAACCCACTCACCCCCTCACTCATCCATCCACTCACATACTCACCCAGCCACTCACCTACTCACCCAGTCACATACACATCCACTCACCATGCCACCCACTCAATTTCTAACCCACCCACTCGCCCAACCACTCCCTCAGCAACTCACCCACTAACCACGTAATTATTCACCCACCCACCCATCACTCAACCACCCAATAATTCAACCACCAAAACATTCCACCACCCACTAACTCAACCACCCACTACCACCCACTAACTCAACCACCGAGCCACTCACACTCACCCACTCACCCACCCACCCACCCACGCACTCACCCGCCCACTCACCAACACACTAAACTAAATCTAAATTGTGGTTATTTTACCAGGTAAGGCCGACAGAGCTAAACATCTTTTTCAGAAATTACCTGGTTAAAAATGATAGGTCAACGAAGTGGCTTATGACATGTATTCCAGCCAAATCCTATAAATGCTTGTTGATTTTAAATGTGGAGGGAAATATACAGGTGTCAGGGTCGGGATCAAACCCACAACCTTCTGCATACCAGGCGAGGTAGTTAACATCTCGCCACCGTGGTGCTTCACTCTCCGACTCACCCACCCACTAACACACGAACTCACCTCCCATATTCACACACCCATCTACCCAAAAACTCAACCACCCGCACATTCACGCAACAATCCACTCACCCACACACTCACTTATTCACCCACCCACTAAACCATGCACCTATCCACTCACCTATTCATCCACCCACTCACACACCCATTAAGCAACCCACCCACTTACCCTGCCACCCACTCAATCTCTAACCGACTCACTCACCCAGCCACGCAATCTCGAACCCACCAATTCACTAATCCTCTCACCAACTCACCAACCCACCTCTCACCCACTCCCACACCCACTCACGTGCAGACCCACCCACTCACTCACCTCAACCATTCACAAATCCACACACCCACTCATTCACCCAACCACCCACCACCCACTCAATCTCTAAACCCATTCACCCACCCACTCAGCCACCCACTAACTCACCCAATCAATCTCTAACCCACTCACCTACCCACCCACCCACTCACCCAGCCACTCAGCCAACCACTCGTCTATTCACTCCCAAACAACACACCCACTCACGTCACCCATGGCTTACCCTATCACCCACAATCTCTAACACACTCACTCACCTACTTCCTCAATGACTGACCCACACTCACAGACCCACCCAGTTAATCTCCCACTCTATATGTAGTCCTTACCTCTTCTGGTAATGTGAGATATTCTTTTACCAGGTAAGGCCCACTGAGCTATAAAGATTGTTTTCAGAAGCATCCTCACCACAAATGATAGTTCAACAAAGTCACTGTAAACATTTATTGCAACCAATTCCTCTTATTACATGTTTCTAAATGTGGAGTGAAATATACAGGCGTCAGGGTCGGGATCGAACCCACAACATTCTGTATAGCATCTTGCCACCGTAGCGCTCAATTCTTTGACTCACCCACTCAACTACTAAAGCCACCAACTAACCGACTCACAAACCCACTCACCCTGCCACGCACTCAATTTCTAACCCACGCACTAAACCACTCATCCACGCACCCACCTACACATGCACTCACTAACTCACGCACCCAACAACCCACCCACCAACTCACCCACCCACCTACACACTCAACCACCCACTCACCCAACTGTAAACAATTTTGTTTTTACAAGGTAAGGCCCACAGAGCTATATAGATCTTATTCAGAAGCAACGTGGCCACAGATTATGGTTTAATCAAGTGGATTATCACGTAGACATTTATAGCATCCAGATCCTCTAAATGCATGTTGATAAATATGGAGGGAAAACCCAGAGGTCTCGGAGAAAAATCCATCAACCACGAGGAGAACATGCAAACTCCAATTATACAGGCATCAAGATCGAGACCGAACTCACAACCTCCTGTACAAAAAGTAAGGTAGTTAAAATTTCGCCACCATGGGGCTCCACTCTCTGACTCGCAGCCACCCACTCACCTACCCATTCAGCCACATACCCATTCAGCCACCTACCCATTCAGCCACATACCCATTCAGCCACATACCCATTCAGCCACATACCCATTCAGCCACATACCCATTCAGCCACATACCCAATCAGCCACATACCCATTCAGCCACATACCCATTCAGCCACATACCCATTCAGCCACATACCCATTCAGCCACATACCCATTCAGCCACATACCCATTCAGCCACATACCCATTCAGCCACATACCCACTCAAAGACCCACACACTGTGCTAACCACTTACCTACGCACCCACCTACACACCCACTCACTGACTCACTCGCTCAACAATTAATTCACCCATCCACTCACCATTTCACTCCCACAATCATACACCCACGCATCCACCCACTCTATCTCTAACTCACACACTCACCAGCCCACCCACTCACCCAGCCACTTTCCTACTCACCCACTCACCCTGCCACCTACTCGACCTGCAACAGACCTACCGACCCAACGAGCCACCTACCCCCTAAACTAAACTACTTTTATTTCACCAGGTAAGGCCCATTGAGCTATATAGATCCTTTGCAGAATAGACCCGTGAACAAATTATAGATAAACGAAGTGGCTTATCACATAGACATTTATTGCAGCCAAATCCTCTAAACGCATGTTGATTCTAAATGCAGAGGGGAAAACCCGGAGGACCTGCAGCAAAATCCACGCGACCATGTGTAGAACATGCAAACTCCAAATATACAGGCGACAGGGTCAGGATCGAATCCACAATCTCCTGTATACTAGGCGAGGCAGTGCACGTCTCACCACCTTGACGCCTCACTCTCTGACTCACCCATCCAATCACTCACACGCTAACATACCCACTCAACCTCCCACATCAACTCACCCACCCACTCGCTGACCCCACTCAGTCAACAACTCACCCACCCATTCGCTGACCCCACTCAGTCAACAACTCACCCACCCTACCACTCACTCAGTTAACCACTTCCTCACCCACCCACTCACCCTACGACCTCTCACCAAGCTACACACTCACCTACCAACACACCCATTCACTCACTTGCTCACCCACCCACTTACTCACCCAACCACTAACTGACCCACTCACCCACCCACAAACTCACGAACAAAAAACACACCCACTCAACCCATCGCTCACCCAACCCCTCACTCACCCACTTACTGAATCACCCACCCACGCACTCACCGACCCACCAACTCACTTCACCCACCCAATACTCCCTCACCGAGCCACTCAATCTCTAACCCACCCACTCACCCATCCACCCACTCACCCAACCACCCACTCAATCTCTAAACCACACACAAACCCTGCTACTGACTCAATCTCTTAACCAAAGTTCACAAACCCACCCATCCACTCACTCACCCAGTGACTAACCCACTCACTCAATTTCTAACCCACCCATTCACGCACTACCCAACTAACCTACCCACACACATTCACCCACCCACACATCCATGCACCCACACACTCACCCACTCACTCATCCATCCACTCACTAACTCACCCAGCCGTGCACCTACTCACTCACCCACTTTCAGATCCACTCACCCTGCCACCTACTCAATTTATAACCCACCTACTCACCCAGCCAACCACCCGCCTACTCCCTCAGCCACTCAGCCACTCACCCACTACCAACGTAATTATTGACCCACCCACTAATTTAATCACCTACTAACGTAACCACCCACAAACTCAACCACTGAGTCACTAGAACTTACCCACTCACCAAGCCACCCACTAAATCTCAAACCCACACTGATGCACTCACCCACCCGCCCACTCACCAACACCCTTAACTAAATCAAACATTTTTTTTCCCAGGTAAGGCCCACTGAGCTATATAGATTGTTTTGAGAAGCAGGGTTTGGATCGAACCTACGAACTTAAAAATATACCTTGGCGCCTTATTCTCTGACTCACCCATCCACTCACTCACACGCTGACTTACCCACTCAAACTCCCACATCAACTCATCCACCCACTCGCTGACCCCACTCAGTCAACAACTCACCCACCCACCCAACCACTCACTCCGTTAACCACTTTCTCACCCACCCACTCACCCTACGACCCCTCACCAAGCTACACACTCACCCACCAACACACCCATTCACTAACTAACTCACCCACCCACGAACTCACGAACAAAAAAAACATACCCACTCAACCCATCGCTCACCCAACCCCTCACTCACCCACTTACTCAATCACCCACCCACGCACTCACCGACCCAACTCACTTCACCCACCGAACACTCACTTACTGAGCCACTCAATCTCTAACCCACCCACTCACCCAACCACCCACTCAATCTCTAAACCACACACCAATCCTGCTACCGACTCAATCTCTTAACCAAAACTCACAAACCCACCCACCCACTCACTCACCCAGTGACTAACCGACTCACTCTATTTATAACCCACCCACTCATTCACTACCCACCTAACCTCCTACCCACACACACTCACTCACCCACACATCCATGCATCCACACACTCACCCACCCACTCACTCATCCATCCATCTACTCACTAACTCACCCAGACGTGCACCTACTCACCCACTTTAAGATCCACTCACCCTGCCACCTACTCAATTTATAACCCACCTACTCACCCACCCAACCACCCGCCTACTCCCTCAGCCACTTAGCCACTCACCCACTACCCACGTAATTATTGACCCACCCACTAATTTAATCACCTACTAACGTAACCACCCACTAACTCAATCACTGAGTCACTCGAACTGACCGACTCACAAAGCCACCCACTAAATCTCAAACCCACACTCATGCACTCACCCACCTGCCCACTTACTCACCAACACCCTTAACTAAATCTAAATTATGTTTTTTTCCCAGGTAAGGCCCACTGAGCTATATAGATTGTTTTGAGAAGTAGGGTTTGGATCGAACCTACGAACTTAAAAATACCAGGCAAGGTAGTTAACAATTTGCCAACATGGCACTCCACTCTCTGACTCTCCCACCCACGATAACACACACTCAAACACCCACCCACTAACTCAACCATCCATTCATTCAACCACCGAGCCAAGCACACACTCACCAAGCCACCCACTCAATCTCTAGCCCACACTCACTCACCCAGCCACTGACCAACTACCCATCAAACATCGCACTCACTCATCCACTCACCCACCCAGCCACTCATCTGCACACTAAATTAAAATCACGCTTTTTTTATTTTACCAGGTAAGGCACTCAGCTATATATATATTTTTCAAAAACCACTTGACCACAAATATCAAATTCTATAATTGCATGTTTTTAAATGTGGAGGGAGAACCCGGAGCACCTGGAGAAAATTCCACGCGACCAGGCGTCAGGGTCGGGATCAAATTTACGACCTCCTGTACAAAAGGCGAGGTAGTTAACAGCTCGCCACCACGGCACTCCACCCACTCACCCATTCAAACACCCACCAACCCACTCACAAACCCACTCAACCTGCCACCCACTCAATCTCTAATCCACTCACTCAACCATTTACTCATCCACTCACCTACTCAACTATTCACACCCCCACTCACACACCCACCCATTCACCCACTCAATCTCTAACCTACCCACCAAATCACTCAATAACACACCTACCAACTCACCCACCCAATAAACTAAATTAAACAATATTTTTTTTATTTTACCTAAAAAGGTTCAGATAACTAAATTCATAATTTTCAGAAGTGGCCTGGTTACAAATGATAGGTTAACGAAGTGGATTATCATGGAAACATTTATTGCAGCCACATCCTCTAAATGCATGTTGATTTTAAATCTGGAGAGAAAACCTGGAGGACCCGGAGAAAAATCCACACGACCACGGGGAGAACATGCCAACTCCAAATATACAGGTGGAAGGGATGGGATCGAATTCACAAAATCCTGTATACTAGGTGAGGTAGTTAACATCTCACCACCGTGGTGCCTCACTCTTTGACTCATCCACCCACCCAATCACACACTAACTCACCTGCTCAACCTTCGATATTCACTCACCCACCCACTAACTGACTCACCCACCCACTCACCCAACAATCTACTCAACCGCCCACTAACCTATTCACTCAACCCCTCACTCACCCACTCCCCCACACAATATCGCACTGACCTACCCACGCTCTCACTCGAGCAATCACTCATTAATTCACCCACCCACCACCCACTCACCTATTCACCCACCTAATCAACCATCCACCCACTCACTTATCCAGGCACTCACCTACTCACCCACCGACTTACTCACCCATTAAGCCACTCACCCACTCACCCTCCCAATCACCTAGTTACCCACCCACTCAATCTCTAACCCATCAATTTACTCATCCACTCACCAACCCACCTCTCACCCACTCCCTCACCCACTCAATCACTTCAAACCATTCACTCACCCACCCACCCACTAATTCACACAATCACCGAGCACCCACTCAATCTCTCACCCACACCCACCTACTCACTCACCCAACGACTCACTCAACAATCCACTCCTCCACACACTCATCTATTCACTCACATTCAACACACCCACTTCTCTAACACACTCACTCACCTACTCCCTCAACCACTGACCCACCGACTCACCCACCGACTCACCCACCGACTCACCCACCGACTCACCCACCGACTCACCCACCGACTCACCCACCGACTCACCCACCGACTCACCCACCGACTCACCCACCGACTCACCCACCGACTCACCCACCGACTCACCCAACGACTCACCCAACGACTCACCCAACGACTCACCCACTCAGTTAATCACTGTGTAGTCCTCACCTCTTCCAGTATTGTGAGATATTCTTCCTCCCAGCGGTATCTTCACGACAACGCCCTGGGGGGTGGGCAAGCCTCTCAACGAGTCGGGCGAGTGGGGCAACAGCCTGGTCATGTTGGGTTCATAGCGCAGTGCGGCACACGCATACACACAAGCAGACCACACACATATGAACACAATAACAACAGTTGGAGCCACTCACGCGATAGGGATGGACCGCATGGTCCACTCCAGCTCGATGTACGGCTTGCCCGGATACAATGTTAACTACCTCGTCTGGTATACAGGAGGTTGTCGGTTAGATCCCAACCCTGACACCTGTATATTTGGAGTTTGCATGTTCTCTCCGTGGTCAAGTGGATTTTTATTCTGGTCCTCTGGATTTTCCCTACACATTAGAAACAGGCGTTTAGAGTAGTTGGCTGCTATAAATTTCCACATAAGGCACGTTGTTGACCTATCATTTGTGGCCAGGTCACTTCTAAAAAAAGAGTTATGTTACTCAGTAAGATGGTTGAGACACAGGTGATGAGCCTGTGTGTAAGGGGTTGAGTGAGTGAGCGGTTTAATTCATGATTGAGTGACTGATTGGTTTAGTGAGTGGCTGGGTGAGTGAGTGAGTGAGTGAATGGTTGAGTGAGTGGCTGAATGAGTGGTTGATGGAGCGATTGGTTCATTGAGAGAGCGGGTGGTTGAGTGAGCGAGTGAGTGGTTCAGTGAGTGAGTGGTTGAGTGAATTAGTGAGTGGTTGAATGAGTATTTGAATGAGTGAGTGTTTGAACCAATGAGTGAGTGTTTGAGCGCATGAGTGTGGTTGAGTGAGTGGTTGAGTTAATGACTGAGTGAGTGATTGATTGAGTGGTTGAGTAAGTGGATGGTTGAGTGAATGGTTGAGTGAGTGGTTGAGTGAGTGAGTAGTTGAGTGAGTGGTTTAAGTTAGTGGATGAGTGAGTGGTTGTATGAGTGGCTGAGTGAGTGAGTGAGCGAGTGGATGAGTGAGTGAGTGGCTGGCGCGCACCTTGCGTGCGTTGTCCAGAGTGTCCCGCTGGTGCCGCCCCACTGTGTTGCTGCACTCCGCCAGGGTGAGAGCGGCGGTGCCGCGCCCGCAGCTGCTCCAGCGACTACGCCATCTTGCCCAGTCCCTCCTGGCGAGCACGCAGCAGGCCCTGGAGCTCCCATCGTTGAGTGAGACTGATTGAGTGAATGGTTGAGTGGTTGAGTAAGTGATTAAGTGAGTGAGTGGTTGAGTGAGTAAGTAGCTTCGTGAGTAAGTAGCTTCGTGAGTGCGCGGCTGAGTGGTTGAGTGTGTGGCTGAGTGAGTGGCTAAATGAGTGAGTGGCTGAGTGAAAAGGTGAGTGGCTGAGTGAAGGAGTGAGCAGCTGAGTGAGTGAGAAAGTAATTGGTTGAGTGGTTGAGTAAGTCATTAAGTGAGTGAGTGGTTGCTCTAGTGAGTGGTTAAGTGAATGGTTAAGTGAGTGGTTAAGTGAGAGGTTAAGTGAGTGGTTAAGTGAGTGGTTGAGTCCCCAAGCCGAGAGGATTCTGGTGAGTCGTTGAGTGAGTGGTTTGGTGAGGGGTTGAGTGAAAGGTTGAGTGAGGGGTTGAGTGAGTGAGTGAGTGGTAGAGTGAGCAAGCGAGTGGTTGAGTGAGTGAATGGTTGAGTGAGCGAGCGGTTGAATGAGCGAGTAGTTTAGAGAGCGAGTGGTTGAGTGACTGAGTGAGTGGCTGAGTGAGTGGCTGAGTGAGTGAATGGTTGAGTGAGAGCATGATGGTTGAGTGATTGAGTGAGTGGGTGGTTGAATGATTGGTTGAGTGGTTGAGGTAATTATTGATTGAGTGAGTAGTTGAGTGAGTGAATATCTGAGTGAGTGAGCGGCTGAGTAGTTGAGTGAGTCGTTGAGTGAGTGTGTGGCTGAGTGAGTTTGTGGCTAAGTGAGTGAATGGCTGAATGAATCACAGCTATGATAAAAATGGACATCAGCATATAAGTGGTCTTGTATTCACTCAGTAAATGAAGTTTAATATAAAATTGTACACTCACAGGATCGAGATAAAGATGACATTGCACATCAGAGTAAACTGAGTCGCGGCTATGATGAAATTTTGCATTAGCATAACATTGATTTATTAGCATATAAAATGACTTTTTGCAGAGCGATTTAATACAACGGTCTGATAGACTACATGAATTTATTTTTTTATAAAAAGTACATACAAACCAGGCATCAATACCGTTGCTTTGTATGATCTGTGAAACGCTTGCTGCTGTATCGACTGAGTGGAATCAATACAATTAGTATCGATTCACAATTAACAAAGACCATATATGGGAAAATCTCTGATCGGTGATTTTGATTGCATCGTATTTCAGTGCCCCTTTGATGATGTTATAAAGCACTTGCCCCAACTGTTAAAGGCTACACGTGGATCTTTGTGTGCGAGTAGCTCACAGATCCTTGAGAGATCTGAACACTGTCCGATCATCAGCGAGCTCCTCCGGCAGGCGAGGCTGCGTTGGCGGTTGTCTGTGCATTAAGAGGTGTTAACTATCCCACGCAGAGAAGTCTGCTTACAGGACATAAGAGGTTCTTCACGTACCGTGCCCCGTGTCACCTGAATGTTAAATGGGGCTCCGGTAATTCAGTGTCCAACGCCGAATCATCTTTCACCATCACCACGTGTCCATTAAGGCCAATGTGACGAGGCCATAGATAGACAACGCGTTATAACGGGGGGGGGGGGGAGCAAGAAAAACGTCGTACTACGTGACATCACAACACCCTGCACACAGCCATAGTGGCTGATTAGGGTGCGCATCATTTACGAATATGTGGTTTAAGTGGTTGAGAGTAGATTTTGGTGTAAATTGATCACGATTAAAAATTTAATGCGTGGGTGCGTGAGCAGATATGAGTGGGTGAGTAAGCCGGTAAGTGAGAATGTGGGTGGATGGAGGGAGCTGGGCGGGCACGGCATGGGCTGGAGTGGAGGTGGACTGATGCGGTACGGGAGGATGTGGAGCTGAGTGGGCTCTGCCGACGACTGGTACCAGTGGTGTCGAGATCGGCCTCTGCGGGGAGGCTCGTGAAGGATGCTTCTACTTGGCAGTTGGCGACAATCGCCCTCCAACAACAACGGAGGAGTGACACTCACAACAACGAGCGGAACACCGGATGATAAATATGCAGCAATTTGGCACAGTACGGGGTACAGGTGGTGCTGCCAGTCATCTCAGTCAGACAACCCATGGCACCTGGGTCTGTTCCAGGACCTCCGGTCAGCGAGCCTTCGACACTTCACGTGGCTTCAAAGTGCACCTGGCCTGGCACAGGCGCTGTGGTGACGTCACTGTTACTTATTGGCGAATGGTGACGGTTGATAATGCCTGACCAGCTGTGAACCACCTCACGTCGCCCGCAGCCACCAGTGGCCACGGGGAGTTCTGGATGGGTGCGAGGGGCTGGTAACCCCCCTCCACCTTCAACTAAATCACCACACATTCACGTGCGAGCCCTTGGGTCTCTCTGTGAGTCGATGGATCTCTGTGTGGTGAGTCTATGGGTCTCTGTGATAGTCCGTGGGTCTCTGTGAGGTGAGTCTATAGGGCTCTGTGCGAGTCTGTTTGAGTCGGTGGTTCTCTGTGTGATGAGTCTATGCGTTTTTGTATAACTCTATGGGTCTCTGTGGGGTGAGTCTATGGGGCTGTGTGGTGAGTCTATGGGGCTCTGTGGTGAGTCCATGTGTTTGTGTGGTGAGTCTATAGACCTCTGTGCGAGTCTGAGGGTCTGTGTGTAGTGAGTGTATAGTTCTATGTGTGATGCCTCTCTGGGTCTCTATGCGATGGATATCTGTGGTGTACATATCCTGGCACAAGCGCCGTGGTGTCGTCACCACTACTTAGTGGAGAATGCTCCTCCCACTCTACTCCTGCTTGTTGTTGTGCTCGGGAAGGAGAGATAAAACTAGATCAACGATTTTCATTTCACCAGGTAAGGTCCACTGAGATAAACATCTCTTTGATTACGCGCTTTTATTTAACTCACTGTCTGTTGTTGTTGTCGTATCCTCAAATCTTGCAACTCAATTTTAACCCACTTCCCAATGTGGTATCGACTGCAAACTTGGTATACTTATGTCATACTGATGACAAAACTACATTCTATAAAACAAAGTAGTTTTAAACATTCATTTTATATGGTATGTTTCAGCTTGGGTCTAATTGTCCACGCTCAACTGACGTTGGCTGTAAATCACCATGACCCCTTACGTTATGGCAAGCATCGGGGCCACTTCGTGGAGTCGTGGTACATTTCATTTAATTAAAGCGTGTTTAAAAAAAAAAGTACTTTTAAATATTACTTATTCAGAAGCGACTTGCCACCAATAATAGCTCAACGAAGTGGCTCATCATCACGTGTAAATTATAGCAGCCAAATACTTTAAACGAATATTCATATTCTTGGTTCTTTCGGTAAAGTCACGTAAATAGAAAAAAGAAATTAGTAATGCAAATAAAATAAATATAATAAATTGCTTTTATTATCAATTTATATTATTTTTTTTATAAAAAAAAATAGATTTTTTTTTTCTATTTAGGTGACTTTACCGAAAGAACCAAGAATATTAATTCCTGCAGTCACGAAAGTTTAAAGTCAAAACTTTAAACGAATGTATCTTAATGTGGAGAGAAAAACCGGAGGACCCGGAGAAAAATCCACGCGACCACGGGGAGAGACAGAGACACGCAAACTCCAAATATACAGCAGGCATCAGGGTCGGGATCGAACCTACAAACTCCTGTATACCAGGCGAGGTAGTTAGGGGGGAAAGCAGAGACAGCGAGAGGGAGAGGGAAGATAATTAGTCAAACTCACACTCAGTATTACTCACCAACCATGATACACTCACCATCACACTCACCATGATACTCATCATGATACTCTCGCATTCACCATCATACTCACACACAATCCCACACACATCAACAGTCGACATTCACCACTACGTGGCGGTGACGTCACCACAATAACCCAGGTGCCATGGTTTGACGGCTGTGCCAGGCTAAGTGCAGGAGGAGGTCAAGGGCCAGACTCAGGTGCCATGGGCCGACTGCTCTGCCTGGCTCGGTACAAGAGGAGGGCTAGACCCTGGTGCTCTGGGTGAACTCGTGTGCCACCACCTGCACAACCACCACAGTAACAACCACACAATTATATGCTTAGGTTTTTTCGGTAAAGTCACGTAGGTAAAACATCAAAATTAATTAAAATAAAATAAAAAACAAAAATCACGACGTTTCGGAGGCAACACAAGTCTCCGAAACGTCGTGATGCCTCCGAAACGTCGTGATTTTTGTGATTTTTGTTTTTTATTTTATTTTATTTTCATTAATTTTGATGTTTTACCTACGTGACCGAAAAAACCTAAGAATATGATTCCTTGCAGTCACGAAAGCTTCAAATCTAGAACCACACAATTATAATCACAACTATAATGTAACCACAACTATAATATAACCACAACTGTAATGTAACCACAACTATAATGTAACCACAACTATAATTCCCATCATCCACGCGGCCGTCTGGGAGTGCCTCTCAGCAGCAGCAGCAGGGCCGAGCTCTGCTTGAAGCTGCGCCGTGAACTCCGCAGAACGTGACGGCTGTGGGCCAGGCGCCTCCTCTGTCTCCTCCCACCGCCGCCGCCACTGCTGATGTGGACACACCGCGCGAGGTTCTCACCTTCAGGCTGAGTCGACGTAGAGGAGGCCCAGCGAGCCGCCGCTTCAGAAGCTTTCGCTCGCCACTGACGGTGGCCGTGAGCGGGAATCAAAATCTGCCGCTACGCCACCCACAATGCACAGCGCGCGCCGCCTCCACCCGGCCCCAGCGTAAGTAGCAGCGGGGGGTGGGGCATGGGGGGTGAGGGGGGAGGGGCATGGGGGGTGAGGGGGTGGGGCATGGGGGGTGAGGGGGGAGGGGCATGGGGGGTTCGCGAGGGGGGGGAGGGGACATGGAAGGTGGTCGCGAGGGGAGGCAGGGCGGGCATGGGGGGAGGAGCTCATGGCTGTGACATCACGGGGGGGCGTGGTTACCTTGTACCGCCCCCGCGTCTCGCCCACTGGCAGTTTGGCCGTTAGAGATGTAGAGGTAAAAAACGTAATAAGCCAGTTCGGATCTTAACTGATTGTGCTCACGTTTACGGTGACTTTCAGACCGCAGTCCACTCTCCATTGACATATTTCGTTGCCTCCTCTTAGTATCTTTCACGCGACGGTCAATGGTATAGTGTATAGCGGATTGTATAATAATAAATAGTATAACATTGTAATGTTTAATACAATGTATAAAGTAATATATAGCATCGTAATTGTATAGTGAATATACAGCAGTGTGATATACAGTAGGATGGATAGAATGATACATAGTGTAATACTACACTACGTATTATTCTAAGGTGGTGTATAGTAATAGAGTATATAATTTAATGTTGGGTTTGTCTATGGCAGTATATAGTACGGGGTAGACCCGTAAGAGAATTAAGTTTAGCTGGAAGCATATTATATTTTTTGCGACATAGAATTGTAATGTATTACTTACTGTCAGTAGCTCAGCTTATTGGAGAGTATATTTAGTATACTGACGATGCACGGGCATAATATGACTTTAAACCCCCGCCCACCTCCTACCATTTCACAAGTAGTACTAATCACATACCTGCATTTCCCATAAATATGCTAAATTCCTCTTGATATGCAAATTATTATGTCAAGGCGCCCTTCCCCCCTTCCAACCCAGCTTAAATATACGCTCCAAGCGTGGTGGTGTTTCATTCAGACGCTGTCTCCCCGACAGACCTGGTCTTCACCTGAGGACGGCTGCTTGCATTGTGGCCGAAACGTCGTGAGAATTATTGTATCATATTTTTTTTATTTTATTATTTCCATTCTACGTGACTTTACCGAAAGAACCAAGAAGATGAATCCCTGCAGTCACGAAAGCTTTAAATCGAGATGTAGAGGTGTTACGTACCGGGGTGTAGCAAGCCATTACGTTGCGGTGTCTGCATCACTGTTCGTGCGTGGGGTGTCTACATCAACGTCCGCATACAGCCCCGCCCCTCGGGCGGCAGTTGGCTATATAAGGCGGTGCGCGAGAGAGCTCGAGGCAGTCGTTGGAGCAGAAGAGCCGTTGAAGATTGAAAACCAGCTCGCAAGCCCTGGGACTTCCCTGAGTCGGTCTCCTGCAGGAGTGGAACCGAGCTGTGGGTGAGTGGTGGCTGTGTGAGTCTCTGTATGTGAGTCTCTCCGTGTGAGTCTGTGTGTGTGTGAGTCTGTCTGTGTGGAACGGTCATGGTGGGGGTATTGAGGGGGGCATGGGGGGTCTCTGGTTGGGGGCAGAGGAGGCATGGGGGGAGGAGCTCAGGTGGGGGGGGAGGAGCTCATGGCTGTGACATCACGGGGGGGCGTGGTTAACTTGTACCGCCCCCGCGTCTCGTGCCACGTGCTTCCCACTGGCAGTTTGCCCGTTAGAGAGGCGCCGACAGACCCCAGAGCAGGTGTGGAGTTGAACCGAGCTTGTGGGCGAGTGGTGGTGGTGGTGTTAGTCTCTCTATGTGAGTCTGTGTGTGTGTGTGAGTCTCTCTGTGTGAGTCTGTATGTGTGTGAGTCTGTGTGTGTGTGAGACTATCTGTGTGAGTCTGTGTGTGTGGAACAGTCGTGTAGCTGACAGCGCGGCCGCGCTATTAACTGGAAGACCCCGAGGTGGATTCTCTCTCAAGGCCAACAGCAGTGACGAGTATCTGAACCGGTGCTGGGCCTCCCCTAGGTCGACTCAACCTCGAATGAGTACCTGGTGCGGTGTGTAAAGATCGCCACTAGGGAGACAAAGGCGGCCGGGCGTGGTGCTGGCAATCCAACCCCCTCGTGTGTCGTGCCAGCCTTCATACGTACTGCTGGCTAACAGCACTTTCCCCTACAGACTGTTAAGTTTCTATGGGGATCTTTGTTTTTATTTCGATTTAAAGCTTTCGTGACTGCAGGGATTCATCTTCTTGGTTCTTTCGGTAAAGTCACGTAGAAGGGTATTAATAAAATAATAAAAATAAAACAATAAAATAATTCTCACGACGCTTCGGCCACAACGCAAGCAGCCGTCCTCAAGTGAAGACCAGGTCTGTCGGGGAGACAGCGTCTGAATGAAACACCACCACGCTTGGAGCGTATATTTAAGCTGGGTTGGAAGGGGGGAAGGGCGCCTTGACAAAATAATTTGCATATCAAGAGGAATTTAGCACATTTATGAGAAATGCAGGTATGTGATTAGTACTACTTGTGAAATGCGTAGGAGGTTTGGCGGGGGGTTTCAAAGTCATATTATGCCCGTGCATTATGCAGGATTAGCGATTAATTTTACGACTTTGTTAACGTCTAGCTTTTCAGTGTGTGGGTCCGGTCTCTTATTTGAGAGGCGGTTGAATTTGGAAATCAAGTTGTCCTTACATCTGGTCGACATAGCAGCAGCTGAAGAGGCAGTCATATTGTCTACATGTTCCCAATCCGATGTGGACATTGTTGCAGTCAAAGATAAGTGTGATTTGTAGAGTGTCTTGTCTAACTGATCTAGTTCGGTGCTCGTAAGTCTGATTTTCTCTGAGATAAGAGCTAAGCTAGTTCTAGACAGAATTCGTTTAGCATTAGAATAAGTTACAGCAGCAGAGGTTAGTGTAGATGCGATTGGTATTACCTTAGAGTCGCGGCATCTCTTCAGAAAGGTGAGAGACTCGATTAGCTGAGCCTTCTTTGTCTTTGGTGTCCCATACTGGCAGGGGGAGGAGTGGTGGTGTTAATGTTGGTGGTATTAGTGGGGGTGGTGCTTGTGATGGTGGTGGTGTTAGTTTTAGTGATGGTGGTGTTAGTGATTGTGGTTGTTATTAGTGGTGATAGTGGTGGTGTTACTGGTGTTAGTGATGGTGGTGTTGGTGGTATTAGTGGTGGTGGTGTTAGTGAGGTGGCAGGATGCCCTGGTGGTCCTCATCTTTAAGAAGGGAGACCGCACAGACTGTAACAACTACAGGGGCATCTCAATCCTCAGTGTGCCGGGAAAGGTCCTGGCAAGGATTATTCAACACCGCCTTGCCAGGCATGCTGAGGAAAGACAGTTGTTGCTTTTTGTGTTTTCGTATTGTGGGTGACTGGTGAGGATGTGAGTCTGTGTTGATGATGAGAGTCCGCATTGTGAAGTGACGTGTGTTTAGACGTGGGCGTGTCACGCCCCTTCGACTCTGTGACCCTCGCCTCTGTCTCCCGCTCTCCACGCAGAGACCCGGACCGCGCGAGAGACACCGTGAGCTCTGAGCACCCTCGTCTGCAAGTTGCTACCATGGAGGTACATGTGGCTCCTCGACTTGTGTGGTGAAATATGGGTGGACGTGTGTTCTCCCCTTTGCGTGTGCCTACCTGTGACCTGTATGTGCTTCTCCTTGCCCGCCTGAGTGTGTGTGCGTCTATCAGTGTCTCTCCGAGATCCTGTTGGTGTACATGCCTGTCTACGCGTGAGCATCTACAGCACTGTTATCTATCCACTGATGGATGAACGCCTCGCTCCCTGAGACCCTGCTACCCCTCACATCTCTCTGGCGGCTCTCCTCTCTGATGTGTTCCGTTCCTTGGTTGTCGCTGTTATTATTCTTGACTGTCAGCCATTGTTGTCCATCCTGGCCATGGCTCGTCCTGCCCGAGTCTCACTCACTCCTCAAGCCCTAGTGGTGGACCTTTTTGTGTGTGTGTGTAGATCAGCCGAGCTGGAGAGGCTCGGAGTAACGGCGAGTCTTGCACCACGTGGAGTGCGCTGTCCTCAGCGCGCACCGCCTCCATCCGCAGCAAATCGCCACAAGGTAAGAACAGAAATGAGTGACGTCAAGATGGCCACACTGAATGGTGGGACATCACGACGGTCATGTTTCAAGGGGGACGTGACAGTGACCATGATGCATGGGGGACTTCATGGTGGCCATGTTGCATGGGTGATGTACCGTTCGACTTTTGCCATTCTCTGGTCTCACACCGGCGAGACAAGGTCATGAAGAAGGCTGTCTCTGGTGCAGGCCAGTCAATTTCAAAGACTGCATATATTATCGGAGCATGTTTGTTTGCATATTTTTCCACAAGTATGTGTGGTAAATGCAGACTTGATGCCTTGCAAAAGGTATCTATTTGGTGTTTGAACATATTAACACCTGTTTTTGTGCCAGAAAGGGTAAAAGATATTCTTATTTCATAAAATCCTTGGCATATCTGTGTTATATTTATCTAATTCATTAACCCCGTTGTCAAATCCAAGCAACCTTTTAAATCTATAATTTTTGCGAACTTTTTAGTTTATTGTCCTTCCCCCTCACTTCTGATTAGCAGGGTTGCCGAAGCACGGTGCAAAATAAGTTCAACATACACACACATAACTGGAATTGGCCAAAACATCCAAATCCCCTGCAAACTCCTCAAATTGGGATCACACAGCAGACGTAATGGCAGCAGCGTCACCCCCATTCTCTGTAAATCATCTATAGGAACCTCCTGAAAAGGAATCTAAACAAATGATCACCGACAGCTGTTGTTGTTATTCTCTTGCCTGCAGCAATCCTGGCTCTCTTTGGCCCTCAAATGACCCACCGGGAGAAGCTGGAGCTTGTCGCCATACAGGAAGTATGGTACTTTGCGCTCCGCAACAGATCCCGGGGACCAAACAACGATGGATACGACGACCACGAACATCATTACATTCCGGTGAGACTCGCCACAAAGCCCCCGCGCCGTGGGGGCGGTCACAGGCGCAGCGGTCGCGAGGTTCGTGGCTTCTTGTCATTGCACCTGAAGTACCAACCAACCAGAGACAGCACACATGCACTCTCCCACACACTTCACAATCAAGTTTATTTCCCAAGTTAAGCCCATTGAGCTAATGAGCTTTTTTTAAGGGTGTCTCAGCCAGCAGACATCAGAGCATTCCACAATTACAGATTTAAGAAAACCAAACACTTAATAAAACAATTATTTCGTAAAATAATGCTCACACTTCTTACATGTTGTGATTTTCAAAATATAGTCAGTCTAAATGATTGTAATTTGGTGCAGGTCCAGCATGAGCACCTCCACTACCGCTATGAGGTGCTGAAGAAGATTGGGGAAGGAGGTCAAGGCCAGGTGATCCGGTGCCTTGACCACATGAGGAACACCCTGGTGGCCGTGAAGATCTTGGTGTCACCATTGAGGTAAGAATTCAGAGCGGTCTTCTCACAAGGACGACGTTGTTGTTCAGTCCTTTGCTGTGGGTGGCCGTGTGATGAGGTGGTGACAACTCGTGCCTCACAGAGGGTCCCCGGTTCGACTCCTGACTCGGGTGCCCTCCTGTGTGGAGTTTGTATGTTCTCCCCCTGTTCTGGATCAGTTCACTATTACATTACATTAATTATTCATTTCACCTGGTAGATGCATTCCTGAAAAGTGCCGCGTTAAGGGAAAGCACATTATATATGGGGATATTATGTTTGCTTAATGTAACGATAAAGTTTTGCAAGATATAATACACGCACACAGTGATATGAAGAGACCAATAATGGAGGGTATGCTGTCACGTCACGTTATCATTCCGCATTCCGCCTACTGTATCATACCGCTCAGCCGTGCAGTTTCATAGCGGGCACATTCCACGTTATAATAGGCACTTTCTTGCATTAGAACAGATGCATTCCGGATTATAATGGGTGCGGTCCGTGTTATAACGGGAGCCTTCCACGTTATAATGGGCACGTTCCACGCTATAAAAGTCACGTTCCACGCAATAAAAGGCACGTTCCACGCTTTAATGAGGTTGTCCCATGTCATAACGGGCGCGTTCATGGGACCTCCTTTGCCAGTACCAAAAATATACTGGCAAAGGAGGTCCCATGATGTAGCTGCTCACCCCGAGCTCTCATTCCTCTGATAGTGCTTGTCTTTGTGCTGTACGCCTTTTGGCGTCCTCTGGTTTAACACCGTTTTGAGACAAGACTCAACAGAAAGCTGTCTGGTGTGGACCAATCAGTTTAAAAGACAATGCATATATTATCAGAGTATGTCTTTTTGTTTGCATACGGACCACAAGTATTGTGGTTAATTCAGACATGATTCCTTGTCAAAGGTTTCAGTTTTTTGTTACATCTTAACACCTGTTTTGTTGTCAGGAAAAAGGGGAAAATTTATTCTCATATTTTGGTATTGGCAAAGGAGGTCCCATGATGTTCCACGTTATAATGCCTTGCTTTGTGAGAGCCACATTCAGTCACGAATCAGCTATGGCTCAGTCTCTAAAACTCAGGCTCAGCTCCAGCTCAGCCGTGGTTTGGCTCAGGCTTGAGCCACTCAGCTGCTGATAAAGATATACGAGTGGCTCAGCCGTGGCTTGGCTCAGCTCCTGGAAATCCTGAGTGTGGCTGGGGCCATGCTCGGAGTCGGCTCAATTCACACATTAGGGAATCACTACGTTAAGGCAGCACCCCAAACCCCCTCTATCCCTTGCTTATTTTATCCTCTTCCCTATCCTTTCAGGAACCTTCCATGAGCGCGCTACTGGAACTTGCAATGACATTACACTTGGGGAAGGTATAATTATTTAATTCTGAATATAATTGTTTTCTGGTCATTTCTTAAGCAAGTCTAAGTCATGATTCATTTGTGGATTTTCTCTGCACAGCTCCAAGCGTGATAAATGTCAGAGAATGGAGATCAAGATGGCTCTGGAACTTCAGGGCGAGGGCAGTGATGAGGACTACAACGTCGTCAAAGTCCTGAACCATTTTGACTTCAGAGGACACCACTGCATTGTCCTGGAGCTGTTGAAGTACGTACCATGTGTTCCCACCGCCCCCACCCCCCCCCCCCCCCTTGGCGTGGTTAACTTCATTAGCTAAACAAAAACTATTTTATTTAGCAGGTAAAGCACACTGCCCTATTAGTTATTTTTCACAAGCAACCTGGCTACAAATGATAGCTCAAAAAAGTGGCTGATGTGGAAATGTATGGCAGCCAAACACTCTAAACACATGTTTCTAAATGTGGAGGGAAAAACCAGAGGACCCGGAGAAAAATCCACGTGACCAGGGGGAGAACATGCAAACTCAGAATATACATGCGTCAGCGTCAGGATCAAAGCCCCGATCTCTTCCACACCAGGGGGGGTGATAGCATCACACCACCGGGGCTAGATGTTACTTTTGGGATTCCTGTGCCAACCTCGCATTGCCATACTGTGGAGCTGGCATGTGCCCCAGGTGCACTAGAGGCCACTCCTCTTTTCTCAATCAGCGCCGCCCACTTTTATATAGCCACGCCTCCACTCGATCAGCAAGTTGGCTGCAGCGCAGTGGTAAAGCTTGTGCCCCTCGGTGAAAATCCCTGAGTTTGATTCTCAACACGGACGCCTTCCTGCGTGGAGTTTGTATCTCCTAATAGAGAACTCCACCACCCGGAAACGTAGCCAATGAAAGCAAGTGGTCAGATGTGCTAGTTGATTCGGTTTATCAGCAAACCAATGACCTAAACCCACACGGAGCTATGACTCATATTAGTCGTGAATGTGCAAATAGAATATTAATATTGTCGTTATCATAATCCACGCAGTATTGCAGGGTATGACACTGACACTGCGTCGTTGTTGTAATTGTTGTTGTTGCTTCTGCCTCTTTCACAGGGAGAGCCTCCATGATGTGATTAAGGAAGCGGGGCTCCGGCAATTGCACATGGGGATGGTGAAAACTTACACCAGGGGCATCCTCAAGTTCCTTTGCCACACCAAGGCCAGGAGCATCATCCATGCAGACATCAAGCCAGTGAGTGGACACAGCATTCAGCGCGACTTTGTTCCGGAGTTGTGTCATTATTGAGGACTCGGACCATAGAGAAAACTGCCCACGTTGGTCACAGGGTTGATGTGTTAGCTCTGTCCGTCTATCTGGAAGGAGACAGGGTCACGTTACCTCTGGTGATGGTCCGGTATGAATTAAACTGTCATGTAGAGTCGTGTCGCTATTGGAGGACTCACCACAGAGAAAACCAGCAATGTAGATCACAGCGTTGCCACAAACTTTGGGAAACAAACCGGAGCCGAAAAGAATGATTTTCAAAACGTGCCAAACACGCGTTTGAACTGACAGGTGCCCATTGTCGGCTTCCATGCTGTGAATGGAAAACTTCCCAAATCGTCACTAAATCCGGGCGCCCTCGAGTGTGGTTTTTGGTTTGTAACTCGTTAACGGGCAGCTGTGAGCAACTAGGATAAGTTGTCTATAGAGCCGCACCATTTTACTTAGATGGTGCTTCAGAGAGCTTTAAATGTGATGAGCCTCGACGAACATCGCTCGTCTTGACGCATTTGAAAGGGGCACCCCCAGTGGCAGCTGTCAGAAAACAGGGAATGTTGCACTTGACTAAAGGTTGACGACGGCGCTACGCCTCACCTAGTTCCCCTGTTTAGTATGTACTGTGGTACGTGATTGATCCACTGCTGGCTGAATGCTATTGGCGTAACCTTCGAGTGTGAATTCCTTCTGCCTCTCTTGCTTTAGGAAAATGTTCTAATCAAGGACACCGTGACCGGCACCATCAGGGTCACGGACTTTGGCACCAGCTTTTTTGTGAAAAGTCAACGTGAGTAACCTCACCTGGGTGTGAGTTTCTGCGTGTGGGTGTGTCTGTGTACCAGTGTGTGTGCAAGTCTCTTAGTGTCTGTACATGTGTAATGCGGGCGAAAGCGACCTTCCGGATGTGACGTCACGAGGAGGCGGAGCCAGGTGACGTGGGTGAAAGGTAGGGGGTCCTTAAGCGGGTAAACCGGAAGGAGAAGGCAGTCGGGGTGTGAATGGAAAGGTGTGGGGCCACGCGGGCGTACGAGCCGAGGGGGCACCGTCAGAAGCGGGAGCCAACCCTGGGAACAGTAGGGAGCTACTGGGAGGTGTAAAGCTGCAGACAGAGATAGGCAGTAAGGCTGTGTGTGAGGGGCAGCGAGGTGGCTGCCAAGAGTCGCAGGAGTAACGAAAAGGCGAGACAGCACGAGGCTGTCAGAGCTGCAGCAGGAACAGCCAAGGGAGCTGTGTGAGAGTACAGCAGCGGAGCTGCTGTGGGGCTGCAAGAGCGACAAGAACAGCAGCGGGGCTGCTGATGTGGACTGGAGTGACATCGGAACCAGCACAGAGAGAATAAGAGAGACAGCCGTGTGGGAACGCAGTACGGACCGAATAAAGGACACTGAGCCAGAGATCGTGGTCAAGTCTTTTATTACACTGGGGTCAGAAGTGAAACGGCATGTCTAAGCAAGTAAGGAAGAAAATTCCCCCGGCGCCAGCATCGGCTTCTTCGTCCGACGACGACGAATTCCCTCCGACCACGGATTCTGCTGGGGTGGTGGAGGAGAGCCCTGCTGAGGCGAGCACGGGGACGGGCGTGGAAGATGTCGGCGCGATGGCGGGTCCGTCAACAACATCGGACGCTGACCAAGGATGGCAACAGGTGGCAGAACAACTGGAGACACTCAAGGACGTCCTGGCGCATCTATGTCACCTCGTTACGCCAAGGACAACGATGGAACGAGAAGGTGCTCCACGGGCCGCCACGTTGCCTGCCCTGCCGCCGCCATTGGCCACGCGGCAAGAAGACGCCATCTTGCGCGCTCTGCGGCGCCAAACCGCCATCTTGGCCACGCCGCGGGCCGACGCCATTTTGAATTTGCCTCCAGAACAACCATCATTGGAAGACGGCGTAAAGAGGAGTCGGAGTCGCCACCTTACTACAGTTAAGGAATTCTCTATCGGGGGCGATTGCAGCGCTTTCGCCTGCCGATTTTTGGCGGCGGTTCGTTCAGCAAGATGGACCGATGCGGAGGCCTTGGAAGTGTTGCCGACTCTACTGGACGACGAATCTGTTCGATTTTTCCGTTCCATAACGGCCGATAAGAAGAAGACTTTATGTGGAGTTTTTGAGGAAATGGCCGACGCCTATGAGCCACCTGACGACGCGCATCGGCGATTCGCTCAACGACAACGAGCACCCGAAGAATCGCCCGTGGCGTTCAGGGGTGCGGTGTTGGAGCTGGCCATGGCAGCATATCCTGACACGCCACAGGATCTGCTCGAGCCTCTCATATTGGGAAAAATGCTGGAGCTGTCTCGGGATCTGGGGATCCCCATGCCTGTGTGTGGGCATGAGAAGCTCACGTCCCGGGCGGCAGCAAAGTGTCTGGATGCGCAGTTTAATCTCCGTCGCTGGAAGCAAGTGGCGGCATGGACGGGTGGGCCCGTCAAGGAAGGAGGCGCGATGGGGTGGGACCCCACAAGGGCGATCTATGTGCCGGATGAGCGGGGTCCACAGGAGCTGACGGCTGCCTCCTCTCCATGGTCGGGACGCGGAAGGCCGGGGCCGCGCGCTACGCCATCGGGACGGGGCCGCCGGGATGCAAGACCTGCGCTTCGGCGCAACGAGGCCGATTGCTTCCGCTGCGGCCGTAGGGGCCATTACGCCAAAGATTGCTGGGCCCGCTTCCCGGGTCCGCCGCAGCAGGAGCCCACAACACCGGACAAGCCGACCAAGGAACCTCCGAAACAGGCATGTCGGCACGCACCAGACACTCGGCAAGGCTTTCCACCTCACCCACCACCTGTGTTGCGCGATCCTATTGTTGTTGTTAAAGAAAGGCCATCGACGGGGCCTTGTCATTCAGTTACGCAGTGGCGCAAATTGGCACGGAGAGTTGTCGCGGCCGCTACGGGTTCGTCCACTGTACCGGGGTCCATACAAGGTGTGGACGTGCGCATTTTGGTCGACTCGGGGGCGTCTGCGACTATTATATCGGATGTCATTTTCCATCTGTTGGGCATTCCGCCGGGGGCTGTGCGTCCGGTTTATGGGTCTTGCGTCGCTGCGAACGGGGGTAGTATGGGTATCGTGGGCCAGGTGGATGCTAAGATATCTATAGGGGATGTGTCGGCTTCGGGCGTTGTGTTAATATCGAGATCTTTGGCGGTTCCTTGCTTACTAGGCACGGATTTTTTGGCTAAGATGCCCATTTTGATTAAAATCAATGAGAATTGTATTGAATTGCCAGGGGGCCGTCGAATCTCGTTTCTGCCGTCGCCCTGGGGGCGACCTGCTTCGGCCGTACAGGTGCAGGCGCTGTCCGTCGCATCTGTGGACATCCCACCTGGTTCACAGATGCTTATACCCTTGCGGTATCGGAAGCCCCTGCCCAATCGGCTAGGAGCATTAGGGGTCTTGTTGTCACCATCCGCCACGATAACAACGGGATTGGCGTTAGTTGGGGCACAGACCATCGTCCGGCCGGATCAATTACCGATTTTACAGGTGCTTAATGCGGGGGTGGAAAACATCCGTGTTCCGGCCGGTACGGTTGTGGCACATGCCACTACGGCGTTTGCGACGCACGATTGTCCGCATTGCCGGGGAGTGGTCGCTGGTGTTTCCGAGCCAAGGGGTTCGGATAATCGTTGGATCGCTACCTTATGTGACGAAAATTCTTCCCTGTCCGTGGGGCAACGTGATGCGCTGCGTAAATTGTTGCTGACGTATTCGGATGTGTTCAGCTCCGACGATTTGGATTTGGGACGCACATCGTTGCTTTCCCATCACATTGAGACGGGCGACGCTGCCCCTATTCGGTTAAATTCGCATCGGATGAGTCCAGCGGAGCGAGAACACGTTCGGGGGGCGGTGGAAGACATGTTGGCTGCGGACATTATATCGCCATCTAACAGCCCATGGGGCGCTCCTGTGGTCTTGGTTAAGAAAAAGGATGGCAACTTGCGATTTTGTGTCGATTTCCGGAAATTGAATAAGATATCGGTGGCAGATGCGTACCCCCTGCCGCGTATGGACGACTCCCTTGACGCATTGTCGGGGGCTAAGTTCTTTTCCACACTGGACCTCTCTTCGGGATTTTGGCAGCTTCCCCTTGACGAGTCCTCACGGGAGAAAACCGCATTCCGTACGCCGCAGGGGTTATTTCAATTCAACTGCCTCCCGATGGGATTGAATGCGGCCCCTGCTACATTTCAAAGATTGATGGAGCTCGTTTTGACGGGGTTGCAGTGGGAGACGTGTCTTATATATTTGGACGATATTATTGTGTTCAGCCGCACATTTGAGGAACATTTAACGCGGCTGGAGACAGTGTTCACGAGGATGCGCTCTGCCAATTTGAAATTCAAACCAAAGAAATGCCACCTACTGCAACGGTCCGTCCGTTATTTGGGGCACATTGTGAGTGCAGAGGGGGTGTCCACGGATCCGGAAAAGACGGCGTGTGTCCGGGATTGGCCGACTCCGGCCTCTGTGGGGGATGTTCGGCGGTTTTTGGGATTTGCCTCGTATTACCGAAGATTTGTGCCGGGGTTTGCGACGATTGCGAGGCCCTTGCATCTCCTTACGGGTAAAGGACGGAAATTTGTTTGGGGAGAGCCGGAAGAGGCGGCCTTTCGGAGTCTGCGTGATCTATTGGCTACGGCCCCGACATTGGATTATCCCGATTTTGATCGCCCTTTCATTCTTGATACGGACGCGAGTGACACAGGTATTGGGGCGGTATTATCACAGTCTAAAGGGGGCGTAGAGCGCGTCGTGGCGTATGGTAGCCGAGTCTTGTCGCCTGCGGAAACACGCTACTGTGTCACTCGTAGAGAACTTTTGGCGGTTGTTTTTTTCCTACGGCAATTTCGACCGTACCTTTACGGTCGTTCTTTTATTGTGCGTACGGATCATGCGGCCTTGCAATATGCACTTAAAATGGACCAGCCATCGGGACAGTGGGCACGTTGGTTGGACACGCTGCAGGAATTTTCCTTCCAAATTCAACATCGGAAGGGAGTGCGCCATGCGAACGCTGACGCACTTTCCAGATTACCAGGGCGCGCCCCTTGTAAATGTGCGTCGGGGACGCATAGGTGTTCGCCGATTCTGAACCCCCCTCAGCCGCTTTCGTTGGCCGTCGGGAAGTCGGATACTCCGATGGAACCGGGACCGACTGATGGGGTTTTGAATCTGCCGCGGTCTGTCTGGATTCGGGAACAGATGATGGACGAGTCGTTGTTGTCCATGCGGAAGCGGTCTATGAGGGACAATGGGAGTCCGAGTTCGGCTGTGGGGCCGCGAACCGCTCTCCGAGATGGTCTGCTTATGTGGCAAGAAAGGTTCCAGGAAAGCTGGCGTGTGGTGGTACCAACGTCCTTGCGATTTGAGTTGATTAGAACTCTCCATTGTGACACACTATTGCATTTAGGGGTGCAGAAGACCTTGTTGACGTTACAACGTCATTATTTTTGGCACGGCATGGCGACAGATGTCGTAGGGCACGTGCGCGCGTGCCCTGAATGCGCCCGGCGTAAGCCGCCTAAACATCCTTACGTGCCGCCTCTCCAGTCGATTCAGGTGTCTCGAGTCAATGAATTGGTGGCACTGGACATATTGGGACCCTTCCCACCATCGGCGAGGGGAAATAAATATTTGCTGGTAGGGGTTGAGTATCTCTCCCGTTGGCCGATGGCCTGGCCGTTGCCCGATCAGTCGGCCGCGGCCATCACCGACGCCTTTTTGTTTGGGTACATTATGGACAAGGGGGCGCCGGAGAGACTCCTCACAGACCAGGGCCGAAATTTCTCTTCTAAATTATTGGCTGAAGTGTGCGCAGGCCTTGGGACTAAGAAGATACGGACATCTCCATACCATCCGCAGACGGATGGTATGGTTGAGCGGCTGAACAGGACATTGTCTGCCATGCTTTGCCATACTGTGAGTGAACAGCAATCGGATTGGGATCTGCACATCCCCGGAGTGCTTTCGGCGTACAGGATGACGCCCCATGCGGCTACAGGGTATTCGCCGTTTTACCTTATGTATGGTCGGGAAAACGTGCCTCCGGTGGATGTGCAATTGGGTACTGGGGTGAAGGGACCTCGTAAACCACTCCCTGAATACATTCAGGACACGGTTCGCCGGGTTACGGAGGCGCGGGAAAACGCCCGCGTGGCTACGGCCAAAGCCCAGGCCCGGAACGAGCGGTATGCTCGGCGGTCTGAGGGGGAGTGCCCCTGGAAGGTGGGAGACCTGGCCTGGCTCCATTGCCCGCAGGTGCGGCCGGGGACCTCTCCTAAATTGCACAAACCTTGGCATGGTCCTGTGCGCCTCATTGAGGTTCCCAATCCACAGTCGGCGCGCGTTCAGTTTGGTTCTCGCCGTTGGTTTGTTCATACGTCGCGGTTGAAACCATATGTTGCTCCCCTACGTGATGCGTCATCTCCCAATGTTGCCTTGCCGGGGTCTGTTGCTGCCGACTCTCCCCTGCCTGCGTCCACTGATCTTGCTCGAGCGCCTGTCGTACCTGTTCCAGACAGGCCGACCGTGACACCGCGGGGGAGGAGTGGGCCTGTTCGGAGGGCGCCTGCCAGGGCTGCGGGACCTTCAAGCCCGGCGACCCTTCCGACCCCGCTGCAGGCGCATTCGCGGAATACGACCAAGACTGATTCGTTAGGGACACGAGATGTCGGTGGACTTCCAATCGCAGCAGGGGAATTACCCCCTGTCATTTCTCGTGTTCCATCGCGTCCCCGTTCTACAAGTGGGCCGCCGACCGTCCGGGACGGGCCGGCGACCCGCACTCGTTCCAAATCGCTTACGTTTCGTTGATTGTATGTTGTTATTGTTCTTGTTCTTGCCGTCGTATTTATTGCATGCTTTCGTACGTTCGTCGATGTTACTTGTGTGTTGTTCTTGTTGTTATATTGCATGCTTAGTGTCCTTTAAGGGGGAAGGTCGGTTCACCGCATTACGCTTTGGTGTTGTTCAGCCGAGGTCGGCTGGGTTTTTTCTATGGGGGAGGGTGGTGTAATGCGGGCGAAAGCGACCTTCCGGATGTGACGTCACGAGGAGGCGGAGCCAGGTGACGTGGGTGAAAGGTAGGGGGTCCTTAAGCGGGTAAACCGGAAGGAGAAGGCAGTCGGGGTGTGAATGGAAAGGTGTGGGGCCACGCGGGCGTACGAGCCGAGGGGGCACCGTCAGAAGCGGGAGCCAACCCTGGGAACAGTAGGGAGCTACTGGGAGGTGTAAAGCTGCAGACAGAGATAGGCAGTAAGGCTGTGTGTGAGGGGCAGCGAGGTGGCTGCAAAGAGTCGCAGGAGTAACGAAAAGGCGAGACAGCACGAGGCTGTCAGAGCTGCAGCAGGAACAGCCAAGGGAGCTGTGTGAGAGTACAGCAGCGGAGCTGCTGTGGGGCTGCAAGAGCGACAAGAACAGCAGCGGGGCTGCTGATGTGGACTGGAGTGACATCGGAACCAGCACAGAGAGAATAAGAGAGACAGCCGTGTGGGAACGCAGTACGGACCGAATAAAGGACACTGAGCCAGAGATCGTGGTCAAGTCTTTTATTACACATGTGACAGTGTGTGATAACGATGCTGTTCATGACATAGTGAGTACACACATACATATTTGTTGTTGTTGTGATTGTTGTGCAGCGCTGCATGTTGGTGGGACCCTGCCATTCCAATCTCCGGAGGTATTGCTGGGCTACAGATTGACCTGTGCAGTGGACATGTGGGCACTGGGCTGCACGGTGGCGGAGTTGGTGACCGGTAGGGAATTATTCCAGTCGGACAGCCGCGACGACCACCTCCCGTGCTGCATGGAGGTATTTCCAACTGGGCGTTCACCCACTCGTGATTCCCCCCTCCTTCCTTGAAGTTGTAGGCTCTGGGGGAAGTAGGAGAGGGGGGGGGCGATTGGGTACTTGGTGACCTGGCGAATGGCAGCCATCGTATGTTGTATGTGTGTACACGTGTGTCTTGTACGTGTGGGGGAAGCAGTGGTGCAGCGGTTCGCGTGCTCAGCTACAAACCCGGTAATTCGAGTTTGATTCCAAATCACGGCCAACATCAGTGAGGATTATCTGAACCGGTGCTGGGCATCCCCTTGTTCGACTCAGCCTCAAATGAGTACCTGGTGCGGTGTGTACCTGCTTCAATATGGCCGACCATCCCCTCTCTGTGTGTGTCACAGTCCTGGCCCTCAACAGGTGCCGCTACTGTTGCTGCTGTTTCTACTCACTACTATAAGCACTTGCCCCTACAGTCTGCTGCGGCTACATGGGTGACCTTTGCCTTTATCTCAACCATGTGCAGATCCTCGGGTTGCCTCCAAGATGTATGATGGATGCAGCTCCTGACGGAATGCACTACTTTGGTGAGTTGAAGGGTGGGGCGAGCAACCGACCGGATTCAGTGTTAGGGTGTGGCCTGGAGCTGTTGGGGTGGCTATGGGGGGGGCCTCTTTGTATTTTCAATTCCTTGGGTGAGTGGGTGGGTGGGCAAAAGGGTGTGTGGGAGAGTGGGTGGGTGGGTAAGTGGGTAGGTGGGCAAAGTGGTGGTTGGTGACTGTGTCTCTCCTGCTGTGCATGTCTCCTGCAGATCGTGTGGGCATGATGTTCTGCCCAGTCAAGAAAAGGGTGCCAGGGAGCTTGTCACTTCACGGGGCACTCAATAGCCAAGACCTGGAGTTTGTTGAATTCGTCAGCTCCTGCCTGCGGTAAGAATCATCCCCCTCCCCCCTCCCCATGAGGATTTCCCCCACCAAGGTGATCAACGATCGCTCTCCTCCGATCACCAGGAAGATGTGGAGCTGAGTGAACCTGCCGATAACCAGTACCACCGGTGTTAAGATCGCCCTCTTTGGAGGTTCATTAAAGATTCTACTCGGCAGTGCGAGGCTCAGGGCATTTTCAGAGTACTGCGTATTGAAGGACTGCCGCTGCTACCACGACTACCGCTGCTGCCGTGCGTTCCTGGACCTCGTGGGGAAGGGAAGGAACGTCAATGCTCTCACCACGCCTCTCTCACCATGTGCGCCGCGTGTGACCCCCGTGTGCCTCTCAACAGATGGGATCCGGATTGTCGCATGACGCCAGCGCAGGCGCTGGGTCACAGCTGGCTCCGGACCGCGGCCACCAGCACCACCAGCAACGCCACCACCACTGCTACTCCTGGCAGTGTACAGTGTTTTGGAGCTGCTGAGCGACGGTAAGCCACGATCTGCTTGTCAAATGTTCAAGACAGTCCATAGGGAGGTGTAGAGCCCGGGGCAAGTCACAATTAAACCGGAAGTATTACTAATAATACAGGTTTGTTTCGGTTAGATTGCGTAGATATACGTGTGTTGTTAAACCCACCATCACCCAACACAGTCAATTAGTAAGGTGTATCATGTAAACAAAATGTGACAATTAGTTACTAGATCAGCACACCAGTGTGTTGGAAAGTAAACCCACCACATTTACAATTCGAGTACGACAGGGATTGCAACCAGCCTTATAAGGTGACGGCCAGAATTATGGAGAAATACTCCTGTTTCAGTCTTAAATAGTGATAAATGTGATGTCATCATTTGTGAGCCAATCTGGTACGAAAGCCTACGTGTTAAAAAGACATTACGTCTGACACTGTGACATCGAAGCACAGGGCCGCCAGAAGCACGGTGCCCGGGGCGGTTTCCCCAGTACACCGTACCCGGCTCTATATTGATTACTACTACCCTTATTTAGCCAGCATGAGCCTCACACAGTCTCAAGACTCTTTTTAATTAGAGTCCTGCCAAGTTGTTTGCAGTACAGAACAAATTTGCTTTTGCTACTGCTGCTATGCGATTCCTATTGAGTGATATGGGGGTTCAATTTCTAACACTGCCGAGGATGTCCATCCAACACTGGTTGTGTGGTGTGTGTGTCAGGGTTCGGTTACGTGGAGGAAAATGCCAAACCCCAAGGAATGAAAGTTACATTTTAATGTACAATTTTATTGAGGGACTGTGTGTTGTCTTGGTGAGGTCTGGGGCTGTTTTGTTGATGTTTTGCTGCCTTGCCCAAGTTTGTATTTAGTGTTGAAAAACTGGCAGGATTTTACGTACTTTGTGCTTATATGCTAAATTATTTTGTGACTTGCTTACATTTTACATGTTGCACTCATTTTCTTATGTTTGTTGTTGTAACTTGCTGACCCTGTGCCTCGACTGCATATCTGTGAAAGAAGAGCTTCATAGCTTATCGGATTCCTCTTCATCCAGTCTAAATAATACTGGTCAACAAAAAAACATGTTTTTCTGGCCTGGACTTTTGCAGCTGTTTTCGACTAATTTCAGTGTGCTGATTCCAAATCTTGTCTCAGATTTGCTCGATCACATCTCATTTTTATGCTATCGGCATACCCCATTTTCATTGATTTTATCCGAAATTAACTCTGTCACTTATGATTGCAAGATGTTGCGAGTCAGTGACTGCTTTAGTGTTAAAATATGGTGCTGTATTTTTAGGATAGTGTGTTTATAATATCATTTTATGTAGATATCCACATTTATTTAATATTTTTCTTCTGCAGTTTTTATTGAAAGTGCAATATTTGAGATCTCAAAAACCTGATGTGATAGACACAAACTGAAGCCAGATTTGGAATCAGCACCCAAAAACCGTTGGAATACCTTATTCCAGAAAAAGTGTTGACCAGTGTAATTTTCCACATTCCACACGGAGAAAGTGGCCCAAGTTTGGGCATCAAACCCAGGTCCCTCTGACTGGGAGTTCCAGCCCTGCCGACTGCAAACGAACACATGTACAGTTCAAACCCCACGTGTACATTCGGTATATATACGGATGTATTTTTATAATTGGTTTCTGGGTGAGGACAAATAATGAAGCAGCCATATCTTTGCCATGTAGCCTTTCATTCAGTGTGATATCGCAAGACTAATGCCCATTTTGTAACCAGACCCACGATGGGCAAAGGTATGCTGCGTTACTGCAGCATCGTTATTAACCTGGTTAATCTATCTCCGCACGATGGTGGGGGGGGGGGTGCAATCTCTGCTGTAGCAGGAAGTTGGAACGGTGTCGTTCGCATCTCTTTACAGAGCGGAGCCGGCGCTGCCCCCATCCTCCGCGCTTGCCCAGGCCTCTAAATGGCTGACGGTTGTTGTGGAGGAGGAGACCCTGGTGGAGGAGCTGTTGGTGCAGGAGGAGGAGACCCTGGTGGAGGAGCTGGTGGTGCAGGAGGAGGAGACCCTGGTGGAGGAGCTGTTGGTGCAGGAGGAGGAGACCCTGGTGGAGGAGCTGGTGGTGCAGGAGGAGACCCTGGTGGAGGAGCTGTTGGTGCAGGAGGAGGAGACCCTGGTGGAGGAGCTGTTGGTGCAGGAGGAGGAGACCCTGGTGGAGGAGCTGGTGGTGCAGGAGGAGGAGACCCTGGTGGAGGAGCTGGTGGTGCAGGAAGAAGAGGAGATGAGGGGGGAGACAGAGGAGGTATGGACGAAGGAGCAGGAGGAGGAGATGGTGGTGCAGGTGGAGGAGACATTGGTGGAGAAGATGGTGGAGGAGATGACAAGGAAAGAGGATCAGGTGATGGAGATGCAGGAGGAGAAGAGGAAGCGAGGGAGTCTGGCCCGCATAGGGAGAACCATCCGTTCACTCCTCCGACGCGTGCTGCTGTGTGGTGGCCGGTCCACCACACAGTAGAGGTGGTGGTCACGGATCTTTGTGAACCACGACCACTATCACCATACCCACCACACACACCCTGCACTCACCCACCCCATGATCCCACCCCCACCACATTCCACACCAAGGGTTAGGGGTTTACAGGGTTAGGGATTTATAAAGTTAAGGGTTTCGAGGTTTCGGGTTATTTCAGGGATAAGGGGTTTAGAGGTTTCGGGATTTCGAGGGTTATAGGGTTTAGGGGTTGAGAGTGTCAGGGGTTGAGGGGATTCGAGAGTTAGGGGTTTAGAGGGTTAGGGTTTTCAGGGTAAAGGGGTTTAGAGGGTTAGGTGTTTAGAGGATTAGGCTATTTGGGGTATAGGGGTTTAAAGGGTGAAGGGTTTAGAGGTTTAGGATTTTAGAGGGTTAGGGTTTTCAGGGTAAAGATGTTTAAGGGTAAAGGGGTTCAGAGGGTTAGGGGTTTATAGGGTTTTGGGTTTACAGTGAGGGAAAAAAGTATTTGATCCCCTGCTGATTTTGTACGTTTGCCCACTGACAAAGAAATGATCAGTCTATAATTTTAATGGTAGGTTTATTTGAACAGTGAAAGACAGAATAACAATAACAAAATCCAGAAAAACGCATGTCAAAAATGTTATAACTTGATTTGCATTTTAACGAGGGAAATAAGTATTTGACCCCTCTGCAAAACATGACTTAGTACTTAGTGGCAAAACCCTTGTTGGCAATCACAGAGGTCAGACGTTTCTTGTAGTTGGCCACCAGGTTTGCACACATCTCAGGAGGGATTTTGTCCCACTCCTCTTTGCAGATATTCTCCAAGTCTTCTTTGGTTCTTTCGGTAAAGTCACGTAGAAGGGAAGTAATAAAATAATAAAAATAAAACATAATAAAACAATTCTCACGACGTTTCAGCCACAACGCAAGCAGCCATCCTCAGGTGAAAACCAGGTCTGTTGAGGCGACAGCGTCTGAATGAAACAGCACACGTGCTTGGAGCATATATATAAGCTGGGTTGGAAGGGGGGGAAAGGGCGCCTTGACAAAAGAATATGCATATCAAGAGGAATTTAGCATATTTATGGGAAATGCAGGTATGTGATTAGTACTACTTATGACCGTGCATTATGCAGGATTAGCAGCATCAAAGGGAAGGGATATGGGAAATGCAGTTATGTGATTAGTACTACTTATGCCCGTCCATTATGCAGGATTATCAGCATCAAAGGGAGGGGACATGGGAAATGCAGGTATGTGATTAGTACTACTTATGTCCGTGCATTATGCAGGATTAGCAGCATCAAAGGGAGGGGATAGGGGTAGCATTAATAAAGGGAAGGAGTGTTAATAGTATGTAGCTGCAGTAACTAAAACCACAACGTAAACAACTAAAGTATAAACTATATAGTATCATCAGTATACTAAATATACTCTACAATAAGCTGAGTTACTAACAGTAAGTAATACATTACAATTCTACGTCGTAAAAATATGTAATATGCTTCCATCTAAACTTTATTCTCTTACATCACACGAGTCTACACCGTACTATATACTGCCATAGACAAACCCAACATTAAATTACATACTGTATTGCTATGAACCACCCTATACCTTATACATTGTAATATTACACTATGTATTATTCTACCCACCCTAATGTATATCACACTGCTGTATATTGACTATACAATTACGATACTATATATTACTTTATACATTGTATTAAGCATATAAATGTTATACTATTTGTTATTATACACTGTACCATTGACCGTCGTGTGAAAGATACTAAGAGGAAGCAACGAAATATGTCAATGGGTCAGTAGTGTGGGAAACTTGCAGTGGAGCGAAGAATCCATTCCCTGCGGAGAATACAATGCCAGTGAGTGGAACGCGGTCTGAAAGTCACTGTAAACGTGAACACAATCAGTTAAGATCCGAAATGGTTTATTACGTCCTTCCAATGATTGCTAAGCCAGAATCCATCTTCTCGGTTGAAATTGTCTCTGTTTGTATATGTGGATCACCTCGTGAACTAATCTCTCATGGTAGCCAGACGGCTTGCAGAGAACCTCTGTCTTGGAGAAGTCAATATCATGTGAGCCCACTGAATTGTAACAGTGATCTGCCACAGCTGAGGTGTTTGTCCTACCGTGTTTCAAGTCTGCTTTATGTTCACGGATGCGGTCTGAGACATGTCGTTTGGTTTCTCCAATGTAACTGCTACCACAGAGGCAACTTAGTTTGTAGACGCCAGGGTACTGTACGTCTGGAACCACATCTTTTACAGACGGGACCAGATCATGGATTTTATGTACTGTGTTGAATCGGACTTGGATCTTGTGTTTTATCAGGATTTTGGAGATCTTTTTTGTGACCCCAGCAATGTAGGGTAAGGCGATGGTCTTGAAAGGCTCCTCAACAGGATCCTTTTTGATGGTTGGAGTAATGGCTTTGCGGATTGTGTAGTCGGAGTAACCATTAGCCTTAAGAGCTTGGCGTACGTGTTTGAGTTCACTGGCAATGCGTTCCTGGTCGGATATGCATTGGGCTCTATGGTATAGAGTCTTGATGAGGGAATTCTTCTGGGATGGATGGTGGTGGGAATCCGGTTTTAGGTAAGCATGCGTATGGGTGGCTTTCCTGTAGACAGAGTGGCTCATTGAACCATCAGGTCTCCTTTTAATTAGGACATCCAAAAAGGGTAGCTTGCCATCTTTTTCGACTTCCATGGTGAATCTGATGGCTGGGTGTATGGAATTGATGTGGTCGAGAAATTGGTCTAGAGCAGGCCGGCCATGTGGCCAGATGAAAAAAGTGTCATCTACGTACCTCTTCCATAAGGTCGGGCGTAGATTGGCAGTCTGGATGGCGTCAGTCTCAAATTTCTCCATGAACACGTTGGCTACAACAGGAGATAGGGGGGGGGCCCATTGGGGTGCCCTCAGTTTGATTTGTAGAAAGTTCCATTCCAGGTGAAGTATGTATTGGTTAAGCAGTGTCTCACCAGGGGGGGGTACCCCAGCGTTCAGTCCTTGATGAACAAAGTCTTCAATGATTGCGATGGTGTCAGGTACAGGAACTTTGGTGAATAAGAAAACCACATCAAAACTGACAAGCAGGTCGTCTGGGGACAGGGAAATCCCCTTGATTGTCGATACCAGGTCAGTAGAGTTTAGTACCTCAGAGATGATTTTTCCAGTGAAAGGCCGTAGGATTTCAGACAAAAAACGAGCCAGTTTGTAGGTGGGGGAGTTGATAGTAGAGACAATGGGACAAAGAGGTGTATCTTGTTTATGTATCTTTGGCAAGCCGTATAATCTTGGTGGCCTGGCTGCAGAAGGTTTCAACGAGAACTGTTTGGTCTGATCAATTAATGCGGTTGAAGCAGAAATGATTTTGTTGGTTTTAGAAACGAGGCTGTTGGTGGGGTCTTTTTATTTTTGTATAGCTGCCATCGTTGAATTTTGAATTTTGTTGTTGTATTCTATTTTGTCCATGATGACAGTGGCATTGCCTTTGTCGGCTGAGAGGATGACAATGTCATCCCTCTTTTTTAATTGAGCTAATTAAAAACGCTCATCTTTGCTGATGTTGCTAGCTGGCATCTTGGCGTTTTTGAGGGTTGCAGAGATTTCAGATCTTGCTACGTCTGCAGCGATGTGACTCAGGCCCTTGAGAGCTACATGTACTCTAGCAATTATATCATTAACTGGTATGTGTCTAGGTGTGACTGCAAAGTTTAGTCCTTTAGCTAAAACGGATTTCAGACCTTCAGAAATAGAACTGTTATTGCGATTAATTACGACTTTGTTAACGTCTAGCTTTTCAATGTGTGGGTCCGGTCTCTTGTTTGAGAGGCGGTTGAATTTGGAAATCAAGTTGTCCTTACATTTGGTCGACATAGCGGCAGCTGAAGAGGCAGTCATTTTGTCTACATGTTCCCAATCCGATGTGGACATTGTTGCACTCAAAGATAAGTGTGATTTGTAGAGTGTCTTGTCTAACTGATCTAGATCGGTGCGCGTAAGTCTGATTTTCTCTGAGATAATGCTAAACTAATTCTGTCTAGAACTAGCTTAGCTATTATCTCAGAGAAAATCCGCTGCAAGTTTCCCTTTCACTACTCACCCATTGACATATTTCGTTGCTTCCTCTTAGTATCTTTCACACGACAGTCAATGGTACAGTGTATAATAACAAATAGTATAACATTTATATGCTTAATACAATGTATAAAGTAATATATCGTATCGTAATTGTATAGTCAATATACAGCAGTGTGATATACATTAGGGTGGGTAGAATAATACATAGTGTTATATGGTTTATAGCAATACAGTATGTTACTTAATGTTGGGATTGTCTATGGCAGTATATAGTACGGTGTAGACTCGTGTGATATAAGAGAATAAAGTTTAGATGGAAGCATATTATATATATTTTTACGACGTAGAATTGTAATGTATTACTTACTGTTTGTAACTCAGCTTATTGTAGAGTTTATTTAGTATACTGATGATACTATGTAGTTTATACTTTAGTTGTTTACGTTGTGGTTTTAGTTATTGCAGCTACATACTATTAACACTCCTTCCCTTTATTAATGCTACCCCTATCCCCTCCCTTTGATGCTGCTAATCCTGCATAATACACGGGCATAAGTAGTACTTATCACATACCTGCATTTCTCATATCCCTTCCCTTTGATGCTGCTAATCCTGCATAATGCACGGTCATACGTAGTACTAATCACATACCTGCATTTCCCATAAATATGCTAAATTCCTCTTGATATGCATATTCTTTTGTCAAGGCACCCTTTTCCCCCCTTCCAACCCAGCTTATATATATGCTCCAAGCATGTGTGCTGTTTCATTCAGACGCTGTCGCCTCGATAGACCTGGTTTTTACCTGAGGACGGCTGCTTGCGTTATGGCCGAAACGTCGTGAGAATTGTTTTATTATATTTTATTTGTATTATTTTATTACTTCCCTTCTACGTGACTTTACCGAAAGAACCAAGAAGATGAATCCCTGCAGTCACTAAAGCTTTAAATAAAAAAATTCTCCAAGTCATTAAGGTTTCGAGGCTGACGTTTGGCAACCTAAACCTTCAGCTCCCTCCACAGATTTTCTATGGGATTATAAGGTCTGGAGGCTAGTTAGGCCAGTCCAGGACCTTAATGTGCTTCTTCTTGAGCCACTCCTTTGTTGCCTTGGCCGTGTGTTTTGGGTCATTGTCATGCTGGAATACCCATCCACGACCCATTTTCAATGCCCTGGCTGAGGGAAAGAGGTTCTCACCCAAGATTTGATGGTACATGGCCCCGTCCATCGTCCCTTTGATGCGGTGAAGTTGTCCTGTCCCCTCAGCAGAAAAACACCCCCAAAGCATAATGTTTCCACCTCCATTTTTGACGGTGGGGATGGTGTTCTTGGGGTCATAGGCAGCATTCCTCCTCCAAACACGACGAGTTGAGTTGATGCCGAAGAGCTCCATTTTGGTCTCATCTGACCACAACACTTTCACCCAGTTGTCCTCTGAATCATTCAGATGTTCATTGGCAAACTTCAGACGGGCATGTATATGTGCTTTCTTGAGCAGGGGGACCTTGCGGGCGCTGCAGGATTTCAGTCCTTCACGGCGTAGTGTGTTACCAACTGTTTTCTTGATGACTATGGTCCCAGCTGCCTTGAGATCATTGTCAAGATCCTCCTGTGTAGTTCTCACCTCCACAAGGTGAGATCTTGCATGGAGCCCCAGGCCGAGGGAGATTGACAGTTATTTTGTGTTTCTTCCATTTGTGAATAATCGCACCAACTGTTGTCACCTTATCGCCAAGCTGCTGAGTGATGGTCTTGTAGCCAATTCCAGCCTTGTGTAGATCTACAATCTTGTCCCTGACATCCTTGGAGAGCTCTTTAGTCTTGGCCTTGGTGGAGAGTTTGGAATCTGATTGATTGCTTCTGTGAACAGGTGTCTTTTATACAGGTAACAAGCTGAGATTAGGAGGACTCCCTTTAAGAGTGTGCTCCTAATCTCAGCTCGTTACCTGTATAAAAGACACCTGGGAGCCAGAAATCTTTCTGATTGAGAGGGGGTCAAATACTTATTTCCCTAATTAAATGCAAATCAATTTATAACATTTTTGACATGCGTTTTTCTGGATTTTGTTGTTGTTATTCTGTCTCTCACTGTTCAAATAAACCTAGCATTAAAATTATAGACTGATAATTTCTTTGTCAGTGGGCAAACGTACAAAATCAGCAGGGGATCAAATACTTTTTTCCCTCACTGTAAGGGTTTAGGTTAAGGGTTCAGTGGGTTAGAGGTTTGAGGGTTTATGGGTTAGGATTTTAGAGGGTGATGGGTTTAGACCGTTATGGTTTTAAGGGTAAAGGGGTTTTGAGGGTTGGGTTTTAGAGGGTTACAGTTTAGAAGGATATGGGTTTAAAGGGTTCTTGGTTTAGATAATTAGGTGTTTAGAGGATTTATGGGGTTTGATTGTTAAAGGGTCAGTGGTTTAGAGGATTAGGAGTTTATAAGGCTTATGGGTTTAGAGGTTTGGGGTTTTTAGGGGATAAGCGGTTTAGAGGTTTTGGGGGTTTCAAGGGTTATGATGTTTTGGGGTTGAGTGTGTTAGAGGTTGAGGGGTTTAGAGGGTTAGAGATTTCGGTGTATTTGGGTTAGGATTTAAAAGGGTGAGTTTAGACGGATAGGGTTTTAAGGGTAAAGGGGTTGAGGTTTTTTTTTATTTGATTAGAGTTTAGAAGGTTATGGGTTTAGAGGGTTCGGGGTTTAGAGAGTTGGGTGTTTAGAGGTTTAGAGGGTTCATGGAGTTTGATTGCTCGGTGTATTGGTTTACAAGGTTAGGAGTTTTAGATGGTTATGGGTTTAGAGGTTTTGATGTTTAGGGAATTAGCGGTTTATAAGGCGAGGGGTTTAGTGGGTTACGGTTTTACAGGTTTAGGGGTTTCGACGGTTTGGGGTTTATAAGTTTAAGGGTTTAGGCAGTTAGGAGTGTTGGGGGTTTATGGGTTGCAGTTTTATAGGGTGAGGTGTTTAGACGGTTGGGGTCTTAAGGGGAAAGTCCTTCAGATGATTTGGTGTTTAGAGGGATAGAGTTTAGAACGTTTTGAGTTTAGAGGGTTTAGAGAGTTACGTGTTTAGAGGTTTATGGGTTTTAGAGGGTTAGGGGTTTAGAGAGTTACATGTTTAGAGGTTTATGGGTTTCAATTATTGGATGTTGAATGGTTTAGATGGTTAGTAGTTGAGGAGGTTATAAGGGTATGTGTTTAGGGGTTTAGAGATATCGGGGTTTCAAGGGTTAGGGATTTACAGTGACAGGGGTTTAGTGGTTTGAGAGTTGAGGGTTTAACACCAAGACTTTCACAACTAATATTGTCCGTAATAAAGTGTTTTTTTTCGTTAGTCTCCAACACTTAATGGCACTTTTTGTTGATGTGACAAATTTTACTAATTGGCTGTTTCAGGTGGTGGTTGGTTTAATGACACGTTTATATTTACATAATCTAACAAAAAAAACCTTTATGGGTTTAGAGGGTTACGGGTTTAGTGGAGTATCTGTTTAGAGGGTTAGCATTTTAGGGGCATAGGTGTTTTAAGGGTTATGCGTCTAGAGGGTTCGTTCTTTAGAGGGTTGGGGTTTAAATGTGTTGGGATTAGGTTACGGATTTAGGGTTTTAGAACGTTTGGGGTTTGAGGGTTAGGGTTTTAGAGGTTGAGGATTTAGGAGGTTATGAGTTCAGAGGGTTAGGGGTCTAGAGGGTTAGTTCTTTAGAGGGTTGTGGTTTAGATTGGTTGGTATTTAGAATGTTAGGGATTTAGGGTTGTAGAAGGTTAGGGTTTCAAGGTTTAGAGGGTTAGGGATTCCGAGGGTTTGGTTTTTTAATGGCTTAGACGGTTAGGGTTAAAAGAATAAGGGGTTTAGAGAGTGAGGGTTTTGGTGGGTTAGGGTTTTAAGGGTAAAGGGGTTGAGGGTTAGGGGTATAGGAATTTAGAGGGTTAGGGGTTGAGTTGGTTAGGGTTTTGGGGGTTTAGAGGTTAAGCTTTTAGAGGGCGAGGGGTTTAAAGATTAGGGTTGTAAGAGTAAAGTGGTTGAGAGGGTTAGCGGTTTAGATGGTTATGGATTTAGATAGTTAGGGGTTTAGAGGGTTTTAATTGTTCGAGGTTTAGTGGTTAAGGTCTCTGTGCGAGTCCAACATGTTTGTATGAGTCTATGGTAAGATAAAAAGAGTTCAGTTTCATTTGTATATTTCGAAACAATTTGTTTACCTTTCCTGTGATGTTTTTGTATTGTATTTTTGTTGTTATTTTCTGACCCACCCGATTGGACGTCTGTGAAAACATCGTTATAGCTTATCAGATTCATTCAGTATAAATAAATATTCAAATTCAAATTCTATTGACCTCTGTGCGAATCTATAGATTTCTGTGTGAGTTTTTGGGCCTTTGAGTGTATGGATCTCTGTGTGAGGCTATGGGTCTCTGTGCATGTCTATCGGTCTCTGTGAGTATGGGGTCGCTGTGTGAGTGAGTGTCTGTAGGAATGTATGGGTCTCTGTTGGAGTTTTTGGGTTTCTGGGTATGGTTGTTTGTGCGAGTCTTACATGCACAAATTTAACTTAAAAAGGCCATTGAGGGTTGCGGAATCCAAGTTGAATATTAAGTTCCCTGCAGTGCAAGCCAGCTCTCTAGTCGTGTCATCAAACAGCCCCTTTAACTCTTTATAATAATAAAATAGACTTACTCCAGGAGATCCACACTGAGTCACAGTCGGGTCCTGAATTGTTTTTTTACATTTTCGACGAATGAATGATGAGTTCTTACACAAGTGGAGGAAACCGGAGCACCTGGAGAAAACCCACGCATACGAGGGGCAGCACTTTAAACCGTACAGGCAAAGATGGCGATTATCCCACTTTTTGTCCTGCCTTCTGGCCAGCCAGCCAGGAGAAGGCGCCTCGATGCCCACGGGAAGGGGGTTTCACAACATTCACTGTGTGATCCACTCACCCTTGCTGCCTTCCACTGCTGATTACAGGCTTGCAACACCACCGCCTGGCGAATAATAGTAATAATTTAAAGTTTTATAGCGCGCACAAGAACGACTCGGAGGCAGGAGGAACCACAGCCGTGCAGGAAGGAAGCCACGTGGTGAGCCAGTACCAACAATTGTCCAAGCTCTGCGGTCCTCTATGGAGGCATTATGCGCTAATTAATGACGAGTGTTTATACCAGTGGGGGAAACCGGAGTACCCGGAGAAAACCCATGCGTGTGAGGGTGAAACACTCTATCCCTGTACAGGTGAAGATGGCGATTAGTCCACTTGCTCTACTGCCTTCTCCTGGCGAGTCAGGTTATGGCACCTCGACGCCCACGGGAAGGGTATTTTCCAACATCATTGTGCGGTGATTCACCAGCCCTCGCTACCTTCCACAGTGCTGGATTAGAGACGTGCACTACCAACACCAGGCGAATGATAACAACAATAATAACTTTCTACTTCTAACTTGATAACAATAGGCGAAAAATAACAACAGGCAAATGATAACGACAGGCGAATGAGAACAGTGATTATTATTTCCACTTATAACCTGATAACAATAATTATTTCTACTTTTAACGAAATAACAATTATTTCTACTTATAACGTGATTACAACAATAATAACTATTTCTACTTTTAACTTGATAACAGGCGAATGATAACAGGCAAATGATAAAAACAGGCACCACATCTACGCATCTACATAAGGAACGAAACAGGTGAATGTCTCCACAAATGCGGCTGTTGCCTGATGAAGGTAGTTGTAATTACTGGCGAAACGTTGTACTCAGATTGTAAATGTTGTGGCTTGACTCTCCAACACACCGTGAGCTCTACTAGTTACAAATTGTACTAGTTACAAATTGGCATGTTCTGCATATGTGACAACCCTTACTAGTTGGCTGTGTCGGATGGTGGTGGGTTTTAACGACACATTTATATATTTACGCGATCTAACCCAAAAAGAAACCTCTATTATGGATGATATTGGTCGCGAAAGTCTACGTGTTAAACAAACCCGAAGGAATCAGAAGAAAATCGACGTGACCACGGGAGAAGATGCAAACTCCAAATATACAGACATCAGGGTTGGGGTCAAAAATACGAATTCCAATATACCAGTTTAACACGTCGTCTTTCGCGAGGGAGTTTGCATCTCGCTCTGTGGTGCCTCATTATCTGACTCACCCAACCACTAAACTACGAAAGCCACCCACACACTCACTCACCCACTCACTCTGCCACCCACTCACCTTGCCACCCACTCAACCGCTAACTCACTCGTTCAAGCACACACTCAGCCACTCAATAACTTACCTGTGCACCCACCTACACACCCACTCATTAACTCAACGACCCACCCACCAACCAACTCAGTCACTTACTGACTTACTCACTCTAGACTCCATTCACCCACCCGCTCACCCAGCCACTTACCGACTCACCCACCCACCCAACCACCCACGCACTCAATCACCCACCCAATAAACGAAAACTTAACTATTTCTCACTGTACAAGCTAAGGCCCACAGAGCTATATAGATCTTTTTCAAAAGCGACCTTGTTACAAATGACAGGTAAACAAAGTGGCTTATCACATATACATTTATTGCAGCCAAATCCTCTGAATGCAAGTTTATTCTCAATGCAGAGGTAAAACCCCGAGGACCCGGAGAAAAATCCACGTGGCCATGGGGAGAACAAGCACACTCCAAATAAACAGATGACAGGGTCGGGATCTAATCACGACCACCTGTATACTAGGCGAGGTAGTTAACATCCCACCACCGTGGCCCCCTACTCTGACTCACCCACTAAACCAACCACCCACTCACTCAATCAGCCACCGACCCATTCATCGATTCACTCACACAACTTACCCAAATACCCACTCAATCTCTAACCCATCCTACTCACTCACCGACTCGCCCACCCGTTAATTTGCACCCCCATCTTCTCAACCATTCATCCAGCCACCCAAGCACCCACCGAGTAACACTCACCCACTCACCCACCCAATAACCCACTAACCCATCCAGCACTCACCCACCGAGCTAATCAATCTCTAACCCATCAACTCGCTCTGCCACTGACTCTTTCAACCACAACTCACCCACGCACCCGCCGACTCACTCACCCAATCACTAACCCACCCACTCACTCAATTTCTAACCCACCCACTACCCACCTAACCTCCTACCCACACACTCACTCACCCACTCACACACCCACTCACTCATCCATCCACTCGCATTCTCACCTAGCCACTCACCTACTCACCCAGTCACATACACATCCACGTACCATGCCACATACTCCATTTTTAACCCACACACCCAACCACTCCCTCAGCTACTCAGCTACTCACCCACTAACCACGTCATTATTCACCCACCCACCCATCACTCAACCACCCAATAATTCAACCACCCAATAATTCAAACACCCATTAACTCAACCATCCACTACTACCCACGAGCCTCTCACAAGTACCCACCCACACACTCACCAACACACTACACTGAATCTAAATTATGTTTATTTTACCAGGTAAGGCTGACAGAGCTATTTAAAATATTTTTCAGAAGTGACCTGGTTACAAATGATCGGTCAACAAAGTGGCTTATCACGTAATCATTTATTGCAACCAAATAAAAAAATGCTTGCTGATTTTAAATGTGGAGGAAAATATACAGGCGTCACGGTTGAGATAAAACCCACAACCTTCTGCATACCAGGCGAGGTAGTTAACATCTCGCCACTGTGGTGCCCCACTGTCTGACTCCCCCACCTACTAACCCACACACTCACCCACTCAAACACCCACTCACACACCCACTCAAACATCCACACACTCACCCACTCAAATACCCACTCACCCACTCAAACACCCACACACTCACCCACTCAAACACCCACTCACACACTCAAACATCCACACACTCACCCACTCAAATACCCACTCACACACCCACACACTCACCCACTCAAATACCCACTCACCCACTCAAACACCCACACACTCACCCACTCAAATACCCAAACACTCACCCACTCAAACACCCACACACTCACCCACTCAAACACCCACACACTCACCCACTCAAACACCCACACACTCGCCCACTCAAACACCCACACACTCGCCCACTCAATCACCCACTCACACACCCACTCAAACACCCACACACTCGCCCACTCAATCACCCACCCACTCACTCAACTACCGAGCCACTCACACACTCACCCACTCACCATGCCACCAAATCAATCACTAACCCACACTCATGCACCCAGCCACTCACTCACTAAGCCACTCACCTCCGACCCACCAACCCATCCACTCACTATTCTACCCACCTACACACTCACCCACTCATCCACACACTAAACTAATATTAAACAATTTTTTTTATTTTATCAGCTAAGGCCCTCAGCTATATAGATCTTTTTCGGAAGCCACCTCAGCACAAATGGCAGCTAAATGAAGTGGCTGTTCACGAATAAAGTTACAGCAACCAGATTCTATAAATGCATTTTCAAATATGGAGGAACAACCCGGAGAAAATTCCACGCGACCATGGGGAGAATATGCAAACTCCATATAGACAGACGGAATGGCTGGGATAAAATACACAACCTCCTGTATACTAGGCGAGGTCGTTAACATCTCACCACCTTGGCGCCTTATTCTCTGACTCACCCATCCACTCACTCACACGCTGACTTACCCACTCAAACTCCCACATCAACTCATCCACCCACTCGCTGACCCCACTCAGTCAACAACTCACCCACCCACCCAACCACTCACTCCGTTAACCACTTTCTCACCCACCCACTCACCCTACGACCCCTCACCAAGCTACACACTCACCCACCAACACACCCATTCACTGACTAACTCACCCACCCACGAACTCACGAACAAAAAAAACATACCCACTCAACCCATCGCTCACCCAACCCCTCACTCACCCACTTACTCAATCACCCACCCACGCACTCACCGACCCAACTCACTTCACCCACCGAACACTCACTTACTGAGCCACTCAATCTCTAACCCACCCACTCACCCAACCACCCACTCAATCTCTAAACCACACACCAATCCTGCTACCGACTCAATCTCTTAACCAAAACTCACAAACCCACCCACCCACTCACTCACCCAGTGACTAACCGACTCACTCTATTTATAACCCACCCACTAATTCACTACCCACCTAACCTCCTACCCACACACACTCACTCACCCACACATCCATGCATCCACACACTCACCCACCCACTCACTCATCCATCCATCTACTCACTAACTCACCCAGACGTGCACCTACTCACCCACTTTAAGATCCACTCACCCTGCCACCTACTCAATTTATAACCCACCTACTCACCCACCCAACCACCCGCCTACTCCCTCAGCCACTTAGCCACTCACCCACTACCCACGTAATTATTGACCCACCCACTAATTTAATCACCTACTAACGTAACCACCCACTAACTCAATCACTGAGTCACTCGAACTGACCGACTCACAAAGCCACCCACTAAATCTCAAACCCACACTCATGCACTCACCCACCCGCCCACTTACTCACCAACACCCTTAACTAAATCTAAATTATGTTTTTTTCCCAGGTAAGGCCCACTGAGCTATATAGATTGTTTTGAGAAGTAGGGTTTGGATCGAACCTACGAACTTAAAAATACCAGGCAAGGTAGTTAACAATTTGCCAACATGGCACTCCACTCTCTGACTCTCCCACCCACGATAACACACACTCAAACACCCACCCACTAACTCAACCATCCATTCATTCAACCACCGAGCCAAGCACACACTCACCCACTCACCAAGCCACCCACTCAATCTCTAGCCCACACTCACTCACCCAGCCACTGACCTACTACCCATCAAACGTCGCACTCACTCATCCACTCTCCCACTCGGCCACTCATCTGCACACTAAATGAAAATTACGCTTTTTTATTTTACCAGGTAAGGCCCTCAGCTATATAGATGTTTCAGAAAGCACCTGACCACAAATAACAGCTCAATTAAGTGGCTTTTCACGTATAAAGTTATAGCAGCCAAATTCTATAATTGCATGTTTTAAAATGTGGAGGGAGAACCCGGAGCACCTGGAGAAAATTCCACGTGAACATGGGGAGAACATGCAAATATACAGGTGTCAGGGTCGGGATCGACCTCACGACCTCCTGTAAAAAAGGCGAGGTAGTTAACAGCTCGCCACCACGGCACTCCACCCACTCACCCATTCAAACACCCACCAACCCACTCACAAACCCACTCACCCTGCCACCCACTCAATCTTTAATCCACTCACTCAACAATTTACTCACCCACTCACCTATTCAACTATTCACACCCCCACTCACACACCCACCCATTCACCCACTCAACCTCTAACCTACCCACCAACGCACTCCACAACCCACCTACCCACTCACCCACCCAATAAACTAAACAATCTTTTTTATTTTACCAGATAAGGCTCAGAACTATATTAATATTTTTCAGAAGTGACCTGGTTACCTGATTATCACGGAGACATTTATTGCAGCCAAATCCTCTAAATGCATGTTGATCTTAAATCTGGAGAGAAAACCTGGAGGACCCGGAGAAAAATCCACACGACCACGGGGAGAACATGCCAACTCCAAATATACAGGTGGAAGGGATGGGATCGAATTCACAAACTCCTGTATACTAGGTGAGGTAGTTAACATCTCACCACCGTGGTGCCCCACTCTTCGACTCACCCACCCACCCAATCACACACTAACAACTCACCTGCTCAACCTTCGATATTCACTCACCCACCCACTAACTGACCCACCCAACAATCTACTCACCCACCCACTAACCTATTCACTCAACTCCTCACTCACCACTCCCCCACACAATCACGCACTGACCTACCCAATAAACTCACTCAGTCAGTCACTAATTCACCCCTCACTCAACCATCCACCCACTCATGCTACCATCCACTCACTTACTTATCCAGGCACTCACCTACTCACCCATTAAGCCACTCACCCACACAATCACCTAGTTACCCACCCACTCAATCTCTAACCCAGCAATTTACTCATCCACTCACCAACCCACCTCTCAGCCACTCCCTCACCCACTTCAAACTATTCACTCACCCACCCACTAATTCACACAATCACCCACCACCCACTCAATCTCTAACACACTCACTCACCCACTCACCCACCGACTCACCCATTGACTCACCCACCAACTCACTCACAGACCCACCCAGTTAATAACCCACTCTATGTGTAGTCCTCACCTCTTCCAGTATTGTGAGATATTCTTCCTCCCAGCGGTATCTTCACGACAACGCCCTGGGGGGTGGGCAAGCCTCTCAACGAGTTGGGCGAGTGGGGCAACAGCCTGGTCATGTTGGGTTCATAGCGCAGTGCGGCACACGCATACACACAAGCAGAACACACACATATGAACACAATAACAACAGTGGGAGCCACTCACGCGATAGGGATGGGCCGCATGGTCCACGCCAGCTCGATGTACGGCTTGCCCGGATACAATGTTAACTACCTCGTCTGGTATACAGGAGGTTGTCGATTAGATCCCAACCCTGACACCTGTATATTTGGAGTTTGCATGTTCTCTCCGTGGTCAAGTGGATTTTTATTCTGGTCCTCTGGATTTTCCCTACACATTAGAATCAGGCGTTTAGAGTAGTTGGCTGCTATAAATTTCCACATAAGGCACGTTGTTGACCTATCATTTGTGGCCAGGTCACTTCTAAAAAAAGAGTTATGTTACTCAGTGAGATGGTTGAGACACAGGTGATGAGCCTGTGTGTAAGGGGTTGAGTGAGTGAGCGGTTTAATTCATGATTGACTGATTGGTTGAGTGAATGGCTGAGTGAGTGGCTGAATGAGTGATTTATGGAGCGATTGGTTCAGTGAGCGAGCGGGTGGTTGAGTGAGCGAGTGAGTGGTTCAGTGAGTGAGTGGTTGAGTGAATTAGTGAGTGGTTGAATGAGTATTTGAATGAGTGAGTGTTTGAACCAATGAGTGAGTGTTTGAGCGCATGAGTGTGTGGTTGAGTGAGTGGTTGAGTTAATGACTGAGTGAGTGATTGATTAAGTGGTTGAGTAAGTGGATGGTTGAGTGAATGGTTGAGTGAGTGGTTGAGTGAGTGAGTAGTTGAGTGAGTGGTTTAAGTTAGTGGATGAGTGAGTCAATGGTTTTATGAGTGGCTGAGTGAGTGAGTGGATGAGTGAGTGAGTGGCTGGCGCGCACCTTGGCTGCGTTGTCCAGAGTGTCCCGCTGGTGCCGCCCCACTGTGTTGCTGCACTCCGCCAGGGTGAGAGCGGCGGTGCCGCGCCCGCAGCTGCTCCAGCGACTACGCCATCTTGCCCAGCCCCTCCTGGCGAGCACGCAGCATGCCCTGGAGCTCCCATCACATGGTGCTGGCAATCTGAGACACCCGCCTGTAGCACACACACAGAAGAAGAGATACGGGAATGGATTATGGCGACCTGGGTGACGAGAAGATCACTACTTCGCCCGGTATACAGGAGGTTGTAGGTTTGATCCAAACCCTGATGCTTACATATTTAATTCTGCTCGTCCAGGCGGGGAGAATCCAATCACATTTATTCGATGCAATGTTTCTCATGGGATATAAGCGACAACATTTGGACCCCAAACCGAGAGGATTCTGGGATGTTTGTGGTTTTTTGGCAATAACTCTGGAAAGAAATGTCGCAGACCCATCAAGGTGGGACTCGTCCAGCGACATAATGGTTGAGTGACTGGTTGAATGAATTCGGGAATGGTTGAATGAGTGAGTGGTTGAGTGAGTGGTTCAGTCAGTTAGTGGTTCAGGGAGTGAGTGGCTGAGTGAGCGAGTGGTTGAGTGATTGAGATAGAGTGACTGAGCGGCTCAGCGGTTAAGTTAGTGAGTCGTTGAGTGAGTGTGGCTGATTGAGTGAATGGTTGAGTGAGTTAAAGAGTGATGGTTGAGTGGTTGAGTAAGTGATTAAGTGAGTGAGTGGTTGAGTGAGTAAGTAGCTTCGTGAGTGCGCGGCTGAGTGGTTGAGTGTGCGGCTGAGTGAGTGGCTAAATGAGTGAGTGGCTGAGTGACAGGGTGAGTGGCTGAGTGAAGGAGTGAGTGGCTGAGTGAGTGAGAAAGTAATTGGTTGAGTAAGTCATTAAGTGAGTGAGTGGTTGCTCTAGTGAGTGGTTAAGTGAATGGTTAAGTGAGTCCCCAAGCCGAGAGGATTCTGGTGAGTCGTTGAGTGGTTTGGTGAGGGGTTGAGTGAAAGGTTGAGTGAGGGGTTGAGTGAGTGAGTGGTAGAGTTAGTTGTTGAGCGAGTGGTTGGGTGAGTGGTTGAGTGAGCGAGTGCTTGAGTGAGCAAGTGAGTGGTTGAGTGAGCAAGCGAGTGGTTGAGTGAGTGAGTGAACGGGCTTAGCAATCATTGGAAGGACGTAATAAACCATTTCGGATCTTAACTGATTGTGTTCACGTTTACGGTGACTTTCAGCGGCTGCTGCTTCAGCTGAAGCAGCAGCCCCCCGCCCCATCCCCGGACCCCTCCCCTACCCTCCACTTCTCACCCTGACGCCACACAACCCGTGGGTAGGCGATGCCCCCTGGTGGACAAGGCGCGGTACAGGCGGCAGCACGAGACGCCAGCAGCGTTGCGCTGCCAGGGTTACTCTCCCGAACACCTCCGTACACTTACACACACCTACACACACCTCTATACACTTACACACACATACACACACACCTCTACACACCTACACACACACCTCTATACACTTACACACACATACACACACACCTCTACACACCTACACACACACCTCTATACACTTACACACAAATACACACACACCTCTACACACCTACACACACCTACACACACCTCTATACACTTACACACACATACACACACACCTCTACACACCTACACACACACCTCTATACACTTACACACACATACACACACACCTCTACACACCTACACACACCTCTATACACTTACACACACATACACACACACCTCTACACACCTACACACACACCTCTATACACTCACACACACCTACACACACACCTCTAAACACTTACACACACCTACACACACACCTCTATACACTTACACACACCTACACACACACCTCTAGACACTTACACACACCTACACACACCTCTAGACACTTACACACACCTCTATACACTCACACACACACACCTCTATAAACTCACACACACCTCTTTACACTTACACACACCTACACACACACCTCTATACACTTACACACACCTACACACACCTCTATACACTCACACCTACACACACACCTCTATACACTTACACACACACACTTCTATACACTCACACACACCTACACACCTCTATACACTCACACACACTCACACACACCTACACACACACACCTCTATACACTCACACACACACACCTCTATACACTCACACACACACACCTCTTTACACTTACACACACCTACACACACACCTCTATACACTTACACACACCTACACACACCTCTATACACTCACACATACACACACACCTCTATACACTCACACACCTACACACACACCTCTATACACTTACACACACACCTACACACACACTTCTATACACTCACACACACCTACACACCTCTATACACTCACACACACTCACACACACCTACACACACCTCTATACACTCACACCTACACACACTTCTATACACTTACACACACCTACACACACACCTCCATACACTCACACCTACACACACACTTCTATACACTCACACACCTACACACACACTTCTATACACTCACACACACTCACACAAACCTACACACACCTCTATACACTCACACCTACACACACCCTTCTATACACTTACACACACCTACACACACACCTCTATACACTTAAACACACCCTTCAACATACGAATGTAGTGGGTACAATGGAGAGAGACAAGACCACTCAGCTCCACATGCTCCCGTACCGCATCAGTTAATCTCTACTCCAGCCCATGTCGTGCCCATATCTTGACTTAACGCTTTCGTGACTGCTTCTTTCTTTGAACCTGTCTACGTGACTTTACCCAAAGACCCAAAGAACATGTCGTGCCCGTTTAGGCCCGTCTATCTGGCCAAACAGAAGCTGCTTGGCCATGCAGTGGCTGGGCATGCGGGCTACATGACCCAGCCAACGCAGCCTTGCCTGCAGGGACTTTGTCCAGATCTTTCAAGGAACTGCGAGCTCCTCACACGATCCAGCCTGGTTAACCCCAGGATGGATCGTAGGCAGGACAGCCTAGACGTTTCTAACCGGCGCAGATGATCCATTAGGGGGGTTCACGTTTCACAAGCGCCTCTACACCCACGCACCGAGCCCACACAGCGTGTAGCTGCTACGCTAGTAAGTTTATTTCGGTACTACTAACAAACCCGCGAGGTGCCACTGCTGCCGCTGCTGCCGCGCTGTGGCGCCACCGCGTGGCAAGGCGGTGACGTCACAGGGCCGACCCGAGGTCTCCACTTGGCGCCGCCGTCGAGTCGCGGGGGTCTCGCTGTGGCCACAGACGCGAGAGGGACTCCGCAGACGACACGCGGCGCCGCGTCCCTTCGCCCCCCGACCTCCCGCGCCGACTTCACCACGCACGCACCGAGACCACGCACTCGTTACAAGGCGACTCGTTTGTCTGCGCGACCTTCTTCCTCGTTTGGTTATTAGCGGGGGTGTAGTGAGGTGATTTATAAATGTGTGAAATTATACTCTACATTTGACTATAGATTGGTGAATACTTGTGTACGAATCTGCTCGTATAGAATAACTACGACAAATGTTGAATCCGTATGATCACTTACAACTAGGTTAAAGACCTTTATAAACTCGTAGATCGTAAGCAATGCGGTTTCCAATAGGAAGCAGCGAGGGCGGACAAATGACGTCACGCGTGCAGAGCGTCCGTCGATTTTTACTCCCTTGCAGTGAGCAGAGTTCGGATACCTCACGACATGGACACTCGGTTAAAGTTTAGCGGGTGAGGTCGTTTAGCTCACGAGAAGGAGGAGGAGGAGACCTCCTCCAGGGTTCGCGTCCCATTCCCACCTCCACCACCACCACCACCTCCACCACCACCACCACCACCACCACCTCCACCACCACCACCTCCACCACCACCTCCACCACCTCCAACACCACCTCCACCACCACCACCTCCACCACCACCTCCACCACCACCACCTCCACCACCTTCACCACCACCACCTCCACCACCACCACCTCCACCACCACCTCCACCACCACCACCTCCACCACCACCACCACCACCACCTCCACCACCTCCACCACCACCTCCACCACCACCACCACCACCTCCACCACCACCTCCACCTCCACCACCACCACCACCAGCGGCAGCGGCAGAGGTCGCGGGACGAGGCGGCTCCTCGCGAGGTCGTCCCCCCGCTGGTGACGAGGAGAGCCGCTGGGCTGGACACAAGTCCCATAGCCCGACTTTCCCGCCTGTCCGAGGTTCTTTCAGACCACAGGGTTATTGGCCAATGTGTTGAGTTGGTCGTCTTGAATTGCGTTCGTGCGTCGCTGCCAAGGCAGCTTCACCCAATAATCTGCAGCCCCAGAGACTCGCCCACGAGAGGGCGCCGCGTCTCCGCCGTGCACCGCAGCAGCAGCAGCGCCAGGCTCCTGCCACTGCGCTACACGGTCCTGTGCTGAAGCAGGCCCATAGATCTACTCTCATCACCCAGGAATGTCTGTCCTTAACGCTCGTGACGTCACTCCACATCCACCAGCCCCCCTCATTAATATTCATGAGCAGGTGACGTCCTCCACATGGACAACCCCCCCCCCCGCCATTCATAATAATTAGTGGGTGACGTCACTCCACATGGGGAGCCGAGGCGCCTCCTCCCCCCTCCTCGGCGTCAACTCACAACCCTCACGACAAAGGCAGAACAACCCTCACGTCACGCGATCTCCATAACGCAGTTGAGACATCATGAGATGCACTCTGAGAAGGTTGTGCGGCTGAGAAGCACCACTCGCGTTGTGTGCGTGGAGAAGTGGCGATGTGGAGGCTGTACAGCCGGTTGTCTTGTTCCTTGCGTTGCAGCAGCAGCAGCTGTAGTTGTGCGTTCGTCCACTAGAGGCCATCACGTGCCTTGTGGAGAACCTGCAGTGCCCATACATCCTATAGCCCTGACCCTATAGCCCTGTCCCTAACCTAATACTGTTGTTGCCCTTCCCCGGCACTTCGGATTAGCACGGTTGGCTATGTACGGTGCGAAAGAAGTTCAGCATACATCATGTTCATCTCAGGCTGCCTTCAATAGCTGCCCCCAGACATGAGTTATCATTTGTGGTCAAGTGGCTTCTGAAATATAAGCTAATACCTCATTGGATGTTGCCTGATAAGATAACAAAAATTGCTTAGTAACTTTTTTACTAATTTGTTTACTTTTCCTATACCTTGCACTCCGATCGTATTTTTTGGATTGTTTGTTGCTGTAACGTTCAAACCCGCCCCGACTGGACATCTCTGAAAAAAAGCTTTATAGCTCATCAGATTCCTCCAATATGATTACATATTCAGATTTTGATTCTCATTTACATATCTAGGGCAGCTCGTGTTGGTAGTGAGTCCCGATGAAGGCCAGCAAGGCGCTCGAAGGGGACGGAGTGGTCACAACCGTGTCTGGTCCTCAGATCCACCCACCCAATCACTCAATCATTCAAATACGCAATTACCCACGGACATATTCACCCACTCACTAAATTACCCACTCAACCACTCACTCAACGACTCACCCACCCACTCACTCACCCACTCAAGTACTCACTCAGTCACCTACTCACCCACTCATTCAATGATTCACCGACTCTTTCACTCGCTCACCCACCCACTCACCCATCCACTCACCCACCTACTATCTTACCCACCCACCTACTAACTCACCCACCCGCTGACCCACCCACGCACCCACTCGCCCATTTACTAACTCACCCATCCGCTCACCCACCCACCCACGAACCCACTCACCCACCCACGAACCCACTCACCCACCCACGAACCCACTCACCCACCCACGAACCCACTCACCCACCCACGAACCCACTCACACACCCACGAACCCACTCACCCACCCACGAACCCACTCACCCACCCACGAACCCACTCACCCACCCACGAATCCACTCACCCACCCGATCACCTCCCCACTCACCCACCACTCATTCACCCACTCATTAACCCACTCACCCATCCAACCACTCACTCAAATATCCACTAATTTACCCATTCACCCATCCAACCACTCAATTATACACTCACACACAGACTCCAGAACTCACCCATTCACCCAATCACTCATTAAAAATTCCACTCACCCACGTTCTCATTCCCAACTCGCTCAATTACCCACTGACCCACCCAAGCACGAAATCATGCATCCACCTCCCTATTCATTGAATTACTCATTCAACCACTCATTCATTCAAACTAACTCACTGACCCGCCCACTCACTCATCCACCCACCTAATCATTTACCAACTTAACCACCCACTTACTCATTAACACATTCACACATCCACCAATCTACACACTGAATTACCCACTCATTCATCCACCTACCACTCACTCACTCACCCTCCCGCCCACTCACCCTCCCGCCCACTCACCCTCCCGCCCACTCACCCTCCCGCCCACTCACCCTCCCGCCCACTCACCCTCCCGCCCACTCACCCTCCCGCCCACTCACCCTCCCGCCCACTCACCCTCCCGCCCACTCACTCACCCTCCCGCCCACTCTCCCACACACTCTCCCACCCACTCATTCATCCACTAATTTACCCACCCACTCTCACTCACCCACTCACCCACTCACGTACCTCCTCACCCACCCACTCACCCAATCACTCAATCATTCAAATACCCAATTACCCACGTACGTATTCACCCACTAATTCAATTACCCACTCAACTACTCACCCACCCACTCACCCACTCAAGTACTCACTCGGTCACCTACTCACCCACTAATTCAATGATTCACCGACTCATTCACTCGCTCACCCACCCACTCACCCATCCATTCACCCATCCATTCACCCACCTACTAACTTACCCACCTACTAACTCACCCACCCGCGTATCCACCCAGTCATCCACCCACTCACCCACCCGCCCACGCACGCACCCACTCACCCACCCACCCAATCACCTCTCCATTCACCCACCACTCATTCACCCACTCATTTACCTACTCACCCATCCAACCACTCACTCAAATATCCACTGATTTACCCATTCACTCATCCAACCACTCAATCATCCCCTCACACACAGACTCACGAACTCACCCAATCACTCATTCAAAAATCCACTCACCCACGTTCTCATTCCCCGCTCGCTCAATTCCCCACTGACCCACCCAAGCACCAAATCATGTATCCACCTCCCCATTCATTTAATTACCCATTCAACCACTCATTCATTTAAACTAACTCACTGACCCGCCCACTCACTCATCCACCCACCTAATCATTCACCAACCACCAACTTACTCATTAACACATTCACACATCCACCAATCTACACACTGAATTACCCACTCATCCATCCACCTACCACACCCCCAGCCACCCACTCATTCACACACCGACCTACTCATTCAATTACCCATCCACCCATTCAACCACCTACCATCCACTTACCCAGGTACCAACTCATCCAATTACCCACACACCGATGCACTCATTCATCCAGCACCTACCCACCCAACTTGCCACTCGATTTTGGTGTACCCAGTTGTACTGTTTGGCGGACAGAGGCAGGGGAACTTAAGATACTCGACCATTTTGGGACCTCCTTTGCCAGTACCAAAATATACTAATAGGGATTTTCCACTTTTTTCTGGCAACATTTGACTGCAAGCATTGTGGTTAATGTAAACATGATGCCTTGCAAAAGGTGTCAGTTTTGTTGCCAGAAAAAATGGGAAAACCCATATTAGTACTCGACCATTTGTTTCAACTGCTGTGCCAGAAGGTGGAACCAGCAATCTCTCTATTGCCAGTGAATTTTACGAGCCATTGCATCACAGCAGCCCCCTCCAGTATTTAATGTTTAACGAGGGTCTCTCTCTCTCTGCGTGTACATCAGGGTAATATTTAATGAGGTGGTGTGGACGTCTCGCTGCTTCGTGATGGATGTGATGGCAGTGGGAAAGTGGGGCAATGGAACAGCGGGGCATTAGGGCAGAGTAGCACCAGCGCAGTGGAGCAGCGGAGCATAGGGGCATTGAGGCAGTGGGGCAGAGGGGCAGTGGGGCAGAGGGCAGCGGGGCAGCAGGACAGCGGAGCAGCTTGGCAGAGGGGCAGTTAGGGGGCGGATGTGTCAGACGAATCGCCTGATTATCTTTTCCCACCACTGCCTGTGCACGTTCTGAAGAAGGGCCATTGCCTGAAACTTCTCTCATGACATAGTTGTCATTGTACCGACGCACACACAGCCGGGACACTGCACACGAGCCAAGGCACATTTAACAAACCCAGGCAGCACTCACAAGCAATGCAAAGTTACATTGTTTCATCATAAGTTAATGTCATGACGTTAATAATAAAAACAATGATAAGTATTACATAATACATTGGATTGATCCTATCTCTGAACAGAGTTAGTCTGTTGGCAGCAGTCATTGTCCAGTCCAGTCCTGGCATCTGCTGCTCAGTTTCCTTCCCCGGCTGCGGTCCCAGTGGCACCGTCTTTCCGGGGAACCGTGTGGTGTGTGTGGTGTGTGTGGTGTGTGTGGTGTGAGTGGTGTGTGTGGTGTGTGTGGTGTGAGTGGTGTGTGTGGTGTGTGTGGTGTGTGTAGTGTGAGTGGTGTGAGTGGTGTGAGTGGTGTGTGTGTGTGAGTGGTGTGTGCGGTGTGTGCGGTGTGTGCAGTGTGTCCGGTGTGTGTGGTGTGTGTGGTGAGTGGTGTGTGTGGTGTGTGTGGTGTGAGTGGTGTGTGTGGTGTGTGTGGTGTGTGTGGTGTGAGTGGTGTGTGTGGTGTGAGTGGTGTGTGTGGTGTGTGTGGTGTGTGTGGTGTGTGTGGTGTGTGTGGTGTGAGTGGTGTGTGTGGTGTTTGTGGTGTGTGTGGTGTGAGTGGTGTGTGTGGTGTGTATGGTGTTTGTGGTGTGTGTGGTGTTTGTGGTGTGAGTGGTGTGTGTGGTGTGTGTGGTGTATATGGTGTGAGTGGTGTGTGTGGTGTGAGTGGTGTGTGTGGTGTGTGTGGTGTGAGTGGTGTGTGTGGTGTGAGTGGTGTGAGTGGTGTGTGTGGTGTGTATCACGGGGTGGGTGGGTAGATGGTGTGGTGCATGTGGTGATAGCGGTCATGGTAAGCACCGCACCACCTCCATCACCCCAACTGTGCGGTCGACTGGTCGCAACAAAACAGCATCATGCTGCGGAGGAGCGCACGGACCGCGTTTTCCGCACGAGCCAGGCCCTTTCGTTCCCGCACTACCACCTCCTCCTGCGTGTAGGTGTGTGTACGTGTATAGAGGTGTGTGTGTAGGTGTTTAGGTGTATAGAGGTGGGTGTGTAAGTGTATAGAGGTGTGTGTGAAGGTGTGTGTACGTGTATAGAGGTGTGTGTGTAGGTGTTTAGGTGGATAGAGGTGTGTGTACGTGTATAGAGGTGTGTGTGTAGGTGTGAGTAAGGGTATAGAGGTGTGTGTGTGGGTGTTTAGGTGTAGAGAGGTGTGTGTGTAAGTGTATAGAGGTGTGTGTGTAAGTGTATAGAGGTGTGTGTGTAGGTGTGTGTAAGTGTATAGAGGTGTGTGTGTAGGTGTGTGTACGTGTATAGAGGTGTGTGTGTAGGTGTGTGTACGTGTATAGAGGTGTGTGTGTAGGTGTTTAGGTATATAGAGGTGTGTGTGTAGGTGTTTAGGTGTATAGAGGTGTGTGTGTAAGTGTATAGAGGTGTGTGTGTAGGTGTGTGTAAGTGTATAGAGGTGTGTGTGTAGGTGTGTGTACGTGTATAGAGGTGTGTGTGTAGGTGTGTGTACGTGTATAGAGGTGTGTGTGTAGGTGTTTAGGTATATAGAGGTGTGTGTGTAGGTGTTTAGGTGTATAGAGGTGTGTGTAGGTGTAAGTGTATAGAGGTGTGTGTGTAGGTGTGTGTAAGTATATAGAGGTGTGTGTATAGGTGTGTGTAGGTGTGTAGAGGTGTGTGTAGGTGTGTGTAAGTGTATAGAGGTGTGTGTCAGTGTGTGAGTGTAGAGAGGTGTGGAGGTGTGTGAGTGTATAGAGGTGTGTGTAGGTGTGTGTGAGTGTATAGAGGTGTGTATAGAGGTGTGTTTGTAGGTGTGTGTAAGTGTCTAGAGGTGTGTGTGTAGGTGTGTGTGAGTGTATAGAAGTGTGTGTGTGTAGGTGTGTGAGTGTATAGAGGTGTGTGTGTAGGTGTATAGAGGTACTTGTGTGTAGGTGTAAGTGTGTAGAGGTGTGTGTGTAGGTGTGTGTAAGTGTGTAGAGGTGTGTGTGTAGGTGTGTGTAAGTGTATAGAGGTGTGTGTGTAGGTGTGTGTAGGTGTGTAGAGGTGTGTGTAAGTGTATATAGGTGTGTGTGTATGTGTGTGTGTGTAAGTGTATAGAGGTGTGTATGTAGGTGTGTATAGGTGTGTGTGTATGTGTGTGTAAGTGTATAGAGGTGTGTGTGTAAGTGTATATAGGTGTGTGTGAGGTCCTGGGGGAGGGAAAATCTCTCAGCCAGGAAAACATCATGGCACAAAGTGGGGATAACCCTGCTGAGGCTGCGGTGCCTCAAATATTGGAGGAGGTCACCCCCTGTGAGTGGCTGGCTGAGGTGCCATCTGTTGAGGAAGTACTGAAGGCGATCCGGAGTCTGAGACCAGGAAAGGCACCGGGCAGAGATGATCTCCCAAGCGAAATGCTGAGGGAGGGTGGCGTTTGTGCACAGACTGCCCTATATTACATCATAACAACAGTCTGGACCGCTGGATGGGTACCGCAGGATTGGAAGGATGCCCTGGTGGTCCCTCTCTTTAAGAAGGGGGACCACACAGACTGTAACAACTACAGAGGCATCTCACTCCTAAGTGTGCCGGGAAAGGTCCTGGCAAGGATTATTCAACATCGCCTTGCTAGGCACGCTGAGGAGAGGCTTGCAGAACCCCAATGCGGTTTCAGGAAAGGGCGGTCCTGTACAGATGCCATATTTTCTGTCCGTCTGCTACAGCAGAGGTGTAGGGAATTCCAACAAGACCTTCATCTCTGCTTTATTGACCTGGTCAAGACCTATGATACCATCAGTAGGCCTGGGCTCTGGGTTGTTCTTCGTGCTTTCGGAGTCCCTGACCCTCTGCTCACGATCATTAAGGACCTTCATGATGGTGAGCGGGCCCGGGTAAAACTACGTGGCTGGGAATCAGAGCCTTCCCCTGTACACCTTGTGGTGCGACAGGGATGTCCTCAGGCTCCCACATTATTTAACATCTATTTCGACTGCGTAGTTCGTGAAGCCTTCAATAGCTGTACCGGGGGAATTTCCATTTGGTACAGATATAATGGGAGGCTGATCGACCACGTTATGTATGCCGATGATTTGGTAATAGCTGCTCATTCAGAAGAGGAGTTGGAGACGCTGCTGCTGAAACTGGAGCGTGCCACTAAGAGGTGGGGCCTTACCATCAGCCCCACCAAAACTAAGCACCTGCCTGGGTATTTTGTACCATCAGACATTCCACCCCCACAACTCCCAATCGGTGATGGGGCAGTTGTGGAGAGAGTGGAGAGTTTCCCATACCTGGGCAGTGTGCTTATGACCGGCTCCAGTTTATCAGCAGAGGTCTCACTCCGAATCAGTCGAGCGGCATTATCTTTTCATCGGTTGCGTAATGCTGTGTGGAAGCTACCTCCGCACGAAGCTTCAGGTCTTCTCGGCCATGGTCATTCCCTCCCTTCTCTACGCTTGCAAAACGTGGACCCCCCTAATGGAGCAACTTCGTCGGTTGGAAACATTTAGGCTGGCCTGCCTACAATCCATCCTGGGTTTAACCAGGCTGGATTGTGTGAGGAGCTCACAAATCCTTGAAAGATCTGGGCAAAGTCCCATCGGTGAGCTCCTCCGGCAGGCAAGGCTGCGTTGGCTGGGTCATGTAGCACGCATGCCCAGCTACCGCATGCCTAAAATCGAGGGGGCTAAACGGGCGCGGCGCGGGCTAGAGAAGAGATGGAGTGATGTGGTACAGGAGGACGTGGAGCTGAGTGGACTTGCCGATGACTGGTACCAGCAGTGTCAAGATCGGCCTCAGTGGAGGAGGCTCGTGAAGGACGCTACTGGGCAGTTGGAGGCAGTCGCCCTCCAACAACAACAGAGGGCGGAGGAACGACGCTCACAACAACGAGCGGAGCGCCGGGTGGCTAAAGCACAGCAAGTTGGTACGGTAGGGGGCCACAGGTAGTGCATCAGCCAGTCATCTCGGTCATCTCGGTCAGTCGACCCGTGGCACCTGCTGGGTCTGCCCTGTGACCTCCTGCCACCGGGCGTTCGACACTTCACGTGGCCTCAAGGTGCACTTGGCCTGGCACAAGCGTCGTGGTGACGTCACCGCCACTTAGTGGCGAATGGCGGTTGTTGTTGTATAGGTGTGTGTGTGTAGGTGTGTAAGTGTGTAGAGGTGTGTGTAGGTGTGTGGGGAGCGGTAGTGTAGCGGTTAGCGCGCTGCGCTATGAACCTGGCGACCCGGGTTCGATTCCCGCTCACGGCTAACACCAGTGACGATTATCTGAACCGGTCCTGGGCCTCCCCTAGGTCGACTCAGCCTTAAATGAGTACCTGGTGCGGTGTGTAAACATCGCCACTGGGGAGACAAAGACGGTCGGGCGTGGTGCTGGCCACCCACCCCCTCGTGTACCGTTCCGGCCTTCATAGGTGCTCGCTAACAGCACTTGCCCCTACAGTCTGTTAAGGCTATACGGGGGATCTTTGTCTTTATAAGTGTGTAGGTGAGTGTATAGAGGTGTGTGTAAGTGTACGGAGGTGTTTGGGTGAGTAACCCTGGCAGCGCAACGCTGCTGGCGTCTCGTGCTGCCGCCTGTACCGCGCCTTGTCCACCAGAGGGCATCGCCTACCCACGGGTTGTGTGGCGTCAGGGTGCGAAGTGGAGGGTGGGGGAAGGGTCCGGGGATGGGGAGGGGTCCGGGGATGGGGAGGGGTCCGGGGATGGGGAGGGGTCCGGGGATGGGGAGGGGTCCGGGGATGGGGAGGGGTCCGGGGATGGGGAGGGGTCCGGGGATGGGGAGGGGTCCGGGGATGGGGAGGGGTCCGGGGATGGGGGGGGGCTGCTGCTGCAGCGCTCAGCAAGGGGTCGTGCTTGGTGCACCACTGCCAATTCTTAATGCATCGATCTATCTCATTCTTTGTCTCTGCTTCTATTTTCTTGCGCCCGAGTATGCACCGCTACTTGTGGTACCCTCTCTGTACTCATTGGAGAGCCACGTCCAAACCACTAAATCTTCTTGTTTCTTGTGTGAAGCCCTCTTCAATATTTTATTTTATTTCTGCAAAAGGGCTGCTGCCATGACTGTGGGATGGTTGTCACGATTGACTTCAAATGTCGCGGTTCGATCTCCCAGCCTGGCCTTGAAAACATTGACCAGGATTCTTACAATTCCCTGTTTTGTCCACCCGCAGTCCATCGGTGGGTCGCGGCTAAATGGCGAGTACTCCCACCTCTTTCAAGACGAATGGTCAGTGTGGAAAAGTTGGCCAAAACATACCCACCGGATCGGCACTCTAGACCTCCCTCTAGTGGGGGTTCTTTCACCAGCAGTTGCATGAGCAAGTAATTGCAGGGCTGCACCATTAACCTCACGTGTACAACAATCATCTGGTTTACGTGCATTTCAGAACTCCTTGATCCAGACCCCAGCATCCCAGTGCTGCAGGCTCAGTGCTCTGCATCGGTGTTATCATTGCGCCGTTGCTCCTCTGCAACCCCGTGCCACCCGTTGCCGCGTGTGACGTCGCTGCGCCCTGTGCACCGCACGTGTCCCCAGCCCCTACCGCTGCTCCGCCGGGACACCGGCTTGATGCTGACGATGTCTCAGGAGCAGGCCGCCTGCCTCCTGGCCAACGCCTTCTTCTGCACGTTCCCCCGGAGCAACGCCACCGGGACCCGGAGCGAGGACTCTGCCTGCCCCGACATCAACGTCAACAGGTGCAGCAGCAGCAGCCCATCACTGTGCATTACACACCGTACACCGTGTGGCATGCAGTACACACACACAGATGCAATGCTCTCTCTATGTAGAGTATTTCTTGCTGTATATGTAGCGTCGGAAATGCAAAGCACACACCACACTGTATGCTTACCTGTAGTTGCGGGCACGAGTCGACAGGGGGTGCCACCCTGAGTTAGAGAGAGAACCGGGACCGTTGAGAGGCCGAGTTCCCCCCCCGACCCCAGGTGAGGGGTTGGGGGGTTATTCCAGAGCCACCTGGAAGGTTCCAGAAAGGGGGCGGTACCGGGGGTGGAGAGTCCCCGAAGTGGGTATAAAAGACGGACCCCAGGACGGCCCGAGGCAGTGCTCTGAAGACGAAGACTGAAGACCGGCTAGGCTAGGACCCTGGGGACCCTGGGACCCTGGGACAATGGGACCCTGAGACCCTGGGACCCTGGGACCCTGGGACCCGACGTCCTTTTATGGGCCGGGGCCGAGCACGGACCAGTGGTCGAGACCCGCACCTTGGCTGGGTCGGGCCATCATAGCCTCCCCTAGGCCACCCTTAGTCGGAGGACTCAGAGCCCGTAGCCCCAGTGATAGGGCACGTTAGCCCAGCACGTTAGCCCGGAAGCCTCCCCAAGTAGTGGGAGTAAAAGGGGCTTCTGTTATAAGATTTAAATAAACCGTGTTGCCTCTAAGCAACGTCTCCAGTCTCTGTGGGAACCCACTACATATACACAAGAAATGCTGTTCTACACATAACGGCCATGCCACGTTTCAGTTCAAAGTAACGCTGCAGTACGTGCACAGGCTATGCTCCTTTACACATACTCTGTATTATACGGCACACACTTTCATGGTGCTGTGTTCACGGTATATGATGCGTTACACATAGGCCATGCTGTATTATAAACTCCGTTCAAAGTATCAGTTTATACGTAGCCAATGCCACTGTACAAAGACAAAGATCCCCCTCATAGCCTTAACAGATTTTTGAGGCAAGTGGTGTTAGTGAGGACCTACAGAGGACTGGCACAGTACACAGGGGAGTGGGTAGCCAACACCACGCATTTGTCTCCCTCGTGGTGATGTGTACCCACTGTATCAGGTACTCATTTGAGGTTGAGTCGATCAAGGGGAGGCCCAGGACCTGTTCAGATATTTCCCACTGTTATACCGGTAGGAACAACAGATTCCACACTGCCCACCAGGGATTATTTGTCTGTCGTGCATATGGGGAGGGTGGGGGTGGGAGGGGTGGGGCTGGGTGGAGATGGGAGGGTGGGGAGGGGCTGGGGGAGGAGGGGAGAGGCTGGGTGGGGAGCATGGGGCTGGGTGGGGGGTGGGAGGGGTGGGGCTGGGTGGGGAGGGGCTGGTCACCCCGTGGTGCCCTTATAAAACTCAACGTGTAACCTACACACTACACTATACACGACACGATACACTACACGATACACTACACTTATACAAGTGTAGTGAGTTATCAGGGAGACAGACGACGTAGTTGAGGCACAATCTTTTATTTAACCAAAAGGCGGTAACATTACTTGAAGGGGTAACGGTCCCTTCACCCGTACTCAATGGGAAACACCCCTAGCACTATCCCCTGACTTCTCCTATTCCCAGTCCTCCGCTATGAGTGCTAGGGGAGGCTATCTGATCCGGCCCTGGTCAAGCACGGATCCCGGCACCCAGCTAACCAGGCCGTGCTCTTACAAGAGCAGCGGTCCTGTAGCTCTTGGGGCCGCGCCACTGGCTTGCCCTGCTCGGCCCTGACAAGGACAGCGAGCCAGGGGTGTTCCAGGGCCTATTCTGCCGGTCTTCAGTCTTCCCTGGTAAGCTTCTCACACACTGGACCCGAGCTCTCTGGCTCCCCGCCTTTTATAAGAATCCTCTCCGAGGGGTGGGGCTATGGGGGATCACAACGCCCCCATGCCCCCCCAGGGTTAACCGATGCGAACGTGGATGTAGACACCCGTGTGTGGGTCCAAACACCCTTGTGTTTGTCCGCCTTTCTTCCCGTAACAACCCCTAAATTTGTATTTAGTGTTGAAAAACTGGCAGGATTTTACGTACTTTGTGCTTATATGTTCAGTTATTTTGTGACTTGCTTACATTTTTACACTTTGCACTCATTTTCTTTTGTTTGTTGTTGTAACTTGCTGACCCTGTGCCTCGACTGCATATCTGTGAAAGAAGAGCTTCATAGCTTATCGGATTCCTCTTCATCCAGTCTAAATAATTTATTCTGATTTTGGAAACCAATGCAGGATAAAACGGGGGGGGGGGGGTAGAACACACTCCACATTCCACACGGAGAAAGTGGCCCAAGTTTGGGCATCAAACCCAGGTCCCTCTGTGAGTTCCAGCCCTGCCGCCTGCAAACGAACACATGTACAGTTCAAACCCCACGTGTATATTCGGTTATATACGGATGTATTTTCATAATTGGTTTCTGGGTGAGGACAAATAATGAAGCAGCCATATCTTTGCCATGTAGCCTTTCATCCAGTGTGATATCGCAAGACTAATGCCCATTTTGTAACCAGACCCACGATGGGAAAAGGTATGCTGTGTTACTGCAGCATCGTTATTAACCTGGTTAATCTATCTCCGCACGATGGTGGGGGGGGGGGGGGAGTGCGATCTCTGCTGTAGCAGGAAGTTGGAACGGTGTCGTGCGCATCTCTTAACAGAGCGGAGCCGGCGCTGCCCCCATCCTCCGCGCTCACCCAGGCCTCTAAATGGCTGACGGTTGTTGTGGAGGAAGAGGAGACTCCGGTGGAGGAGCTGTTGGTGCAGGAGGAGACCCTGGTGGAGGAGCTGGTGGTGCAGGAGGAGGAGACCCTGGTGGAGGAGCTGTTGGTGCATGAGGAGGAGACCCTGGTGGAGGAGCTGTTGGTGCAGGAGGAGGAGACCCTGGTGGAGGAGCTGGTGGTGCAGGAGGAGGAGACCCTGGTGGAGGAGCTGGTGGTGCAGGAGGAGGAGACCCTGGTGGAAGAGCTGGTGGTGCAGGAGGAGGAGACCCTGGTGGAGGAGCTGTTGGTGCAGGAGGAGACCCTGGTGGAGGAGCTGTTGGTGCAGGAGGGCGCTGGTGGAGGAGCTGTTGGTGCAGGAGGAGACCCTGGTGGAGGAGCTGGTGGTGCAGGAGGAGGAGACCCTGGTGGAGGAGCTGTTGTTGCAGGAGGAGACCCTGGTGGAGGAGCTGTTGGTGCAGGAGGAGGAGACTCCGGTGGAGGAGCTGTTGGTGCAGGAGACCCTGGTGGAGGAGCTGGTGGTGCAGGAGGAGGAGACCCTGGTGGAGGAGCTGTTGGTGCAGGAGGAGGAGACCCTGGTGGAGGAGCTGGTGGTGCAGGAGGAGGAGACCCTGGTGGAGGAGCTGTTGGTGCAGGAGGAGGAGACCCTGGTGGAGGAGCTGGTGGTGCAGGAGGAGGAGACCCTGGTGGAGGAGCTGGTGGTGCAGGAGGAGGAGACCCTGGTGGAGGAGCTGGTGGTGCAGGAAGAAGAGATGAGGAGGGAGACAGAGGAGGTATGGACGAAGGAGCAGGAGGAGGAGATGGTGGTGCAGGTGGAGGAGACATTGGTGGAGAAGATGGTGGAGAAGGAGATGACAAGGAAAGAGGATCAGGTGATGGTGATGCAGGAGGAGAAGAGGAAGCGAGGGAGTCTGGCCCGCATAGAGAGAACCATCCGTTCACTCCTCCGACGCGTGCTGCTGTGTGGTGGCCGGTCCACCACACAGTAGAGGTGGTGGTGGTGGTCACGGATCGTTGTGAACCACGACCACTATCACCATACCCACCACACACACCCTGCACCCATTCACCCCCCTGTGATACCCACCACCCAACGCACACCACACACACCCTGCACCCACCCACCCCATGATTCCACCCCCACCACATTCCACACAAAGGGTTAGGGGTTTAGAGGGTTAGGGATTTATAAAGTTAAGGGTTTAGAGGTTTTGGGTTATTTCAGGGATAAGGGGTTTAGAGGTTTAGGGATTTCGAGGGTTATAGGGTTTAGGGGTTGAGGGGATTCGAGAGTTAGGGGTTTAGAGGGTTGGGGTTTAGAGGGTTAGGTGTTTAGAGGATTAGGCTATTTGGGGTATAGGGTTTTAGAGGGTTAGGGTTTTCAGGGTAAAGGGGTTTAAGGGTAAAGGAGTTTAGAGGGTAAAGGGGTTTAGAGGGTTAGGAGTTTATAGGGTTTTGGGTTTACAGTGAGGGAAAAAAGTATTTGATCCCCTGCTGATTTTGTACGTTTGCCCACTGACAAAGAAATGATCAGTCTATAATTTTAATGGTAGGTTTATTTGAACAGTGAAAGACAGAATAACAACAAAATCCAGAAAAACGCACGTCAAAAATGTTATAACTTGATTTGCATTTTAATGAGGGAAAAAAGTATTTGACCCCCTCTCAATCAGAAAGATTTCTGGCTCCCAGGTGTCTTTTATACAGGTAACGAGCTGAGATTAGGAGCACACTCTTAAAGGGAGTGCTCCTAATCTCGGCTTGTTACCTGTATAAAAGACTCCTGTTCACAGAAGAGTTTTAGAAGGTTATGGGTTTAGAGGTTTTGATGTTTAGGGGATTAGGGGTTTATAAGGTGAGGGGTTTAGTGGGTTACGGTTTTACAGGTTGAGGGGTTTAGACGGTTTGGGGTTTATAAGGTTAAGGGTTTAGGCAGTTAAGAGTGTTGGGGGTTTATGGGTTGCGGTTTTATAGGGTGAGGTGTTTAGACGGTTGGGGTCTTAAGGGGAAAGTCCTTCAGAAGATTTGGTGTTTAGAGGGTTAGAGTTTAGAACGTTTTGAGTTTAGAGGGTTTAGAGAGTTACGTGTTTAGAGGTTTATGGGTTTTAGAGGGTTAGGGGTTTAGAGAGTTACGTGTTTAGAGGTTTTTGTGTTTCGATTGTTGGATGTTGAATGGTTTAGATGGTTAGTAGTTGAGGTTATAAGGGTATGTGTTTAGGGGTTTAGAGGTATCGGGGTTTCAAGGGTTAGTGATTTACAGTGTTAGGGGTTTAGTGGTTTGAGAGTTGAGGGTTTAACACGTAGACTTTCACAACTAATATTGTCCATAATAAAGTTTTTTTTCGTTAGTCTCCAACACTAAATGGCACTTTTTGTTGATGTGACAAATTTTACTAATTGGCTGTTTCAGGTGGTGGTTGGTTTAACGACACGTTTATATTTACATAATCTAACAAATAAAACCTTTATGGGTTTAGAGGGTTCCGGGTGTAGTGGATTATGTGTTTAGAGGGTTAGCATTTTAGGGGCATAGGTGTTTTAAGGGTTAGGTGTCTAGAGGGTTCGTTCTTTAGAGGGTTGGGGTTTAAATGTGTTGGGATTAGGTTACAGATTTAGGGTTTTAGAACGTTAGGGGTTTGAGGGTTAGGGTTTTAGAGGTTGAGGATTTAGGAGGTTATGAGTTCAGAGGGTTAGGGGTCTAGAGGGTTAGTTCTTTAAAGGGTAGTGGTTTAGATTGGTTGGTATTTAGAATGTTAAGGATTTAGGGTTTTAGAAGGTTAGGGTTTCATGGTTTAGAGGGTTAGGGATTCAGAGAGTTTAGAAGTTTTGGTTTTTAATGGCTTAGACGGTTAGGGTTAAAAGAATAAGGGGTTTAGAGAGTGAGGGTTTTGGTGGGTTAGGGTTTTAAGGGTAAAGGGGTTGAGGGTTAGGGGTATAGGAATTTAGAGGGTTAGGGGTTGAGATGGTTAGTGTTTTGGTGGTTTAGAGTTTAAGCTTTTAGAGGGCGAGGGGTTTAAAGATTAGGGTTGTAAGGGTAAATGGGTTGAGAGGGTTAGCGGTTTAGATGGTTATGGATTTAGATAGTTAGGGGTTTAGAGGGTTTTAATTGTTCGAGTTTTAGTGGTTAAGGTCTCTGTGCGAGTCCAACATGTTTGTATGAGTCTATGGTAACATAAAAAGAGTTCAGTTTAATTTGTATATTTCGAAACAATTTGTTTACCTTTCCTGTGATGTTTTTGTATTGTATTTTTGTTGTTATTTTCTGACCCACCCGATTGGACGTCTGTGAAAACATTGTTATAGCTCATCAGATTCATCCAGTATAAATAAATATTAAAATTAAAATTCTATTGACATCTGTGCGAATCTATGGATTTCTGTGTGAGTTTTTGGGCCTTTGAGTGTATGGATCTCTGTGTGAGGCTATGGGTCTCTGTGCATGTCTATCGGTCTCTGTAAGTATGGGGTCGCTGTGTGAGTCTGAGTGTCTATAGTAATGTATGAGTCTCTGTTGGAGTCTATGGGTTTCTGGGTATGGTTGTTTGTGCGAGTCTTACATGCACAAATTTAACTTAAAAAGGCCATTGAGGGTTGCGGAATCCAAGTTGAATATTAAGTTCCCTGCAGTGCAAGCCAGCTCTCTAGTCGTGTCATCAAACAGCCCCTTTAATTCTTCATAATAATAAAATAGACTTACTCCAGGAAATCCACACTGAGTCACAGTCAAGTGGAGAAAACCCACGCATACGAGGGGCAGCACTTTAAACCGTACAGGCAAAGATGGCGATTATCCCACTTTCTGTACTGCCTTCTCCTGGCCAGCCAGGAGAAGGCACCTCGATGCCCACGGGAAGGGGGTTTCACAACATTCACTGTGTGATCCACTCACCCTTGCTGCCTTCCACTGCTGGATTACAGGCTTGCAACACCACCGCCTGGCGAATAATAGTAATAATTAAGTTTTATAGCGCGCACAAGAACGACTCAGAGGCATGAGGAACCACAGCCGTGCTGGAAGGAAGCCACGTGGTGAGCCAGCTCCAACAATTGTCCAAGCTCTGCGGTCCTCTATGGAGGCATTATGCGCGAATTAATGACGAGTGTTTATACCAGTGGGGGAAATCGGAGTACCCGGAGAAAACCCATGCGTGTGAGGGTGAAACACTCTATCCCTGTACAGGTGAAGATGGCGATTAGTCCACTTGCTCTACTGCCTTCTCCTGGCGAGTCGGGTTATGGCACCTCGACGCCCACGGGAAGGTGATTTGCCAACATCATTGTGCGGTGATTCACCAGCCCTCGCTACCTACCACAGTGCTGGATTAAAGACGTGCACTACCCACACCAGGCGAATGATAACAACAATAATAACTTTCTACTTCTAACTTGATAACAATAGGGGAAAAATAACAACAGGCAAATGACAACCACAGGCGAATGAGAACAGTAATTATTATATCCACTTAGAACTTGATAACAATAATTAATTCTACTTTTAACGAAATAACAATTATTTCTACTTATAACGTGATTACAACAATAATAACTATTTCTACTTTTAACTTGATAACAGGCGAATGATAACAGGCAAATGATAAAAACAGGCACCACATCTACGCATCTACATAAGGAACGAAACAGGTGAATGTCTCCACAAATCTGGCTGTCGCCTGATGAAGTTAGTTGTAATTACTGGCGAAACGTTGTACTCAGATTGTAAATGTTGTGGCTTGACTCTCCAACACACCGTGAGCTGTACAAGTTACAAATTGGCATGTTCTGACAACCCTTACTAGTTGGCTGTGTCGGGTGGTGGTGGGTTTTAACGACACATTTATATATTTATGCGATCTAACCCAAAAAGAAACCTCTATTATGGATGATATTGGTCGCGAAAGTCTACGTGTTAAACAAACCCGAAGGAATCAGAGGAAAATCGATGTGACCACGAGAGAAGATGCAAACTCCATATATACAGACATCAGGGTTGGGGTCAAACCTACGAATTCCAATATACCAGTTTAACACGTCGGCTTTCGCGAGGGAGTTTGCATCTCGCCACTGTGGCGCCTCATTATCTGACTCACCCGACCACTAAACTACGAAAGCCACCCACACACTCACTCACTCACCCTGCCACCCACTCAACCGCTAACTCACTTGCTCATGCACACACACAGCCACTCAAGAACATACCTGTGCACCCACCTACACACCCACTCATTAACTCAACGACCCACCCACCAACCCACTCACCCACTCACCTATTCACTCCCCCACTCACTCACCCACCCATCCACCCACCCACTATCTAACTCACACACTCATCCGCCCGCTCACCCAGCCACTTACCGACTCACCCACTCAACCACCCACGCACTCAATCAATCACCCACCAACCACTCACCCACCCAATAAACGAAAACTGAACTATTTTTCATTGTACCAGCTAAGGCCCACAGACCATATAGATATTTTTCAAAAGCGACCTTGTTACAAATGACAGGTAAACAAAGTGGCTTATCACATATACGTTTATTGCAGCCAAATCCTCTGAATGCAAGTTTATTCTCAATGCAGAGGTAAAACCCCGAGGACCCGGAGAAAAATCCACGTGACCACAGGGAGAAGATGCAAACTCGAAATATACAGGCGGCAGGGTCGGGATCAATTCCATGACCTCCTGTATACTATGCAAGGTAGTTAACGTCTCATCACCGTGGTGCCCCATTCTCTGACTCACTCACCCACCCACTCACACACTAACTTACCCACTCAACCTCCTACACTAACTTACCCACCCACCCACCAGCCACTCACCCACTCACCTATTCACTCCCCCACTCACTCACCCACCCATCCACCCACCCACTATCTAACTCACACACTCATCCGCCCGCTCACCCAGCCACTTACCGACTCACCCACTCAACCACCCACGCACTCAATCAATCACCCACCAACCACTCACCCACCCAATAAACGAAAACTGAACTATTTTTCATTGTACCAGCTAAGGCCCACAGACCATATAGATATTTTTCAAAAGCGACCTTGTTACAAATGACAGGTAAACAAAGTGGCTTATCACATATACGTTTATTGCAGCCAAATCCTCTGAATGCAAGTTTATTCTCAATGCAGAGGTAAAACCCCGAGGACCCGGAGAAAAATCCACGTGACCACAGGGAGAAGATGCAAACTCGAAATATACAGGCGGCAGGGTCGGGATCAATTCCATGACCTCCTGTATACTATGCAAGGTAGTTAACGTCTCATCACCGTGGTGCCCCATTCTCTGACTCACTCACCCACCCACTCACACACTAACTTACCCACTCAACCTCCTACACTAACTTACCCACCCACCCACCAGCCACTCACCCAAACACCCACCCATTCACTTACTGACTCATACCACTTACTCAAATACCCATCCACTCATGAACCCACTGAAGCACTCACCCATACAAAAACCCACTCACCCACTCACTTACCGACTCACTCACCCATGAAATAGCACACCCATCTTCTCAACCACTCAGCCAGCCACCCACTCAATCTCGTACCCACTAACTCTCTCACTTCCTCACTAACCTACCAACCCACCAGCGACGTGCGGTCAGGGGAGGCAGAGCCTCACCTGTCATACTCCAATGACAATAGTTTTTATGAAAAGTAAAAAAAAAGAGTAATAAAATAAAAAAATTTCCACTGATCTGTGTTATAAATGTCATTTCTGTATGATTCCAATCATTTTTATAGTCAAAATCGCCAAATTTGCGGAGCTCCGCTGCAAATACAGGAAGAGACGAGAGGTGAGGCAGCGACGAGCTCAGCCTCCCCTGATTACGCAACCCCTCAGTAACTGGATGGAGTGCGGGCAATAAGCGCGTGCCTGTTACTATCTCAGTATGTCACCAATTTAATGTTTGTAGACCCCTTCATTTCATGTCTTCGCCTTCCATACTCCAGGTAACTTATTTCACGTATGTGTATAAAGATATTTAGGCTCGCTGGTCTCGTCATGAAACTGCAATGAAAAAGCACCAAGGGAGGCAGCCATCACATTTGCCTCATTGAGGGGGATGCGTCTAACACGCCCCCCTCCGTGAGACCACGTCCCCCTCAGTGTGTGAATCTGGCTCTGACACAAGCCAGTGCCTCCCCAGCCATTGACCTCACCACACGTCACTGCAACCCACCCACCTATCTACTCACTCAACCACCCACCCAGTCGATCATCCACCCACTAACACTCACCCACCCAACAACTCACTAACCCACCCAGCACTCACTCACCGAGCCAGTCAATCTCTAACCCACCAACTCACTTTTAAACTGACTCTCTCAACTACAACTGACCCAGTCACTAACCCACTCACTCAATTTATAACCCACCCACTACTCACGTAACCTCCTACCCACACACTCACTCATCCACAAACCCACTCACCCCCTCACTCATCCATCCACTCACATACTCACCCAGCCACTCACCTACTCACCCAGTCACATACACATCCACTCACCATGCCACCCACTCAATTTCTAACCCACCCACTCGCCCAACCACTCCCTCAGCAACTCACCCACTAACCACGTAATTATTCACCCACCCACCCATCACTCAACTACCCAATAATTCAACCACCAAAACATTCCACCACCCACTAACTCAACCAACCACTACCACCCACTAACTCAACCACCGAGCCACTCACACTCACCCACTCACCCACCCACCCACGCACTCACCCGCCCACTCACCAACACACTAAACTAAATCTAAATTGTGGTTATTTTACCAGGTAAGGCCGACAGAGCTAAATATCTTTTTCAGAAATGACCTGGTTAAAAATTATAGGTCAACGAAGTGGCTTATGACATGTATTGCAGCCAAATCCTATAAATGCTTGTTGATTTTAAATGTGGAGGGAAATATACAGGTGCGAGGGTCGGGATCAAACCCACAACGTTCTGCATACCAGGCGAGGTAGTTAACATCTCGCCACCGTGGCGCCCCACTGTCTGACTCTCCCACCCACTAACCCACACACTCACCCACTCACTAAATCACCCACTCACTCAACCACTGAGCCATTCATACACTGACCCACTCACTAAGCCACCCACTCAATCACTAACCCACATTCATGCACCCAGCCACTCACTCAGCGACTCACCTACGACGCATCAACCCATCCACTCACTCATCCACCCACGCACCCACCCACTAACGCACGACCCACTCATCCACACAATAAACTAATATTTAATTGGTTTTCATTTTACTGGGTAAGGCCCTGAGCTATAGATCTTTGTCCGAAACCACCTCAGCACAAATGACAGTTCAATTAAGTGGCTTTTCACGTAGAATGTTATTGCAACCAAATTATATAACTGCATGTTCAAATGTGGAGGGACAACCTGGAGAAAATTCCACGCGACCACGGGGAGAACATAGAAACTCCAAATATCCAAGCGGAAGGGCTGGGATAAAATCCACAACCTCCTGTATACTAGGCGAGGTAGTTAACATCTCGGCACCATGGTGCCTCACTCTCCGACTCACCCACCCACTAACACACGAACTCTCCTCCCATATTCACACACCCATCTATCCAAAAAATCAACCACCCACAGATTCACGCAACAATACACTCACCCACCCACTCACTTATTCACCCACCCACTAAACCATGCACCTATCCACTCACCTATTCAACCACCCACTAACTCAACCACCCACTATCACCCACTAACTCAACCACCGAGCCACTCACACTCACCCACACCCCACGCACTCACCCGCCCACTCACCCGCCCACTCACCAACACACTAAACTAAATCTAAATTGTGGTTATTTTTACCAGGTAAGGCCGACAGATCTAAACATCTTTTTCAGAAATTACCTGGTTAAAAATTATAGGTCAACGAAGTGGCTTATGACATGTATTGCAGCCAAATCCTATAAATGCTTGTTGATTTTAAATGTGGAGGGAAAAATACAGGTGTCAGGGTCGGGATCAAACCCACAACGTTCTGCATACCAGGCGAGGTAGTTAACATCTCGCCACCGTGGCGCCCCACTGTCTGACTCTCCCACCCACTAACCCACACACTCACCCACTCACTCAATCACCCACTCACTCACTCAACTACTGAGCCATTCATACACTGACCCACTCACTAAGCCACCCACTCAATCTCTAACTCACACTCATGCACCCAGCCACTCACTCACTCAGCGACTCACCTACGACGCATCACCCCATCCACTCACTCATCCACCCACGCACCCACTCACGCACGCACCCATTCATCCACACAATAAACGAATATTTAATTGTTTTTCATTTTACTGGGTAAGGCCCTGAGCTATAGATCTTTGTTGGAAGCCACCTCAGCACAAATGACAGTTCAATTAAGTGGCTTTTCACGTAGAATGTTATTGCAACCAAATTATATAAATGCATGTTCAAATGTGGAGGGACAACCTGGAGAAAATTCCACGCGACCACGGGGAGAACATAGAAACTCCAAATATACAAGCGGAAGGGCTGGGATAAAATCCACAACCTCCTGTATACTAGGCGAGGTAGTTAATATCTCGGCACCATGGTGCCTCACTCTCCGACTCACCCACCCACTAACACACGAACTCACCTCCCATATTCACACACCCATCTACCCAAAAACTCAACCACCCACACATTCACGCAACAATCCACTCACCCACCCACTCACTTATTCACCCACCCACTAAACCATGCACCTATCCACTCACCTATTCATCCACCCACTCACACACCCATTAAGCAACCCACCCACTTACCCTGCCACCCACTCAATCTCTAACCGACTCACTCACCCAGCCACGCAATCTCGAACCCACCAATTCACTAATCCTCTCACCAACTCACCAACCCACCTCTCACGCACTCCCACACCCACTCACGTGCAGACCCACCCACTCACTCACCTCAACCATTCACAAATCCACACACCCACTCATTCACCCAACCACCCACCACCCACTCAATCTCTAAACCCATTCACCCACCCACCCACTCAGCCACCCACTAACTCACCCAATCAATCTCTAACCCACTCACCTACCCACCCACCCACTCACCCAGCCACTCACCCAACCACTCGTCTATTCACTCCCAAACAACACACCCACTCACGTCACCCATGGCTTACCCTATCACCCACAATCTCTAACACACTCACTCACCTACTTCCTCAATGACTGACCCACACTCACAGACCCACCCAGTTAATCTCCCACTCTATATGTAGTCCTTACCTCTTCTGGTAATGTGAGATATTCTTTTACCAGGTAAGGCCCACTGAGCTATAAAGATTGTTTTCAGAAGCATCCTCACCACAAATGATAGTTCAACAAAGTCACTGTAAACATTTATTGCAACCAATTCCTCTTATTACATGTTTCTAAATGTGGAGTGAAATATACAGGCGTCAGGGTCGGGATCGAACCCACAACATTCTGTATAGCATCTTGCCACCGTAGCGCTCAATTCTTTGACTCACCCACTCAACTACTAAAGCCACCAACTAACCGACTCACAAACCCACTCACCTTGCCACGCACTCAATTTCTAACCCACGCACTAAACCACTCATCCACGCACCCACCTACACATGCACTCACTAACTCACTCACCCAACAACCCACCCACCAACTCACCCACCCACCTACGCACTCAACCACCCACTCACCCAACTGTAAACAATTTTGTTTTTACAAGGTAAGGCCCACAGAGCTATATAGATCTTATTCAGAAGCAACGTGGCCACAAATTATGGTTTAATCAAGTGGAGTATCACGTAGATATTTATAGCATCCAGATCCTCTAAATGCATGTTGATAAATATGGAGGGAAAACCCAGAGGTCTCGGAGAAAAATCCATCAACCACGAGGAGAACATACAAACTCCAATTATACAGGCATCAAGATCGAGACCGAACCCACAACCTCCTGTACAAAAGGTAAGGTAGTTAAAATTTCGCCACCATGGGGCTCCACTCTCTGACTCGCAGCCACCCACTCACCTACCCATTCAGCCACATACCCATTCAGCCACATACCCATTCAGCCACATACCCATTCAGCCACATACCCATTCAGCCACATACCCACTCACCTACCCATTCAGCCACATACCCATTCAGCCACATACCCACTCACCTACCCATTCAGCCACATACCCATTCAGCCACATACCCACTCACCTACCCATTCAGCCACATACCCATTCAGCCACATACCCACTCACCTACCCATTCAGCCACATACCCATTCAGCCACATACCCACTCACCTACCCATTCAGCCACATACCCACTCACCTACCCATTCAGCCACATACCCATTCAGCCACATACCCACTCACCTACCCATTCAGCCACATACCCATTCAGCCACATACTCACTCACCTACCCATTCAGCCACATACCCATTCAGCCACATACCCACTCACCTACCCATTTAGCCACATACCCATTCAGCCACATACCCACTCACCTACCCATTCAGCCACATACTCATTCAGCCACATACCCATTCACCTACCCATTCAGCCACATACCCATTCAGCCACATACCCATTCAGCCACATACCCACTCACCTACCCATTCAGCCACATACCCACTCACCTACCCATTCAGCCACATACTCATTCAGCCACATACCCACTCACCTACCCATTCAGCCACATACTCATTCAGCCACATACCCATTCAGCCACATACCCATTCAAAGACCCACACACCTTGCTAACCACTTACCTACGCACCCACCTACACACCCACTCACTGACTCACTCACTCAACAATTAATTCACCCATCCACTCACCATTTCACTCCCCTAATCATACACCCACCCATCCACCCACTCTATCTCTAACTCACACACTCACCAGCCCACCCACTCACACAGCCACTTACTTACTCACCCACTCACCCTGCCACCTACTCGACCTGCAACAGACCTACCGACCCAACGAGCCACCTACCCCCTAAACTAAACTACTTTTTATTTCACCAGGTAAGGCCCATTGAGCTATATAGATCCTTTTCAGAATAGACCCGTGAATAAATTATAGATAAACGAAGTGGCTTATCACATAGACATTTATTGCAGCCAAATCCTCTAAACGCATGTTGATTCTAAATCCAGAGGGGAAAACCCGGAGGACCTGCAGCAAAATCCACGCGACCATGTGTAGAACATGCAGACTCCAAATATACAGGCGACAGGGTCAGGATCGAATCCACAATCTCCTGTATACTAGGCGAGGCAGTGAACATCTCACCACTTTGGCGCCTCACTCTCTGACTCACCCATCCAATCACTCACACGCTAACGTACCCACTCAACCTCCCACATCAACTCACCCACCCACTCGCTGACCCCACTCAGTCAACAACTCACCCACCCATTCGCTGACCCCGCTCAGTCAACAACTCACCCACCCTACCACTCACTCAGTTAACCACTTCCTCACCCACCCACTCACCCTACGACCACTCACCAAGCTACACACTCACCTACCAACACACCCATTCACTCACTTGCTCACCCACCCACTTACTCACCCAACCACTAACTGACCCACTCACCCACCCACAAACTCACGAACAAAAAACACACCCACTCAACCCATCGCTCACCCAACCCCTCACTCACCCACTTACTGAATCACCCACCCACGCACTCACCGACCCACCAACTCACTTCACCCACCCAATACTCCCTCACCGAGCCACTCAATCTCTAACCCACCCACTCACCCATCCACCCACTCACCCAACCACCCACTCAATCTCTAAACCACACACAAACCCTGCTACTGACTCAATCTCTTAACCAAAGTTCACAAACCCACCCATCCACTCACTCACCCAGTGACTAACCCACTCACTCAATTTCTAACCCACCCATTCACGCACTACCCAACTAACCTCCTACCCACACACATTCACCCACCCACACATCCATGCACCCACACACTCACCCACTCACTCATCCATCCACTCACTAACTCACCCAGCCGTGCACCTACTCACTCACCCACTTTCAGATCCACTCACCCTGCCACCTACTCAATTTATAACCCACCTACTCACCCAGCCAACCACCCGCCTACTCCCTCAGCCACTCACCCACTACCAACGTAATTATTGACCCACCCACTAATTTAATCACCTACTAACGTAACCACCCACAAACTCAACCACTGAGTCACTCGAACTTACCCACTCACCAAGCCACCCACTAAATCTCAAACCCACACTGATGCACTCAACCACCCGCCCACTCACCAACACCCTTAACTAAATCAAACATTTTTTTTCCCAGGTAAGGCCCACTGAGCTATATATATTGTTTTGAGAAGCAGGGTTTGGATCGAACCTACGAACTTAAAAATACCAGGCAAGATAGTTAACAATTTGCCAACATGGCACTCCACTCTCTGACTCTCCCACCCAGGATAACACACACTCAAACACCCACCCACTAACTCAACCATCCATTCATTCAACCACCGAGCCAAGCACACACTCACCAAGCCACCCACTCAATCTCTAGCCCACACTCACTCACCCAGCCACTGACCAACTACCCATCAAACATCGCACTCACTCATCCACTCACCCACCCAGCCACTCATCTGCACACTAAATGAAAATTACGCTTTTTTTATTTTACCAGGTAAGGCACTCAGCTATATATATATTTTTCAAAAACCACTTGACCACAAATATCAAATTCTATAATTGCATGTTTTTAAATGTGGAGGGAGAACCCGGAGCACCTGGAGAAAAGTCCACGCGACCAGGCGTCAGGGTCGGGATCGAATTTACGACCTCCTGTACAAAAGGCGAGATAGTTAACAGCTCGCCACCACGGCACTCCACCCACTCACCCATTCAAACACCCACCAACCCACTCACAAACCCACTCACCCTGCCACCCACTCAATCTCTAATCCACTCACTCAACCATTTACTCATCCACTCACCTACTCAACTATTCACACCCCCACTCACACACCCACCCATTCACCCACTCACCCATTCACCCACTCAATCTCTAACCTACCCACCAAATCACTCAATAACACACCTACCAACTCACCCACCCAATAAACTAAATTAAACAATATTTTTCATTTTACCTGAAAAGGTTCAGATAGCTAAATTAACATTTTTCAGAAGTGGCCTGGTCACAAATGATAGGTTAACGAAGTGGATTATCATGGAGACATTCATTGCAGCCACATCCTCTAAATGCATGTTGATTTTAAATCTGGAGAGAAAACCTGGAGGACCCGGAGAAAAATCCACACGACCACGGGGAGAACATGCCAACTCCAAATATACAGGTGGAAGGGATGGGATCGAATTCACAAAATCCTGTATACTAGGTGAGGTAGTTAACATCTCACCACCGTGGTGCCTCACTCTTTGACTCATCCACCCACCCAATCACACACTAACTCACCTGCTCAACCTTCGATATTCACTCACCCACCCACTAACTGACTCACCCACCCACTCACCCAACAATCTACTCACCCGCCCACTAACCTATTCACTCAACCCCTCACTCACCCACTCCCCCACACATAATCGCACTGAACTACCCACGCTCTCACTCGAGCAATCACTCATTAATTCACCCACCCACCACCCACTCACCTATTCACCCACCTAATCAACCATCCACCCACTCATGCTCCCATACACTCACTTATCCAGGCACTCACCTACTCACCCACCGACTTACTCACCCATTAAGCCACTCACCCACTCACCCTCCCAATCACCTAGTTACCCACCCACTCAATCTCTAACCCACCAATTTACTCATCCACTCACCAACCCACCTCTCACCCACTCCCTCACCCACTCAATCACTTCAAACCATTCACTCACCCACCCACCCACTAATTCACACAATCACCGACCACCCACTGAATCTCTAACCCACACCCACCTACTCACTCACCCAACGACTCACTCAACAATCCACTCCTCCACACACTCATCTATTCACTCACATTCAACACACCCACTTCTCTAACACACTCACTCACCTACTCCCTCAACCACTGACCCACCGACTCACCCACCGACTCACCCACCGACTCACCCACCGACTCACCCACCGACTCACCCACCGACTCACCCACCGACTCACCCACCGACTCACCCACCGACTCACCCACCGACTCACCCACCGACTCACCCACCGACTCACCCACCGACTCACCCACCGACTCACCCACCGACTCACCCACCGACTCACCCACCGACTCACTCACACACCCACTCAGTTAATCCCTGTGTAGTCCTCACCTCTTCCAGTATTGTGAGATATTCTTCCTCCCAGCGGTATCTTCACGACAACGCCCTGGGGGGTGGGCAAGCCTCTCAACGAGTCGGGCGAGTGGGGCAACAGCCTGGTCAAGTTGGGTTCATAGCGCAGTGCGGCACACGCATACACACAAGCAGACCACACACATATGAACACAATAACAACAGTTGGAGCCACTCACGCGATAGGGATGGACCGCATGGTCCACTCCAGCTCGATGTACGGCTTGCCCGGATACAATGTTAACTACCTCGTCTGGTATACAGGAAGTTGTCGGTTAGATCCAAACCCTGACACCTGTATATTTGGAGTTTGCATGTTCTCTCCGTGGTCAAGTGGATTTTTATTCTGGTCCTCTGGATTTTCCCAACACATTTAGAAACAGGCGTTTAGAGTAGTTGGCTACTATAAATTTCCACATAAGGAACGTTGTTGACCTATCATTTGTGGCCAGGTCACTTCTAAAAAAAGAGTTATGTTACTCAGTAAGATGGTTGAGACACAGGTGATGAGCCTGTGTGTAAGGGGTTGAGTGAGTGAGCGGTTTAATTCATGATTGAGTGACTGATTGGTTTAGTGAGTGGCTGGGTGAGTGAGTGAGTGAGTGAATGGTTGAGTGAGTGGCTGAATGAGTGGTTGATGGAGCGATTGGTTCATTGAGAGAGCGGGTGGTTGAGTGAGCGAGTGAGTGGTTCAGTGAGTGAGTGGTTGAGTGAATTAGTGAGTGGTTGAATGAGTATTTGAATGAGTGAGTGTTTGAACCAATGAGTGAGTGTTTGAGCGCATGAGTGTGTGGTTGAGTGAGTGGTTGAGTTAATGACTGAGTGAGTGATTGATTGAGTGGTTGAGTAAGTGGATGGTTGAGTGAATGGTTGAGTGAGTGGTTGAGTGAGTGAGTAGTTGAGTGAGTGGTTTAAGTTAGTGGATGAGTGAGTGGTTGTATGAGTGGCTGAGTGAGTGAGCGAGTGGATGAGTGAGTGGCTGACGCGCACCTTGCCTGCGTTGTCCAGAGTGTCCCGCTGGTGCCGCCCCACTGTGTTGCTGCACTCCGCCAGGGTGAGAGCGGCGGTGCCGCGCCCGCAGCTGCTCCAGCGACTACGCCATCTTGCCCAGTCCCTCCTGGCGAGCACGCAGCATGCCCTGGAGCTCCCATCGTTGAGTGAGTGTGACTGATTGAGTGAATGGTTGAGTGGTTGAGTAAGTGATTAAGTGAGTGAGTGGTTGAGTGAGTAAGTAGCTTCGTGAGTAAGTAGCTTCGTGAGTGCGCGGCTGAGTGGTTGAGTGTGTGGCTGAGTGAGTGGCTAAATGAGTGAGTGGCTGAGTGAAAGGGTGAGTGGCTGAGTGAAGGAGTGAGCGGCTGAGTGAGTGAGAAAGTAATTGGTTGAGTGGTTGAGTAAGTCATTAAGTGAGTGAGTGGTTGCTCTAGTGAGTGGTTAAGTGAGTGGTTAAGTGAGTCCCCAAGCCGAGAGGATTCTGGTGAGTCGTTGAGTGAGTGGTTTGGTGAGGGGTTGAGTGAAAGGTTGAGTGAGGGGTTGAGTGAGTGAGTGAGTGGTAGAGTGAGCCAGCGAGTGGTTGAGTGAGTGAATGGTTGAGTGAGCGAGCGGTTGAATGAGCGAGTGGTTTAGAGAGCGAGTGGTTGAGTGACTGAGTGAGTGAGTGGCTGAGTGAGTGAATGGTTGAGTAAGTGAGAGCATGATGGTTGAGTGATTGAGTGAGTGGGTGGTTGAATGATTGGTTGAGTGGTTGAGTTAATTATTGATTTAGTGAGTAGTTGAGTGAGTGAATATCTGAGTGAGTGAGCGGCTGAGTAGTTGAGTGAGTCATTGAATGAGTGTGTGGCTGAGTGAGTTTGTGGCTAAGTGAGTGAATGGCTGAATGAATCACAGCTATGATAAAAATGGACTTCAGCATATAAGTGGTCTTGTATTCACTCAGTAAATGAAGTTTAATATAAAATTGTACACTCACAGGATCGAGATAAAGATGATATTGCACATCGGAGTAAACTGAGTTGCGGCTATGATGAAATTTTGCATTAGCATAACAATGATTTATTAGCATATAAAATGACTTTTTGCAGAGCGATTTAATACAAAGGTCTGATAGACTACATGAATTTTATTTTTTTATAAAAAGTACATACAAACCAGGCATCAATACCGTTGCTTTGTATGATCTGTGAAACGCTTGCTGCTGTATCGACTGAGTGGAATCAATACAATTAGTATCGATTCACAATCAACAAAGACCATATATGGGAAAATCTCTGATCGGTGATTTTGATTGCATCGTATTGCAGCGCCCCTTTGATGATGTTATAAAGCACTTGCCCCAACAGTCTGTTAAAGGCTACACGTGGATCTTTGTGTGCGAGTAGCTCACAGATCCTTGAGAGATCTGAACACTGTCCGATCATCAGCAAGCTCCTCCGACAGGTGAGGCTGCGTTGGCGGTTGTCTGTGCATTAAGGTGTTAACTATCCCACGCAGAGAAGTCTGTTTACAGGACATAAGAGGTTCTTCACGTACCGTGCCCCGTGTCACCTGAATGTTAAATGGGGCTCCGGCAATTCAGTGTCCACCGCCGAATCATCTTTCACCATCACCACGCGTCCATTAAGGCCAATGTGACGAGGCCATAGATAGACAACGCGTTATAACGGGGGGGGGGGGGGAGCAAGAAAAACGTCGTACTACGTGACATCACAATACCCTGCACACAGCCATAGTGGCTGATTAGTGTGCGCATCATTTACGAATATGTGGTTTAAGTGGTTGAGAGTAGATTTTGGTGTAAATTGATCACTTGCGTAGCCTGCATTTAAAATTTCATGCGTGGGTGCGTGAGCAGATATGAGTGGGTGAGTGCATGAGTAAGCCGGTAAGTGAGTATGTGGGTGGATGGAGGGAGCTGGGCGGGCACGGCATGGGCTGGAGTGGAGGTGGACTGATGCGGTACGGGAGGATGTGGAGCTGAGTGGGCTTTGCCGACGACTGGTACCAGTGGTGTCGAGATCGGCCTCTGCGGGGAGGCTCGTGAAGGATGCTTCTACTTGGCAGTTGGCGACAGTCGCCCTCCAACAACAACGGAGGAGTGACACTCACAACAACGAGCGGAACACCGGATGATAAATATGCAGCAATTTGGCACAGTACGGGGTACAGGTGGTGCTGCCAGTCATCTCAGTCAGCCAACCCATGGCACCTGGGTCTGTTCCAGGACCTCCGGTCAACGAGCCTTCGCCACTTCACGGGGCTTCAAAGTGCACCTAGGCCTGGCACAGGCGCTGTGGTGACGTCACTGTCACTTATTGGCGAATGGTGACGGTTGATAATGCAGCGGTGGTTGTGAGAGATGCCATTTTGGGGGGGGGGGGGGGGCGCCAACCCTGACCAGCTGTGAACCACCTCATGTCGCCCGCAGCCACCAGTGGCCACAGGGAGTTCTGGATGGGTGCGAGGGGCTGGTAACCCCCCTCCACCTTCAACTAAATCACCACACATTCACGTGCGAGCCCTTGGGTCTCTCTGATGAGTCTATGGGTCTCTGTGGTGAGTCTATGTTCTCTGTACAAGTCTGAGGGTCTGTGCGTAGTGAGTGTATAGGTCTATGTGTGATGACTCTCTGGGTCTCTATGTGATGGATATCTGTGGTGTACATATCCTGGCACAAGCGCAGTTAGTGGAGAATGCTCCTCCCACTACTCCTGCTTGTTGTTGTGCTCGGGAAGGAGAGATAAAACTAGACTAAAATCTCAACGATTTTCATTTCACCAGGTAAGGTCCACTGAGATAAACATCTCTTTTATTACGCGCTTTTATTTAACTCACTCTGTTGTTGTTGTTGTCGTATCCTCAAATCTTGCAACTCAATTTTAACCCACTTCCCAATGTGGTATCGACTGCAAACTTGGTATACTTATGTCATACTGATGACAAAACTACATTTTATTAAAAAAAGTAGTTTTAAACATTCATTTTTATGTTATGTTTCGGCTTGGGTCTAATTGTCCACGCTCAACTGACGTTGGCTGTACATCACCATGGTCCCTTACGTTATGGCAAGCATCGGGGCCACTTCCTGGAGTCGTGGTACATTTAATTTAATTAAAGCGCGTTTAAAAAAACAAAGTACTTGCCACCAATAATAGCTCAACGAAGTGGCTCATCATCGCGTGTAAATTATAGCAGCTAAATACTTTAAACGAATATTCATATTCTTGGTTCTTTCGGTAAAGTCACGTAAATAGAAATAAAAAATTAGTAATGAAAATGAAATTTTAAACAAATAGATTTTTTGTTTTCTATTTAGGTGACTTTACCGAAAGAACCAAGAATATTAATTCCTGCAGTCACGAAAGTTTTAAGTCAAAACTTTAAACGAATGTATCTTAATGTGGAGAGAAAAACCGGAGGACCCGGAGAAAAATCCACGCGACCACGGGGAGAGACAGAGACACGCAAACTCCAAATATACAGCAGGCATCAGGGTCGGGATCGAACCTACAAACTCCTGTATACCAGGCGAGGTAGTTAGGGGGGAAAGCAGAGACAGCGAGAGGGAGAGGGAAGATAATTAGTCAAACTCACACTCAGTATTACTCACCAACCATGATACACTCACCATCACACTCACCATCATACTCACGCATTCACCATCATACTCACACACAAGACCACACACATCAACAGTCGACATTCACCACTGCGTGGCAGGGACGTCACCACAATAACCCAGGTGCCATGGATTGACGGCTGTGCCAGGCTAAGTGCAGGAGGAGGTCACGGGCCAGACTCAGGTGCCATGGGCCGACTGCTCTGCCTGGCTCGGTACAAGAGGAGGGCTAGACCCTGGTGCTCTGGGTGAACTCGTGTGCCACCACCTGCACAACCACCACAGTAACAACCACACAACTATAATCACAACAATAACCACGACCAACAACTGCAACCACAACTATAATGTAACCACAACTATAATGTAACCACAACTATAATGTAACCACAACTGTAATGTAACAACAACTATAATGTAACCACAACTATAATGTAACCACAACTATAATGTAACCACAACTATAATGTAACCACAACTATAATGTAACCACAACTATAATGTAACCACAACTATAATGTAACCACAACTACCAGCCACGCGGCCGTCTGGGAGTGCCTCTCAGCAGCAGCAGGGCCGAGCTCTGCTTGAAGCTGCGCCGTCAACTCCGCAGAACGTGACGGCTGTGGGCCAGGCGCCTCCTCTGTCTCCTCCCACCGCCGCCGCCACTGCTGATGTGGACACACCGCGCGAGGTTCTCACCTTCAGGCTGAGTCGACGTAGAGGAGGCCCAGCGAGCCGCCGCTTCAGAAGCTTTCGCTCGCCACTGACGGTGGCCCTGAGCGGGAATCCAAACCAGCCGCTCGCCACCCACAATCCACAGCGCGCGCCGCCTCCACTCGGCGGAAGTAGCAGCGGGGGGAGGGGGGTGGGGCATGGGGTGTGAGGGGCAGGGGCATGGGGGGTGAGGGGGAGGGGCATGGGGGGTGAGGGGGTGGGGCATGGGGGGTGAGGGGGAGGGGCATGGGGGGTGAGGGGGAGGGGCATGGGGGGTGAGGGGGGAGGGGCATGGGAGGTGAGGGGGGAGGGGCATGGGGGGTGAGGGGGAGGGGCATGGGGGGTGAGGGGGGAGGGGCATGGGTGGTGAGGGGGAGGGACATGGGGGGTGAGGGGGAGGGGCATGGGGGGTGAGGGGGGGGCATGGGGGGTGAGGGGGAGGGGCATGGGGGGTGAGGGGGACGGGCATGGGGGGTGAGGGGGTGGGGCATGGGGGGTGAGGGGGAGGGGCATGGGGGGTGAGGAGGAGGGGCATGGGGGGTGAGGGGGAGGGGCATGGGGGGTGAGGGGGGTGGGGCATGGGGAGTGAGGGGGAGGAGCACGGGGGGTGAGGGGGAGGGGCATGGGGGTGAGGGGGGGAGGGGCATGGGGGGGTTCGCGAGGGGGGGAGGGGACATGGAAGGTGGTCGCGAGGGGAGGCAGAGGGGGGCATGGGGGGAGGAGCTAATGGCTGTGACATCATGGGGGGGGCGTGGTTACATTGTACCGCCCCCGCGTCTCGCGCCACTGGCAGTTTGGCCTTTAGAGATGTCTATGTAGTTTATACTTTAGTTGTTTACGTGGTGGTTTAGTTACTGCAGCTACATACTATTAACATTCCTTCCCTTTATTAATGCTACCCCTATCCCCTCCCTTTGATGCTGCTAATCCTGCATAATGCACGGGCATAATATGACTTTAAACCCCCCGCCCACCTCCTACGCATTTCACAAGTAGTACTAATCACATACCTGCATTTCCCATAAATATGCTAAATTCCTCTTGATATGCAAATTATTTTGTCAAGGCGCCCTTTCCCCCTTCCAACCCAGCTTAAATATACGCTCCAAGCGTGGTGGTGTTTCATTCCTACCCACACACTCACTCATCCACAAACCCACTCACCCCCTCACTCATCCATCCACTCACATACTCACCCAGCCACTCACCTACTCACCCAGTCACATCCACATCCACTCACCATGCTACCCACTCAATTTCTAACCCACCCTCTCGCCCAACCACCCGGCCACTCCCTCAGCAACTCACCCACTAACCACGTAATTATTCACCCACCCACCCATCACTCAACCACCCAATAATTCAACCACCAAAACATTCAACCACCCACGAACTCAACCACCGAGCCACTCACACTCACCCACTCAACTACTGAGCCATTCATACACTGAACCACTCACTAAGCCACCCACTCAATCACTAACCCACACTCATGCACCCAGCCACTCACTCACTCAGCGACTCACCTATGACGCATCAACCCATCCACTCACTCATCTACCCACGCACCCACTCACGCACGCACCCACTCATCCACATATGCACGCACCCACTCATCCACACAATAAACGAATATTTAATTGTTTTTCATTTTACTGTAGAGGCTCACTGACCTGGCCCAGCTTCGGCTCAGGTCCGACCCTCAGCCACACGAGCCTGGCCCTCACAAGGACACAGACCTCGCTGCTCTGAGGTCGCCCCTGGCTTGCCCTGCTCGGCTCTTATAAGTGCAGCGAGTCAGGGTAGTCCCAGGGCTAGCTAGCTGGTCTTCAGTCGTCACTGGTTCTTCTGCTCCAACGACTGCCTCGAGCTCTCTCACGCACCGCCTTATATAGCCAACTGCCCCCCGAGGGGCGGGGCTGTATGCGGACGTTGATGTAGACACCCCACGCACGGACCGTGATGTAGACACCGCAACGTAATGGCTTGCTACACCCCGGTACGTAACACCTCTACATCTCGATTTAAAGCTTTCGTGACTGCAGGGATTCATCTTCTTGGTTCTTTCGGTAAAGTCACGTAGAAGGGAAGTAATAAAATAATTAAAAAATAAAACATAATAAAATCATTCTCACGACGTTTCGGCCACAACGCAAGCAGCCGTCCTCAGGTGAAAACCAGGTCTGTCGAGGCGACAGCGTCTGAATGAAACACCACACGAGCTTGGAGCATATATATGAGCTGGGCGCCTTGACAAAGGAATTTGCATATCAAGAGGAATTTAGCATTTCCATGGGAAATGCAGGAATGTGATTAGTACTACATATGCCTGTGCATTATGCAGGATTAGCAGTATCAAAGGGAGAGGATATGGGAAATGCAGGTATGTGAATAGTACTAATTCAGCAGCAAAGGGAGGGGATAGGGGTAGCATTAATAAAGGGAAGGAGTGTTAACAGTATGTAGCTGCAACAACTAAAACCAACGCGTAAACAACTAAAGTATAAACCACATAGTATCATCAGTATACTTACTATACTCTACAATAAGCTGAGTTACTAACAGTAAGTAATACATTACAATTCTACGTCGTAAAAATGATAAAATATGCTTCCATCTAAACTTTATTCTCTTACATCACACGAGTCTAAACCGTACTATATACTGCCATAGACAAACCCAATATTAAATTAACTACTGTCTCTGTGTTTGTATATGTGGATCGCCTCATGAACGACAATTTCAACCGAGAAGATGGATTCGGGCTTAGCAATCATTGGAAGGACGTAATAAACCATTTCGGATCTTAACTGATTGTCTTCACGTTTACGGTGACTTTAAGCGGCTGCTGCTTCAGCTGAGTGCTGAAGCAGCAGCCCCCCCCCCATCCCCGGACCCCTCTCCCACCCTCCGCTTCTCACCCTGACGCCACACAACCCGTGGGTAGGCGATGCCCTCTGGTGGACAAGGCGCGGTACAGGCGGTAGCACGAGACGCCAGCAGCGTTGCGCTGCCAGGGTTACTCTCCCGAACACCTCCGTACACTTACACACACCTACACACACTTCTATGCACTTACACACACATACACACACACCTCTATACACTTACACACACCTACACACACCTCTATACACCTACACACACATACACACACACCTCTACACACCTACACACACACCTCTATACACCCACACACACCTACACACACACCTCTAAACACTTACACACACCTACACACACACCTCTATACACTTACACACACCTACACACACCTCTAGACACTTACACACACCTACACACACACCTCTAGACACTTACACACACCTACACACACCTCTAGACACTTACACACACCTACACACACCTCTAGACACTTTCACACACCTCTATACACTCACACACACACACCTCTATTAACTCACACACACACCTCTTTACACTTACACACACCTACACACACCCCTCTATACACTTACACACACCTACACACACACACCTCTATACACTTACACACCTACACACACCTCTAGACACTTACACACACCTCTATACACTCACACACCTACACACCTCTATACACTCACACACACTTACACACACCTACACACACCTCTAGACACTTACACACACCTCTATACACTCACACACACCTACACACACACACCTCTATACACTCACACACACACCTCTTTACACTTACACACACCTACACACACACCTCTATACACTTACACACACCTACACACACCTCTATACACTCACACATACACACACACCTCTATACACTCACACATACACACACACCTCTATACACTCACACACCTACACACACACTTCTATACACTTACACACACCTACACACACACCTCTATACACTCACACCTACACACACACCTCTATACACTCACACCTACACACACACCTCTATACACTCACACACCTACACACACACCTCTATACACTTACACACACACCTACACACACACTTCTATACACTCACACACACCTACACACCTCTATACACTCACACCTACACACACACTTCTATACACTTACACACACCTACACACACACCTCTATACACTCACACCTACACACACACCTCTATACACTCACACACCTACACACACACCTCTATACACTTACACAAACCTACACACACACTTCTATACACTCACACACACCTACACACCTCTATACACTCACACACACCTACACACACCTCTATACACTCACACACCTCTATACACTTACACACACCTACACACACACCTCTATACACTTACACACACCTACACACACCTCTATACACTTACACACATACACACACACCTCTACACACCTACACACACACCTACACACACCTCTATACACTCACACACACCTACACACCTCTATACACTCACACACACCTACACACACCTACACACACCTCTATACACTCACACACCTCTATACACTTGCACACACCTACACACACACCTCTATACACTTACACACACCTACACACACCTCTATACACCTGAAGTATTGGAATGACGGCAGGAAACCACTTGACGGGTAGCACACTTTTTATTAAACCTTGACTTGTCACGATACAACGTGTGGTCACTATTCCTCTGACTACACACACTTCACTTGACACGTGTAGTTACTATGCCTCTGACTACACACACTTCACTTGACACGTGTAGTTACTATGCCTCTGACTACACACACTTCACTTGACACGTGTAGTTACTATGCCTCTGACTGCATGCTCACACTGCACTCCGCCCCGTAACGTCCGTGGAGCCTACAGGCCCACCCCAGCTTGGGCGTGGGCCACAACCTCTGAGTCCCAAGGGCCGGCCCTCTCACGGACGCTCGGCCCCGGGTCCCAGGGTTCCGCCTCTGGGTCACACAGAGCCCCGGCCCCTACAGGACAGCGGGACTAGGTACCGCAGGGCCCTATCTCTTCCTCCTCCGTCTTCAGTCTTCGCTGGTCACTCGCTCCCCGTGCGCCTGTGCGCACCACCTTATATAGCCCCCGCTCACGGGAGACGGAGCGTATGCGGACCTCGACGTGAGCATCCCCCTTAGTTGACCAATCCCCGCGCGCTTGCCCCAGGATCCCATCGCTGTCAGCGCACGTCACTGATACCCAACCAATCACTGCCTCATAACCCCCGACCCCGTGCTGACCCCTGATCCTTCACCGTCAGCGCGCGTCACCAACACACACAGCCAATCACTACGCGCTGGCACACGATCCCTACCCCAGCGCGTATCACCACTACATCACCCCCTCCCACATAGCTCGCAGCCGGCCCGGCTGCTAAACAACACAACACAACGTCAACACAACAAAAACCCCACCCCCCAGTGTGCCCCGTAACGCAACAACAACAACACAACAACACAACACCCGACAACAACCTATGTACAAACCGACAACCAACACAATAAAAGTCAACAACAACACAACACCTAGACAACAAGCTATGTACAGCCCGACGAACAACACACTAAAAGCAAATCCCAGAAAATGAACGTGTCCAGTGTCTCTGTGACTATTGATCCCTCCCCCCTCCGCTTGCTCCTCCACCGGGGTGATAGAGCGGTCGAGCGGATGAGGAACGCAGTGACGAGGCGCTCCGGCCGCATCGGCTCCTCATTCGGTTGGTCATGAAAAGTATCGCGACTTAGCGCGAGTCCGCCTGGCCGGTCCATCGTATGGGACGGGACGCTGACGACCGTCCGGCGGCTCCGGCAGGCCTGGACGGCGCGGATCGGGCCTGGAAGGACCGGCCGCGCCGCGAGGATCCGGCCGCCGGTGGTCGGCAGCTGTCAGTTCCGAGACACCGGGGTTAGTAGGGATGACTTGGGGCCTTGGTCGTCGTCCAGCCGAGGTCCCATGGCGCGCTGACGTGGAGCGCGGCAACCGGACGCCACGTGGCCCCGGAGGCCGCAGTTGTAACACGTGATGAGGGTCGTCGGAGATCTCGGTTGCTCCAGCTTGCGGGCCAATCGCAGAGGCGAACGACCCCCCGACCTCCAGTCCCCCGGTCGTCCCGCGGTGAACGCCTCCTCTCGTGGGCTGACGACTTGGGGCTCGGTGACCACCGGGCCCGGAGCTGAGGCCACGGCAGCATTGCAGACGACCCCCTGTTTACGCTGGAGGACCTCGTGCGCCTGTATACTTGCTGCGACCCGCAAAGAAGAAATATCGACCTCGTCGGCCGTGTTGATGGGGACCCCCAGGTCCTGCGCCAACTTGAGCAGTTGCTCCAAGACCATCGCGTCCTGGCCCTCCTCGTCCATACGAGGGAACGCGGCGTCGGCGAGAGCCAACAACGCCGTGCGGTAGGCGAGCGCGGTCTCCGTGTCCGCCTTCCGCCGGGCGTAAAAGTGATGGCGACACGCCGAGGGAGGTCCGTAGACCTTGGCCATGAGACCCAGCGCAGCCTTAAGCGTGGAGCGGTCCGACCTCTGTGCGGACGTGAAGGCCGCGAGAGCGTTGTCGTCCAACATGGCAGGCAGTGCCCGCAGCGCCGTAGCGTCGGACCAGGCGGACATTTC